>NC_041400.2:49744199-50091699 GCF_900747795.2 Erpetoichthys calabaricus
AATTAAAATGCCTGTGTCTACTTACTGTCTACCCAGTTGTGTATGCACACTCATCCTCACTTTCACCTCCTTCTCTTTCTCTCCAGATGTAGGTTTTCTCTTCCTTCCATTCAGTCGAGCCCTTTCCTTACACCATGGTCACTTAGTGTCTGACCAGACCTTTACGCCTCAGCCAGAGACTGTGACCTGAATCAGGAACACCCTCTGGAGCACTGAGAGCCTTCCTTGTAGAGCTCTCTCTAGCGGCTCCAGGTGTTTCTACAGTCCATTCATTTATTCATTCATTTACATATTTTGCTGATGCTTTTATCCAAGGTGATTTACAACATTTATGATACAATTGGTTACAAGTCTCAGTTTACATTTGCAATATCAGGCAACCCTCAGGTTATCTGTTTACCATGACAGAAAACAGTGGGCCATACCTAACCATAATGTCTGATGATAAAGCACTTACAACAGTCAGCCGCCAAAACATTGTGTCCATCACCTTCTTTCTCTTTCAATGTATCTTTGTTTTTCCTGTGAAGGTGCCCACTGACAAAGTCCTTCACTAACTCCAATATCAGCTATTAACATACAAAATATATTAGACAGAACACTTAGCGGTTAGACAGTACATTTGACTTAATGGTAGAGCATGGTGGAGACTTGGTCAGAGGTCAAGCAGATGATGACATCACAACTGCGTCACATATCAACAGCTGGACTACATGCCGCAGCACAACAACAAGCGAGTGTAAAAAATAATCAAAAACAAAAGTGACTTTCAGTAATTCATAGTAATGTGTGTCAACTGTGCACATGCTGCTATTTGGCACACTTGATCCTGACGTGCAGGCTTCATTCTGCCATCTGCTGCTTCCTTCTATGATACCCAACATGGCGTACAATTTTAAATCCATACCTTCAGCATGTGGGAATTAAGAGACCCATTAGAATCATTTTAGCCAAAGCAGCAGGTTTCCTCCACTGCTTTTCCATCGTTGTCCTTGAGAGTGTGTGTGGGGTTTTTTTTCACTATTTAAATTAAACAACCTTCTTGATTCCCTTTCTCACTGGTCATATCTGAATAAGAGATGCAGCATGCTGATGTTATCCCCACAGATTCGGGAGATGATACTGTATTTTTATAGAATGCTCATCAGAAAACAGTTGCTTCATGTAACATTATTTGTGGTGTATTGTGGAAATGACTTCATTTTCTCACTGATCTGTGATTGTGACTGCAAAAAGAAATTAGAATAATCAAACACTTCATTAGAAAATCTCACGTGATTAACTTTTAAACAAGTGTTGTGATGTGAGATTTTGCATATAAATTGATAAATATTTTGTGTCTTTATTTGTAACTTAGGCAAAGCAATGTAATTTAGTGTTACATTAGTGAGAAGTTACACCGCACCACTTTGAATTTTACAGCAGGATTTGGGGTGAGGGAAGTGCCTGAAACAAGTTTGTTAAATGTTTCTCTGAAGTCCCTCAACTCACACACAAAGCCAGGCTACCTAACTGCCAAGCTTTACCTTGACATCTGGTTTTGGGGGATGGCAGGTGTTAAGATGTTCTCTGCCCCATTGGTCTGAAGTATGGCTGTTTGGAATTGGCTTGTATCAAAAGCCTTTAAGTAACATGACACCCTATTGGCTGTAGGGGTTGGACAGAAAACCCATAAATTTGCTTGCTTTATCTCACCCTCTGTCTCTCTTACCAAACTGCTGAATGACCATCTCACACAATGAACTGAAAAGGACAACAAAATGAAGAGCGCAGCTTGGCAGCCATATTGAGACAGGCATACGGCCTGTTCTGAAGAAAGCTGACCACCAATGATGCCTTAACTAGAGACATTTTTAAGTAACTAACAAGTCTGTGTGCCACCTGAAACTACACATCACCATTTATCAGGTTGTATGGTTGCCAATATTCAAATGTACTTTGCATATTGTTATTATTTATGAATATTATCAATAATACATTGTTTAAATTGTAACTTAACTCCTGCTTGTCTTTTACTGCACATAATTGCCTGAGGTTATAAATGTAGAAGGGAAGGTGGGCAGAAGTTATATACTATAATATCTTATAAACAGTGGTAAGTCTGTGAGATCTGAGGCATTCTGACAAAGGCTACATCTTAATAATACAAAAGGGGAAAGTAGAGCAATATATTACTCTACTGAGACAAAAGAACAAGTATCACCATCTGAAAGGCTATATAAAACTTAACATAGCAACTAGTACATTTCTCAACTCATATAAAGCAAGGTACATTCAAAACACAATAAAATAATAAACCTCTCTGTTTTACTACTTTGGCCTGTAAAGATACCCTCAATCATCTCCACCAAGAGGCCCATTTTAGTTCTATTTTTGGTTGTTTTTGATGCAATGCTCATAAAAGTCTCAAGTCAACGTAATCGAAATTCATTTATTTTTATTCCCACATTTTCTTTTTCCTACCCTGGCAAAAACATAAGGCGGCCCGGCACTGATCCTGTATTTTTTTCTCGCCAAACAGAGGGCACACTTACATATACCAACACTTTTTGCCACAGAGCGAATGGACCTCACAGGTTTTATTTGGGTAGTGGGACCCCTTGAAAGTAATCTGAACGAACACACAGACAGCTCCCTAACCTGGCAGTTGAGCCTTTATCCCGTTCACATGGGGCTTCCACTTTTACATACAATATTCCTGAGGTCTGTTTTGATCATTTATCAGAGTAATATGCATCCACTTGCTTCATTCATTTGAGTTTCGAGGTCATCTGGACCCTATTTCAGCAGCTTTGGGCTCAAGGCAGATGCCGACTCTAACATACAGAAGTTAAAATTTCTTTTAATGAATGGAGCCATATTATTCAAATCTATGTTTATGAACTTTTAAAATAACATTATGCTTATCGCAGGCTGTAATATCACTGTTCCGAGCTAAGTGTGCTACATGTCGTATCATCTAATGAAGGTCTCTACTCTGTTTGTTCAAAGTGTGGTTGCCTGTAAGTGGTTTGTCAGCACTGGAGTGAAGGAAAGAATTCAAAGTGTTGAATGTCTTTGGGCTGGTAGAAAAATTGTTATTTTGTTTATCATGATAATTGATATCTTTCAAAAGACATTTATGGTTTAAATTAAAATGAGCCTAATGCTGCTTTTAGTTTGCATTGTTATATTTTCTAAATCAACAAGGTAATATATTCCAATGGCATTTGTTGTTAGTGTTCTAAGGCGTGAAGCAAGATATTATCATAAAGAAGAAAAAAAAAAATCAGTAATCGTGTTGTTATTAACATTTGGAGACAGTAATGGTAATCTAATAGACTAACAAAACAGCTGTAGCAGACTGATAATGTAAAATGTTTATCGATTGTCCAGGAGTTACCCCACTGTGTATTAGACGCTTCGGTATCGCAGCGTCAGCGCCTAGGGTGTCGCAGCCAAGCAGCCTTCCATCACAATGACCTCTGGGCTCAAGCTTTCTTAATCAGAGGCTTCAGATTTCATTTCCTCCTTTCTAATGGTTTGCATTAGTGAAATGTGTCACCTTTTAGCACCGTATAATGTAAAATCTGATCAGAATTCATGCACAATTATGTCAGTGGGAATCTCAAATTACTACACAGCTTATCTGTAGATAACATATGGAAAAATAAACTTGCAAGATTGACAGATTTTCCCTGATTGCCCAGATAGCTCCGTTGTAGTATGTAATTGGACTAAAGAGTGCTCTGGGATTATTTTAATACTTTAAAAACTGTGACTGGAAACTTGTTTTCAGGCTATTGAGTTTGTGATTTTTCACGCATTTCCTTAGGTAACAAGATTTTTGAGTACTAAGGAAAAAGAAGAAAAAAAGTTTGGAAAGCTTCTCTATTGAGAAGAAATAGCCATTTTGAAGGGGAGAAATATGTCCTTTCTAATCCTTCTGTTGTACAAAGTAATCAATGTGAGGTTTTATTTTGGAGTTGCAGTAACCAAGAAGATGACGATTTAAGAACTGCATGTTCACAATGCAGCCCTTTGACTACTGCTTTTCATTTAACTCGAATATGAAAGTTCTTCTGATCAGTCAAGCCCTGCTTACCCCGTGGTTAAAGCTCCTGCTTGTGTTCAAACTTCTGCCACCTGGGTAAATAATGAAATAAACGGTTCTCATTTAAGAGGATGTTTTGGCTACGCACAGCATGTCAGTGAGCATTAATGACTCCTAGTAATTTAGTGCTTTTTTGTCTTGTGTTTGCATGGAATTGCATGACATTCAAAATCCCGTTCAGCACTAATTATGAAATAAATGGCATTATGTCCAGGAAACTCCTACATACATTATCGGCTTTGGGTGCTGCGCCAACACAAGCTGCCAGAACAGTTTCATTTGCCTTTGCATGGATTCTGCAGTTGTTTGGAAGTAAAATGAAGGAAGGTCATTTGCTATTCTTCCGTAATAAATTCAACTATTTAGATTGTTGGCACCCTGTTCAGGGTTTTGTTACTGCCTTGTGCCCTAACCTACCTGGAATAGGCCACAATTAAGTGGGTTTGAAAATGACATGACATTAGTGGTCAAACACTGTTAGATGCACATCTGCAGAATCCCCCATAAGTGCTCAACTAGCTAATGATGTAAAACTGGGTAGGCCGTATACTCTTGTGTCTCGCTTATATCATTATCAGCCTTTTCAGACAGTTTGTTCAACTACTGTGCCTTGGGGATGAGGGCATTGTCATACTGAAGAATCCTGCTTACATCAGGGTAGAAGAGCTTTGCCATAGATTGACTACAATTAATTATAACCTCTGGTAACCTAACCTTTGGTATTAACTTTGCTTTATAAGGTGATCAGGGGACATAAACCATTCCAGGAAATTGCATATGCGGTAACATCCGCGGAAACCATTCACTGTCTGATGCTAGCATTTGAGTTTATAGACTTCTTTGGGTATGAGCCATGCATGTAAGTGTCCTCTTGCTGAAAACACAGTGCAGCAGGATTCATCTGATGAGACGACTTTTTCACTCATTTTAAATGCAGCCGTGTGTATCTACATGTAATTAGGCGATGTGCAGCACAACCAGCTCTTAGATTCCCTTTCGCTGTAATTCCAGACAGATTGTTAATGATAAAACATCTGCTTCTGCTTTAGATGCACATTTACCATCAAATTGCTTTTTCTTGGCTCTTGAATGAAGACATGGATACTATGTGAAGGACATTTTTGCTGAGGACAAGAAACGTCTAGGTGTGAGCAGTTTCTAGAATTATTAGTCGGCTCCTTGCCACTGTGGAGTTACTCATCTATTGCAGACTGATGCATAAAGCCATTAAGATCTTTTCTGACTATTTAAAATCTGCATGTCCCCTATTCATTCTATTCATCCTCACTGATGGCACAATAGTAGTGCTGCTGCTTTGCAGTAAGAAGATTGTGGGTTCGCTTCCTGGTTCCTCCCTGTATGGATAGTGCTTTGAGTACTGATAATAATTCATTATATTTATATAGCGCTTTTATTATTATTCACTCACCTTCCATCTCATGAACAGCTCAGGTCAATCAAGACCAGCTAAAAGTACTTATCCATAAACTGTTAGTTGCATGAGATTAACATTTTGACCATATAAATCATCTAAAATAATTTTGAGGAGTACATCCAAGTACGTTTGTAGTTTATTTACTTACTAGCTATCTCAGTCAGACTAATGGTCTAACACTTAAATCTAAGTACCACAGCATCATCTACATGAAATTAATTCAATAGAGCATAACTGCAGTCCACATCACATATGACGTCACTGTTGACACACACACACACACACACTAGGGCGTTATTCGTGATACACTCTTTCCAAGGCATTGATTGTGTTTACTAATGAAAAGAACTGAGCTTTCATTCCAACAGATGCTGTATACAACAAATAATTTTTAAATTTTCTATTAAGTTGTAGTGTCAGATTTTCTGTTGTTATACTTGATTCGCTTGTATGGAATGTTATTTGATTTTTAAAAAAAATCAATAAAATGTTAAAAAAAATGTCTTTATTTTTTTTGGGAAAACGTGCTACTCATTTCTGGTATATTTTTGTTAATGATGTACCAGAGTTTACTCCATGTCATAACATTAATATTAATGTTAATAGTAATAAATTCAGTTAAGTGAACTATTTAAAAGGCAGGTAAATGTCTTTCACTTACTTGAACGAATATTGGATCCAGAAGCATTGGTCAAAAGCAAAACTAAAGAAAAAATCAACACTAGGATTAAAGCGCACCAGAAAGAAAAAAAAAATGTCATCTAGAGTTGTGTGAAGCTGAGTGACAACTCGCATGCTTCCATTAACGTGATAGACACCCGATCTCAGAATTAAAGAGGTAGCCTCCATGGCACTACAGTGGACCTGCTTCTGTGATTTGCCCAGTGTAGCCTTTTCTGAAGTTTTAACGTTGGCTGTAATTTTTGAGCATATTACACACTTTGGGACTTGAACTCTTCAGTTCAGTTCCTGGTTTGGCCACTCTCTCATCCTCCTTCATTCTGAGCATTTTATTTTCTCTCACAGAATTTCTCAAAAGATAAGTGAATAGCTGTCTCTTATTTAGTCGTGCATGAATGAGCATAGGGCTGGGTGTAGGTGTACCCTGTGGTGGAGTGGCATCCCACCCAGTGTGGATTCCAGTCTTATACTCAAAATAGGATTTCACACTCCATATCCTTAAAATAGAATAAGCAATTTCAGACTGTGGTTGGATGATAAAAATTCTCTTCAGCTGGGATACATTAAATAGACAAAACTATTGGGACACATGTCTTAATTATTGAATTCAGGTGTTTCAATCAGACCCACTGCCACAGGTGTATGAAATCACCTGTGGTACAGTGACAGGATGCCATCTTTGAAATAAGACGGTTTGTAAAAGTTCATCCCTGCTGGATATTCCACGGTTAACTGTAAGTGGTATTATTGAAAAGTGGAAATATTTAGCAACAACAGCAAATCAGCCATGAAGTGGAAGAGCATCTAAAGTCACACAGCAGGGTCAACGAGTGCTAAGGTGCATGATGCGTAAAAGTCGCCAACGCCCAGCTGATTCCATAGCTGATGAGTTCCAAATTTCCACTGGCATTAATGTAAGCACAAAAACTTCATGGGTTTCCATGGCCGAGCAGCTGCATGCAATCCTCACATGACCAAGTCCAATGCCAAGTTTCGGATGAGGTGTAAAGCACACCGCCACTGAACTGTGGAGCAGTGGACATGTGTTCTATGGAATGACAAATCACTGCTCTCTGTTTGGTAGTCAAATGGGCGAGTCCGAGTCAGGCGGATACTAAGAGAACATTACCTGCCTGACTGCATTGTGCCAACTGTGAAGTTTGGTGGAGGAGGTATAATGGTGTGGGACTGTTTTTCAGGGTTTGGCCTAGGCCCCTTACTTCTAGTGAAGGGCAATCTTAATGCTTCAGTATACCAAGACATTTTGGACAATGCTATGGTGCCAACTTTGTGGAAACAGTTGAAGGAAAGGCCCTTTTCTATTCCAGCATGACTGTGCCCAACTGCTCAAAGCAAGGTCAGTAAAGATATGGCTGGATGAGTTTGGTGTGGAAGAACTTGACTGGCCTCCACAGAGCCCTGACCTCAGCCCCATTAAGCACCTTTGGGATAAACTGGAACGGAGATTGCGAGCCTGGCCTTCTCGTCCAACATCAGTGCCTGACTTCATAAATGCTCTACAGAATGATTTGGCACAAATTCCCAAAGAAACACTCCAAAGGCTGGTGGTAAGTCTTCTAAGAAGAGTGGAAGTTGTTATAGCTCCAAAGAGAGGACCAACCCCTTATTAAAGTCTATATATTTGAATTCAATATCATTGAAGTCTCTTCTGGTGTAATGGCCAGGAGTCCATTTGTGTAATAGTGTTTATTGATCCTTATTAGTAATTGTGCTTTTTCTTTTGTGTTATTTGTAATATTTCTTGAAAAATCATAACTGTTTATGTTTAAATTTAGGCATGTCCGTTATTCTGTATTATTGAATGCAGCTGATTTATTTAACCCCATTCCAAACAAACAGAAACATTCTCTTTTTCTGTTTTTTTTTTCACTGGAATTCTGAGGTTTGAAGCCATTTCAGTAATTAGTCAAGCTATTCTGGTTTTTGACCGTGGAATGCACTTCTTGGTAAACCTTGTGCTGCACATCATAGTGGTCACTGGATGAACAAGCGTCTATATGACTGAAGCGATGTGATACATCTTACAATTCTCAATGTTTCATGGTAGGATGGCTCGAGGGCTTCCTGACTTCTTCATAATTGTCCGTTGTCCTTTAAAAACCCATAATTTGGGTTTCTGAATTTTTCCAGAGGTTTTCATACTTTTATTTATTAAATGTGCCAAATGTATAATACAACACACACTGGCACACATTTCCAGTTTTTCTATGACTGTAATAACTGAAATACATTTTCTTTTTTTTCATTTCCACTTTGCTGATGTTTTTATGTATTTTTCTTATCTTTTTTTATGAGGTAGATTTTTCATTTCAATTTTTCCATGAAGTGTCTGCTTCAGCAGCACATGGTGTAAGGCAGGAGCCAACAGGTCACACACATCTGCACTGCTTCACGCCGGGCCAGTAAATGTTTGGCTATAAAATATGTACTGTATATATGTGTGTGCGTACATATATAGAATTAAATTTTATAGTCTCTGGTCCAGAAAGGGCAGAGTCGGTTGCTGTTAAAAGGTAGTTTCTCTGGGCTGTGGTACAAAAAAGAGTGTCCTGCAGTGGTAGTGCTTACCTCTGGTAAGCCCGAAAGGTGACCCTATCATACGCATGCATAACACTATATATCTTTATATATAATACGCTGCCGTGGCTGTTCGTTTGTCTGTCCAGGATTTTAAATCACCTGTAGCTTGTTTGCACCTGTTTGACCCATTGACCTGAAATTTGGTACACATATACTACGTGACGTCTACTGTCTGCTTTCGGGGTGATGATTGCCCTCCAAGGTTATTCCTCTTTTTATTTTTATTTTATTTTAGTGTAGAATCAACTCTCAGCAGTGGCCAGCAGGGCGGCCGTGTGGCACATGTGTAAGGATGCCATTCCCATCCCTACCACCTTCACCGTCACTTCCCCTACCTCTTTATATCTTAAATCACTCTAAGTGCCAGCTTAAGTGAAAAATTAAGGAAAACGCAATTGCAACACAAACACTAACTTAATCAGTTTTAATGTGAAAAGATGCCGACGAAAGAAGAGAAGAAGCAGGCCGCTAGGGTGGAGAAAAGAAGAGCTGCTCAGGAAGCAGCAAGCACATCAACCTCTGAGCAAACGAATGCTAAACGTACAGAGAAAGAGGATGAAAACTATAAGTCAAGTGTATTCGCTGCACATTATTGTGCAGTGCACCATTACTTCTATTATATATATACTGGGGGGGGGGGTGTCACCCTCGTCACCTATGTTGGCCCAACCCCCCTCAATAGCTCGGTTCACTTGCTATTGGTCCATGGGTATATTCCAACACGATCGAAACTCTGGCCCTGAGATTTATTTATAGTTATAGCAAATGTTAAAATGGTTGAAAATTGTGGTCGTCTATGCAAGATAAATGTTAATGTACTTGCTGAAGTATTTCCAGTATTTAACTTAATACACCAAAGGAGCATGACTTCTCCTGCGTGATCACCACTCGTGATTTTGTTGAAAATTTTATGTTGATGCAGTTTTACAATTTGTAAGCATGCACCATTACATACTGTAGGCTTTATTTGTCGACTGCTAACATACTACTATTCTTAGATGTATTTTGTTTGACATATTGGCATGAGAGTATCATTATTGTATTCTCTTCATAAAGACGAATAAAATGATATATAGATGTATACTATGTGATGTACAGTTTTGAAGAAAAATGAAGAAAACATTTTTTTATTTCTGAGCTTTCGACAACCAACCAGGTGTCATCATCAGAGAAAAATGATTAGACATACAGGAATCAGAGGCAATATATAACAGGTGAAGGATGGAGGTGGGGGTGGGGATTAATAAGGTGGGGTTCAGAGGGTGGTGGTCATAAAGTCTTATTTAATATGTGGATGTTCTTCTTTTGAAGCCTTCATATGCTGGGTTCAGGTCCAAGTGTCTGTTAATGCTGTTTTCATTAGAAAGCCATGATTTAGCCAGCACTCTCTCTTGGCCCTGAATTTTACTCTCACAGTGTCCCGTTTAAATGTGTGCCTGGTGGAACTTGTATTTGTGTAAACCAATAGAGACCGTGGGTCTTTTCTTCTGATGGCATTATGATGTTCCTGTATACGTGTTACAAGTCTTTTAGATGTTTGTCCCATTACTGGGCATGCATTGGATTTTTTGTCTCTGTGGTCGATTTTACACTTTTGGCATTGAAAAGCACAGTCCGTAAAGTGTTTGCCGGTTTGTGCGCAATCTTGATCCCAGATCTGGACAGGACGCATGCTATAGGTAAGTAGTATTTTCTAACGTATTCTCAAACCTGCTTAATCCAATGAATATTTGTTAAAGTTCTCCCTGTTAACAACAAGTACATTTCATATTTACATAGTAAGTGAGTCACACACGCCATTCATCAAGATACCTTGGACTGCGGTGTTCTTTCTTTACTAAGTTAGCGCCTGACAAGTCATATCAATAGGATGGACGAATGTGTTACTGCAGCTCAAGCCACACTTACTTGAGATATTATCTATATCAATTATTTATTTATTATATTACATATCTTACACATCAATATTGCTGCTACTTCTTTGTCTTGTCTTTGCACAATGTCTTGTATTGTTTGTGTTTTAATTTTAAATTTAAATTTTAATTCTATTTTTAATTTGTTATTTGCATGTCATGTTGTTACACTGTGGACCCTGAGCTTCACAATTTCGCCTATCTGTATACTTGTATATGGCTGAGATGACAATAAAGCTCACTTTGACTTTGACTTACTGACCTGAATGTGGCCATATCACATATTAATAAAAAACAAAAAAACACAATCAAAAATGTTTCTGCATTTTCATCAAAATCTATTGTTCATAAAGGGAAACGTGTAACATTAACTTTTCCTATTTGTAATTACAGTACCTTATATTATGTTTGATGTGTCAACTCCTGCACTGATACTACTGAAGATCCAAATGCATTCTCAGTGAATACCAAAAAAATTCTGATCACGATTCTATAAGCACTTCCAGAATTGTATATATTTTAATACAGAATCATATTCTAGCTAAAAATCTAATTTATTTTCATTCAAGCACTGACTCATTTGTTTTATATGGGCAAGCTTTATGTTTTACTTTGAAATTGGCCATTTAATTCACACAGTGTAGAAATGAGAACACTCTATACAATGTACGTATGTTATAATTTTGTTCAGCGCTTATCTTAAAATATATCTTAACCATTGCACAGTTTGGTTAATGCCAAGTCAATCTGATGATCAGTTTCAAGCATAAGCTTTGAAATAAATGTAAAACATCATTTCCGAGGGAGCCAGCGAGAGGCATAATTGCTTGAAGGAGTTTCCGCCCTTTGAATCTGCCTGTTATTAGCTGCGTTTTAAAAATGAGGGACTGCAACTAACAACCTGCAAAACAGAAATTAGGAGCCCTGGAGCAAAGTGATTTATGGAGAACTTTTATTAGCCTTTTTCATTTGGTGTAATGGAACAAATTTGCTTTAAAGTTAGTGTAGCTTAATGTATACTTTATGCTATATTTAGATTTATTTGTATTTGTTTAGCAGGTGTTTTTTTTCCTAAACTAGTTTGTAAATCCCAAGTGGAAAAGGTACAGATAGGCTCAGAGTATCCAAGTGCTTACTTACAGTATGAAGTATGCTGGCCTATCGCACAAGTAAATTATATGTTAAGTGTGCTAACACTACTGTACTGAAACTACACAGAATGACAGTTTATTTAAGGCGATAGAATCGGAAAGGAGACAGAATAAAGTCAGAATAAACAAGCCAAGTCATAACTGGCAGTCAAAGTGACTAACAAACAATATCGAGCACATAAAACAATAATGGTGGTCCAAGGAACAGAGCGAGAGGTTCAAAAACCAAAAGCTCACATAACCAGTATCAAGATGTAAGACAAACATCAGTCAGGATTAGAAAAGAAATTGTGATCAGGGCACCAATAACGAGCACTAATTTCACTAGAGTTTTAGGTAGAATCTACTAAGTATGACAAACTCGAAAGTGCAAGGAGCAGAACTTCATACCCCTTGACCTGTGATGTCATACTGTCCGTCACATGCAGTAGCATCCGTTAACACTAAAATCCCAAAATGTTGATGTCCACGGAAAAAAAACAAACGGATAATGCGAAAATAAAGTAAAGATGCATTGAAACAAAAAACAAATGTGAGCATTGGATTACTGGGACTCTGAAACTCCCAAAACAACATTTATCAATTAGTTTTAGATCTGCATGAACCATTTAGAAAAATTACAAATGAGTCAAATCATGTCAGCTGCAAGTAAAAATGTATTTATTTATTTATTCATTCAATCATTCATACATTAATAAGCTTTCTTAATCAAGCTCATGATCCCTATAACTGTGTTCTGATTACCAGGCCGTTGTTACTCAAATCTGATTTTTGCCTTAATGTTTTCAGGGCTGGGTGGACACAGAAATCTGATCTTTCCAAACCAGAAAGATTGGATATGTATCTGATTTGTAGCCATGCAACATGAATGAGTGCAATCAGATCAGAATTCATGTGTCTTTTTGCTTGTACTCATGGGCATCGGCAGCCCGGCAAAACAACAATGAAGGAGAGCTACAGTTGTGACGACATCATTGCCAGCTCCTTTCTCGTACCCACACATCTCTTGGTGTGGCTGTAATAGCTGCAAAAACAGAAAAAGCTAACCGTCTGGCTTTTTTTCGCCTTCTTGACCTAATCATGTATATCTGACAAACTGTTTGCTTGCTACGAGTACGTCCATTAGTCCATTTTAATACCATGACTCATTTCACAAATATGGCATTTGTTGACAGTAATGCAGATGACTCCTGCACAAACGTAGCAATGTGTGCCATTTCAGAGGGCAGACTTGTTCACTTTACAGTTAAATTCAGGTCACTTTCACATATGAATGTGACCCATCAAGACAGACAAATCCGATCTGTGCAAAAAATTGGAATTAAGGCTTGTAATGTGAACGAAGCATTAGTGTCAGAGCCTATCCTGGTAACACTGGGTGCAATGAAGGCACATCCCTTGAAAGCACACCTTGTCGTGTATTAACCTTGGATGGAAACGGCTCCTGTCCAAAGGAGATTTGGTAGGAAGGACCAGGGGATGGAAAGATTTCAAAAGCCAAACCAAAAGATAGTCATTAAGACAAAATGCCAGTGAAAGAAACTAAAGATGGATGGCCAAATTAGCTAGTCAGAATGAGCAAAAATGAGTTCCTTTTCCTAAGTAAGGTAATGAAAACATTGCATTTTCAAGTAGAGGTTTGTGTTTTTATCCAAAAGTGTGGATCATCTGTTATGTCCATGTCACCAACAAGAGACATTACAACCATGTGGCTTCCTCAATGCATAACATCCACAAAATGGCATTGAGGTGATTTTAAAGAAATAACAAAACATAATACGTAAATACACAAAACATCATAATTCTAATGATCAAAAAACATATCATGAGCTTGAAAACTGCAACATTATGAAAATGCTCAAACCATAATGGTGCATAGAGCTTCTGGGTTTTGCTTTTGGTTTTTGGATTACTTTACGTTACCAAACTGGCAATGTCTGACAATTGTTATGCTTTGGCTAGTTAACATCTTTGCTGCTCAAAACTAAATTACAATAAAGAAAGCGAAAGAAATCCAAGAGGGTTCTAAAACTGCTGAAAACCCAAAAAGTCAAAAGATCAGAACCTACAAAATGCTTAAAATGGGGGAAGCTCAAAGAAGCTGCTGCGAGGGGCCACAACACAATGCTTCATTAAAAGGACTGTCCAGGTTCCCCCAATTTATGCCCCTTGTCCCTTTGTCACGTGGCTGCTGCTCAATACGTTTTGCATAGAGACAGACATAAAACAGAGAGGGAATAAAGACAAATGACGTACAGAAGGGAGGCCTGAGAAGGGAGTCTCCTGAAAAGAATCAGCTCAGGATGGCACAATAATAATAATTCATTACATTTATATAGCGCTTTTCTCAGTACTCAAAGCACAATCCACACAGGGAGGAACTGGAAAGCGAACCCACAATCTTCCACAGTCTCCTTACTGCAAAGCAGCAGCACTACCACTACGCCACCTGTGAGGACACTCAACACAGGTCCATATAAAACCACCAGTTAATCTGAATGTGCACGTCTTTGAGTGATGGGAGGAACCCAGTGAATCTGGATTACCTGGACATCTTACTGAACACTTGGAGAATGTGTAGACTCCAGAGAGGTAGTTAAAAATGGCATCTGGTCTACGAGACTTTTTGGGTTCATGATAAAAATGCTGAAATTCAACTTCAAGATGTGCCACTTGTTCTTTGGAAGTGTTTATCACTAATATCTTCCTTAAGAGAAAAGAAATAAATACATTAACATCAATTAAGACCACAATTCATCTGCAGGTGACATTACATAAATCCACACCCAGTAAACCAGATGGAGAACAGTAGAACATGGAAAGGTTACTTAGGCATATGTGTACTTCCTGTCTATGGGCCAAATGATTTGTGTCCAGATATTGCGCAGTCATTGATGATGGGATGATTGGGTCCTGATGTTGCCCGAGAGCTTTGCTGTGGCAACTTTTCATGTGAATGTCCTTGGTTGATGATAGGTCCACTCAGGCTGTGCGGTGTCCACAATGTGTGTTAACGGCTTTTGGACTATGCACTGAGGTTCTGCCATACCAGACCGTGACATGTTCATTAATTATACTCTCGGAGGTGCAGCAATAGAAAAAGGGCTCATTGCTGTGTATGGGAGAATATCTTTTAAGGTCCTAATGCAGGCAGCATGATTGTACTGGAAATTCAAATTAAAAGGCCAACTCATGCATTACATAGCACTTATATAAATAGTTCTGGCCAAATAAAAAGCAGGTAATTCACATAATTCTTTTAAGTGGCTGAATGCAGCTGCCAAAGCATTTAAGATCACATAAACTCTTTGACATAATGTTTTGGTTCTCACACTCCAATAAAATGTTGAATAAAGAAGCAAGTTCCAATTAAACATAACTGCTGCAAGAAATTACCAAAGTAATTTCACTTAAAAATATTTTCTACTTATTTTTTCTGACTCAAGGCACAATAATTGTTTTTCCTTATAAAGACAGAAGTATATTATGCGTGAAACAGAGTGTCAGAACTTAATTATCTGGTTTAAGGTCCTGATCTACTTAATTTACTTAATCATGTTGAACAAACTTAATATTAAAAATGATTGTACTATGTAAATATATTCTGGAGTGCCACAGTGGTTAGTGCAGTCACTGCCTCATGTGTTTTAACTTTAGACACCGCACACACGCACGTGCATGGTCTGCATGGACTTTGCACCTTCTACCCACGCCTGCGTGGATTTTCCTGTGACTTAACCCTTTTCCCCAAAAGGATATGCAAATCTGATTAATTGTCAAATCCAAATTAGCCTTAGGAGGACATGTGCAGGAGTGGACCCTGCAGAGAGCTGCTGACCTGCCTAAGGCTGCTCATTGTCTTCTGCCAGTGCTGCTGGGGTAGGCCCCAGTCATCTCCGTGATTATGAGTTTGAAAATATTAAGTTATTTTAAATATTAAGGTGTGTTCTACTCAAAAACAAACTCAATTACACAGAATTACTAGATAGATAGATAGATAGATAGATAGATAG
Organism: Erpetoichthys calabaricus; assembly: GCF_900747795.2. Classification (NCBI taxonomy): domain Eukaryota; kingdom Metazoa; phylum Chordata; class Cladistia; order Polypteriformes; family Polypteridae; genus Erpetoichthys; species Erpetoichthys calabaricus. The sequence continues at coordinate 49,760,087 of NC_041400.2, forward strand.
ATAGATAGATAGATAGATAGATAGATAGATAGATAGATAGATAGATAGATAGATAGATAGATAGATAGATAGATAGATAGATAGGCAAGCTCTAGTGGGTCCAAGTGGTCTTTCTTAACACAAGAAGACTCATATAGTCCAGAACCTGACGTTTGGAGGTCTTCATGATGTGGGATGTAATGGTGACTGATCTGAAGTCATTAATAGAAAAAACGCCTTCCTTCTTCAGAACTGGAATATTGCAGGAAGTGCTGTACTGTATATACAGTACATTCAAATATAAACTCATTCCATTCACCCATTTTCTGTCCCACTTTATGCGATGTGAAAGGGGAATCAAGCCCATGCATGCAACATCAAAAATTAATCCTGCAGGGGTGTGGTGTAGCGGGTCCACAGCTCACGTCAAGAAGCGCGAGTCGGCTAGAGTGGTAGAACAGGAAAGAATGGAAGGTTAATGGAGAAGGAAGCAGGTAGAGGAAAGCTGGTGCAGTAGAGCGAGACCGAGAGCAGGCTCGAGAGTTTAATGCAGCTGATACGAGAGCCCCGAGTGAGGTGTTTGGCCAGCACCCGAGGGCCGGTGGTACTGGATGCTCCTGCTGAGTGCTTGTTTGGAGCAGGAGTGACCAGGAGAAGGTTGGTTTGTCGCCACAGTGAAGTAAGCTGAGTTGAGGTGGCTTTGGGTGTGTTGAGCCCCAGCGTGAGCGCCCTGGCCGCTGAGAAAGGAAACCAAAGTCTCGGTCCGGTTGGAGCCTCACGTAGGCAGAGATCGGAGGGCTACCAGACCAGTAAAGAGGGAGCTGCATTTTACTGGTAAGGCGACTCCCCTGTTGCGGGGCCCGTAGGGGAGAAGCAGGGGAGCCGCCAATAGACAAACATACCTGGCTTTGTTTTTAAAGAGACTGCTTCTAGCCTTTGTTTTAACCTCGTTTTTAAAGGATTGTTTTTTTTTTACCTGCACAATTCACAGCTTTTTATGGATTATTTATTTAAGGAACTGTGATGCATTGCACTTTAATTTGAACACTGTTTTGAGTTTTGTTGTTTAAATAAAAGCACTTTGCACTTTTTGCACCATTCCCTTGCTTTGTTGTGCCTCACTGCCTATCTCATCGGTGACATTACCGACGGTGTCGGGTTCCAGAGCTCCCAAGAGCTGAATCGCCACAAGGGGGCACAAGTTAGTGAAAGGTCATACCAACACATTCATACACCCCCATATTCATACTCCGACTTGAAGTTCAACCACTGACCCACATACAGTAAATTTTTAATTATAATCAGGAAAAAGCATTAACTAAAAATTAACATTGAGGTGAACTTATGAATATTTAGATACCATATGGCATGTACTATGCACATTATCTTCTAAGTCTGGCCCAGTGGGTTTCCATAGCCCACCTACTCCTGAAGATAGGAGGTCAGAGAAGCCGTGACTGGCCACCTGTATCAACTGATTTTTTTCCTCCTTAGCTAAATAAAACAGCTTACTGCAGCAATGCTTGGCACTTGTGACTTCAAGTAGTCATACTGGAACCTGGCAGATTACTCAGATTGCTTAACATTCTACCTCAGAAGCAAATTGGGCACGATTATTAAGAGCAAAATTTGCTTGGTGATTTGGGATTTTTAGCTTACTGTTTTTTAATTAATGGAACTTTATGATGAAAGTAAATGTAGGTATTATGAGAAATGATAGTCTGTGGTGTTTAGATTCAGTTTAATTAGGAAATGCCATTATTATACTTTAAATATTCCTTTAAAGATAATGTACTTTTATTAATTGTAAATGTACTTTATGGTTTAAAATAGCATAATGTAAAACTAATATTGTACAAGAACCAAGTGCAATTTACACATGCATGTTTTGCCTTATGGTTATGGCAGTGGCACAGTGGGTAATGTCAAGGGCAGAAGTAAAATGGGAGATGCCTAGTTAACCCTTCGGACCTCCTGTAAGTCAAAATTGTGGGCCTGCTTAAAAATTAATTCTAAAAATACACAGTTGGAAATCGCTCCGGGCTTAATACAAGGTTTTGTGAGAAAGTCTGCAACTTGAAGCTCCTCATTGGCTGGATGGGGCAGGATACTTGAGTGGCAAGGAGAGAGGAGCACATCCTTCGACAAGCCTTGGAAGGGACGAGAAGGAAGGTGTAGACTTTCAGAGGAAAGAAGTTAATAGGAGGCCCACACAGATAATAGGATTTGAGTGTGAGGGTGGATAGCAAAGGTCAAAATAATTGCTGATACCGAGATACCATCGGTGTTCATGGTGGTAGGGGAATGGCATGTGGTTAGCTGCATTTTGTACTCAGTATGCATTTGTTGTTTTAGAAGTACTGTATTTCCCATGGTCGATTACAAAGGGAAGGTGGAGTAATGAGTGTCATTAGGATCTTAGGTTATGGTGTTGCTGTTTATTACTGTTCAATAGAGGAGTCCATTATTGGAGTAAACCGTTATTCTGTGTCAGTCTCAGTCCTTACATCTCAGTGCTCACTACAATATGCTCAAATATGAATAAAAAAAAGGGTATTTGTTAGCGTGTTTCCTTTTATTTTAGTCCAATCTACCCTTGGATTGGTTTGCTTCTGCCATCCATGCATCTAGCTAACCACACATGCATCATATTGGTTCATGGCATGAAATTATCTTAATCCACATAATGAAATAGTCATTGTAGTGTTGCACATGCAGCAGGTAAGTGCGTTTGGGCCATTAAAAGTGGCCATTCTGTGTCGTGCTGGTCAAACTTACAAGGTGGAGTGTCTTTTATTTGCAGATTACATATCACATATGATGAGATATGCACATCCTAACTAATTTATGATGTACTGTATAGTACCAGGAAAATGTTTGAGTGTTCAGCCAGCACAGGAGCAATAATGGGACCCCCTGATTTCCGGGGGGTATTTAGCACACTGGTTAACATCACTGCTGCTGAGTTCCATCAGTGTTTGTTTCATTTACAGCACAGTCACTGTCTGTGTACATCTCAGAAACTAGATAGATAGATAGATAGATAGATAGATAGATAGATAGATAGATAGATAGATAGATAGATAGATAGATAGATAGATAGATAGATAGATAGATAGATAGATAGATAGATAGATAGATAGATAGATAGATAGATAGATAATCAGCCAGTGCACAAAAACTGTACAGAACGCTCTGCCACTGCCTCAACAGACTCCAGGTGAGTCCTGAGAAACAGCATTCTTAGAAAGCAACAACAGAGCAGCCAACCTGATTACATTGTTAAACCCGTTGGCATCTCCAGTTCTCATGCTTCTGCCCCAACAACCCTCTTCATAAAAAACATAAATGCAATCTCAGCTTGATCTCTTGACAGCAGTGTCTGCCATGACTCTGATTTTTCAGTATCAATGTCACATACCCTTTTGTGTTAGTGCTAAACTCAGTTGTGCTGATAAAAGCACTCGGCTCCCTGCATGCAGCTCATGTAATAACGACGCTTTCCAGAACGCCCAAAACTGAACAGCTTTTCTTAGTTAAAACAAACTGATGTCTTCTAATTTTTCAATCTGCTCATGTATTATTGTTACTAATTAAATTTGGCTTCAAATTCAACGTGGTACAAAATGAATATTTCAATTTCCAAATCAAGCACTGTGTGAAAGCATTTAAATACAGTGTTATGTAAATGAGACAATAAAGCAGACAGCAAAAGCCATTTTGAGTTTAAGGATAAATCTGTAAAACAGATCATTTTTTGATGACCTTGAAAATGAACATGTTAGGGTGAAAGGGTTAGCTTATCCAATGTGAATTTTTAATTTATTTTCAGATTCTTCAGGCATTGTATGGTATGTTACGAGCCCCCGTGAGAGCTATTTTGCTGATGGGTAGAGGATAACCCCAAGACTTTTTATTTTTATAGCTTCATGTTTTTTAATTCATACTTGACACTGAAAAATATGAAGAAAAAAAACTTACAGAAATATGCATACTTATCTTGGTAGCTCAGTGGTTAATGTAAAAGACTTAGATTTCTAGAGACTCTCATTTGATTTATGACATGACCACCATCTCTGTGGAATTTGTGTATCCCCACCATGTCTGAACACTCAGGTTTTCTCCTGGAGACCTCCACGTGTGGTTTACTGGTAGGTGTGAACGTAGTTGTGCATCTTGTGACAGACTGGTCTCGAGAAGCTTAGGCCCCTGAAGATCCATTGTGAATTCAGGGTGTTGATGGATGAGGGGCATACCTTGGTGACAATGTAAAATGTCACGAGGATGAGAGGTGACAGACACATCACCGTTTAAGAGGAAAGAAAGTTGGATGATGAGTTGTGATAAATAATACGAAGGCAAGATGAATGAAAGGTTGTGGAGCAAAGTTAACATGAATAAGCTAATTGCTGCTACACTTCTTTAATGATTTACATATTTCAATATAGAACAATAAAATATCTGTTAGACTGTAAATATGCAGCACTCTAATTAGCACTGATGTCTCGGAACTCCAGAGTCCTGGGTGCAAATCCCAGCCGGGGAATTACCTCCAGTGCCTATAAAAGTGTTCAACTCCTTGGAAGTTTTAACATTTTGTTATTATCATGCAACATTGAATCACAGTGGATTTCATTTTGCTTTTTTTGACACTTATCAACTGTTTTGTCTTGGGAGAGTAATACATAACTCCACTTTCCCCTTTTGTATTATTAATGTGTAGCCTTTCTCAGACACTTACCACTGTTTATACGATATTATAGTATATAACTTCTCTCCACCTTCCCTTCTACATTTATAACCTCAGGCAGTTAGGTGTAGTAAAAGACAAGCAGGAGTTAAGTTACAATTTAAATAATGTATTATTGATAATAGTCATAAATAATAACAATATGCAAAGTACATTTGAATATTGGAAACCATACAACCTGATAAATGGTGATGTGTAGTTTCAGGCGGCACACAGACTTGTTAGTTACTTAAAATGTCTCTAGTTAAGGCATCATTTGTGGTCGGCTTTCTTCACAACAGGCCGCATGCCTGTCTCAATATGGCTGCCGAGCTGTGCTCTTCATTGTGTTGTCCTCTTCAGTTCATGGTGTGAGATGCTCTTTCATCAGTTTGGTAAGAGAGAGAGGAAGGTTAAGCAAGCAAATTTATAGGTTTTCTGTCCACACCCTACAGCCAATAGGGCGTCATGGTATTTAAAGGCTTCTGATACAAGCCAATTCCAAACAACCATACTTCAGACAAATGGGGGGACAGAATACCTTCACATCTGCCCCCAAAACCATGTGTTGAGCTGAAGCTTGCCAGCTAGGCTTTCCTGTGGGGGTTGACTGAGAGGGCCCTGCAGAGAATCACTTTCCAAACTTGTTTGAGGCACTTCTCCCAACCCTGTCGTAAAATTCACTATCCTGAGTTAGTCGTAGTTGGGTGGGGGTAAACATGAATGCTTCTCACTAATGTAACACTAATATTACATTGCATTGCCTAAGTTACATATAAAGACATACAAAATTATTTATCAACTTGTATGCAAAATTTCACACCACAACATCAACAGAAAAAGACTCTTTAATATCAAAGTGAAAACAGATCTCTTTAAGTGGTCTAAATTAATTAGAAGTATAAAACATAAAATAGCTAATCATGTAAGTATTTGCCTGTTTTAATGTAATAAACCTAAATCCTTACTAGTTTTAAAAGTCACAGATTTATCTCGATGGAGATCACCTATCTGGGGTTCAGGTGATTGAACTACAAAGTCCCAATTCTGGCGAGTCAGTATGTCGGCCTAACCTACATAATAAAGCCAGAAGGACACACCAGGCAACTCTGTGAAAAGCTGACTGAAAAGTCCAAGTCAGGGGATGGAGACAAGAAATGATCCAAATTAATGAGTATCCTTTGGAGTTCAGTTAAATCAGTCATTAAGAAATGGAAAGAGCATGGCACAGCCAATCCACAAAAACTGAGTGATCACAGAGGAAGAAAACAATTGACTGAGGCCACCAAGAAACCTATGAGAACTCTGAAGAAGGTCTGACCAACCTACAGTGGCTGAGATTAGAGAGACGCTGCATGCACAAATTGTTGCCCAGGTGTTTCACCATTCACAGCATTATTGGAGAGTGGCAAAAAGAAAAAACTTAAATGATATCTCCACTAGAATTTTCTAGAAGACACATGAGAGACCCTGATGTCATTTGGAAGAAGGTTCTGTGGTCTGATGAGACAAAAAAAATTGTTGTTTCTGGTCATCAGCCTGAATACCACGCTTGGTGTAAGTCAGACTCTGCACATTGTCACATCACAGCATCGCCACCGTGAAGTGTGGTGGTGGTGGGCAGTACTATGCTGTGGGAATGCTTCTCTGCAGTGAGCCTTAGAAGCCATGTGAAGGTAGAGAGCAAAATGTAAGCAGCAAAATCCTGGAGGAAAACCTGACACAGTCTGTAAGAAACCTGCACTTTGGGAGAAGATCTGTTTTCCAGCAAGATAATGACCCCAAGTTACGCAGGAATGGCTTAAAAAAAAATCAATGTTGATGTCCTTTAGTGGCCGAGTCAGAGTACAGGCCTCAATCCACTTGAGGAATTACGGCTGAGCTTGAAAAAGGCATTTCACTCACAATACCCATGCAACCTGACAGAGCCTAAGCAGAATGGGGAAAATTTACAGTGTATGAAAAACAAGGCTGTCATGGCTGACAAAAGGTGCAATGACTGAGCATCCATCCATCCATCCATTATCCATCCATCCATCCATCCATCCATTTTCCAACCCGCTGAATCCGAACACAGGGTCACGGGGGTCTGCTGGAGCCAATCCCAATCAACACAGGGCACAAGGCTGGAAACAAACCCCGTGCAGGGCTCCAGCCCACTGCAGGGCACACACACTCACACACCAAGCACAATTTAGAATCGCCAATGCTCCTAACCTGCATGTCTTTGGACTGTGGGAGGAAACCGGAGTACCCAGAGGAAACCCACGCAGTCATGGGGTTGGACCCGGGAAGCGAACCCAGGTCTCCTTACTGCGAGGCAGCAGCGCTACCCACTGCGCCACCGTGCCGCCCAAGACTGAGCAATGGGGGTGAATAATTATATGATCAATTATTTTATGTTTCTAATCAATATGAACCACTTTGCAGGGAACTGTTTTCACTTTGACATTAAAGAGTCATTTCTGTTGATCAGCGTCAAAAATGTCCCAGTACATCCACTATGATTCAATGTTGCGTAACAATAAAAAGTGAAAACTTCAAAGGGGATGAATACTTTCTGTAAGCTCTATGTATAGAGTCATTATGGATTTTCTGCAGGTGAATGCGTGATGTCTCTTTTAGTTTTATAAATGTGCCCCATGTGACTAAGTGTGCTGTGTTGTGCTATGTGATTGGAGGTTTCTTGAGTGCCTTGTTGCTAATGCTTCGGGGTTAAGCTTCGAAATTTCAACTGCTCAATCAGGTACAAATATGGATGAATGGGTGGATCATGAAAACCATGGTTAGCCATATGCGCCGTCTGTGTATTTTGTAACAGAAATGCGTTACAACATATGAGCTGCTGTTTGAATCCTATATTCGGTTGGAGGCGCTCGGTTTGCTAGCTCTGCCTGACTACACCCTGCTGTGACATGGTGGAATTATTAGATATTCCTTCTGTTCGAGGACAGTAGTAGATGGCAGTGGAGTCAATTCTAGCTGCTTATTACCTGACTAGCTCTGTTACGGATTTAAAGGTATAGAATAAAGGAATGCTAATTGGGTAGACAAAGAATGACAAAACAAACCTCCAAACACTGATATACCCCAAAGAACCACAGTAAAGATGACTGGCTCAGTCTTCATTGTGTGTATTTAATAATCTTTTTAGAAATATATCTTTATCTTTGAGCCACTAAATCAGTTAATAACTGCTTACCTTAATTGATGAAAAAGCCCTCACCTCAGACAGCCAAAAATATATCTTGTTTCATCTGAGACCAAAGCAGGAAGTCTGTGTTTGGAGTCCCTAGTGTGTGAATTAATTATTATGGTCTCTTTTGCCTTTCGTTAAAGCACAGAAAGCTCTCTGCTTTCTCTCTCTACGGAGCTGGCTGCAAGCTTTTAAAAGCACCCTACAGAGAAAGTTAGGAAAGTAAAATTTATGTATAAGAACTGTTTTTTCAAAGTAAAACGCTTTGAAATGTTGGAAACATATGCAACATCTATTCAATGAAAAGAATATTCTCTCATGTCTATGTTTTAAAGCCTGGAAACCCATGTGTCTGCTATGTGACAATTACAGTGAAGCCAATGCTTCGGGAGCATTTTATTGCATTGTGGTATCTCCATAGATGTGCTACGGTCATCTGAGTCATAATGTGTTCCCGTTTTTTCAGTTGCTTCCATTTTGGGAGCAGACATTAGTTGTCCACTATGATCATATGCTTATTCATTATTGGTCTTTTTTGCAGGCAAGTGACACTTGTTATTTGTACATGATCAAGCCATGCCACCAAATGTAGTATAAATGACTAGCATGTTGTATTAGTGTTATCACTACATTAATGAGTTTGACAAATGCTACTTTGGTAGAGCAGTGGTTTGGGAGTGATGTCCTCAAAGCAGCAGCGCAGTCATGACAGTAAATGGCAACCGGGTGTGAGGGTGTCGGGGTATGACTGCATCAGTGAGTGTGAGCCAGGATTTTACTTAAGTACCTGGTTACACAATAATGGCTGACTACTACAATGCACAGAATACTGATGGCATAGTAGACCCCCGTGACCCAATGTTCAGATTCAGTGGGTTGGAAAATGGATGGATGGATGGAGGGATGGATGGCACCCCATGACTCTGAAAATAGATTGAATAGGTCCAGAAAAGGTACAGATGGATGGATGGAAAATAGAAAAAGGATATATTTAAACATAAAGTAAAGTTTAACTGTGTTCCCGTTCCCCTCTTAAGGTCTGGAACTGTTACATCTGCAATAAAATGCAAAGAATGTTCTTTACCACAACACTTTATAGTGTTTGTTACTAATCCTGCTAGTGCAGACTCATCAAAGAAGGAGCACTAATACAGAATTTGATATGACAACATGGTGCTGCCTACACAGAAACTGTGACCACCAAGGTATAGTACCAAAGTGTGGCCATGCAGGATATATTTAGAGCTTTCAGAAATGTTGTTCAATACAATACAAACTCTAGGCTTTTTGCTCTTATTTAACCCCTTGGAGTGCCCAGTCCAATAAGGAACTGTTCCATCTCTCCTCTTTCCTTTCTTATAGCTCCATTCATGGGGAAACCAAAAGGGTTACTTTGCCTGTCTTGGGTATGGTTGAGTTGTATGGCATTTTGGTGGCATTGTCATGATCTGGTGTTTATTTTTCATTTTTTACAGTTTCTCCTTGGCCTCTAAAATAATGTGGACTGAGTTCTGGAAGTTTAGAAGCCAAGGGATTTTTTGAATCAATCAATTTTTAATAATGTTGAAAATGAAATAGTTCTTCAATGGCGTCGCCTTGTTTTCGTTATGGACACTGTTATTTTTGAGCTCCCATAGCTATGGATGCGTTTATTGGTTAGCCAGTTGACAGCACACTGAAGTTACGCAGAGTAACACCATCAGCACGTCGGCTGGTAAGCCAGTAGTACAGAGTATTTGTTGTCCACGTTTGTGAATATGATCTTGTGTTATTGTCTGCAGGGCCATCTTTACACATGTGCAGGTGCCAGGGGGCCCCATGCTAATCTATGTATGTTGTGACTTGCTGAGTGGTTGAGTAGGTAGGGACCCCAGTGCACTGCGTTGCCCGGGGGCCTATAATGCTGTTAAGACGGCCCTGATTGTTTGAACATGTAAAAGAGTTTCTGGTTTTAAACCCCTTTCCAACCCGTAACTAAGATGTATGAGGTGAGACACAAAAATAACTGGACTGGGCTTGGGGATTTTCTGGAAAACCTTCTGGAGGTCGGCTGGACGTGAATCATAAAACTATATCCCCTCCCACACGCCCTCTCAAACCACCGACTGGCTAGGTATACCCTGTGAATAGCCCAGTCAGTATTTGCACAACAATCGCTACACGAGTTGCCATGACAATGTTGGGTGAAAAAAGCGAACAAGACAAGACAACACTCCCGCACACAATGCTTTTTCCGTAAAGCAGTTTTTGACTAACAAAGACATTCCTGTCCTCGATCATCCTCCCTATTCGCCGATTTTTACTTGTTCCTGAAAATCAAAAGTGACCTGAAGGAAACACATTTTTCTTCAATGGATGAAGTGAAGACAAAAACGTCAAGCCTGTTGAAGAGCCTCAAGCAAGACGACTTCCAGCACTGTTTCAATCAATGGAAGATACGTATGGAGTGATGTAGAGATCGGGAGAGGGAGTATATAGAGGGTGACAATGTTTAGAATGCTGCAAGTCATCAATAAATATTTTTTTTACCAATCCTGTTATTTTTGTGTCTCACCTCGTTTCTCTAAAATTTTGCCTTTTTATTTTTAAACTATTCTGGCATCTGATTTTCTCAATGCAGTTCTCTACTTACCATTTTTGTCTCAGTTTCTGAGCCAGTCTTACCAGTTTGGGCCTAGTTTAGTTATATTTTAGTGATCCTTTAGTGATTCCGTCTTCATTCGATACGACTGCTGTCCTGTGAAGTCAGCACAGGCATGTCTTGGGGTCTTGGTTTGTGGCTATTTTCTGAACAAAGAGATAAATACACTGCAAGGCATCTAGATTCTTTTATTATCTTCTGGGTTGTTTGCTCTTATTGATATCATGGACAGCTTTAAACATCTGTTAGACATATTTATAAAGGGTTGTGACTTGTCACCTGATCCTCCCTAGGTCCTTGTCTACATGTAGTATATGTAATGTTCCTTTCTGCAGGTAAATATTTACTTTTACATTTGTTTAAATTAGTCATCTTTTGGTACATATCTGCTATGGTCAAAATTCTGTCCAAGACCTTCTCTGGCGATTTAGCAGAAATAAAGTTATCTACACACCCTGGTGACACACTGGTTGTCCATGTTCTCTCATATCAGCTTGGGCACTCTGGTTTCTTCCCACATTCCAGTGAGATACACACATGTGGATTTACATGCGGATTAAGCGAGTGTGTACTTCCTGTGATAGACTAATACCCTGCAGAAGGTTTCTTCCTGCTTTGCATATGGTGCCACAGGTATGGGCTTCACCCTGTGATAGAAAGGCAGTGATAGATGCTTCTTACAAGAACTAATCATTTAAATGAAACGCAAGTGAACTTCTTGTGCAATTACAGATTACCTTAGTTTATGACAAAGTCATTGTTTGGTCAGAACTGATTATTGTCATCTGACATAATAGATGTGCAATTACCAATCAGAAAGGAGATTTCACGGGCCACCAGGGAGAGTGTAGTGAGCATACGCCAGGCTGGGAAAGGCTATCAAATCATCTCAAAAAGATCTGCGCTCCATCAGTTCACTGACAGACAAATACTTTTCAAATGGAATATATTTAACATGATAGCAATCCTGCCTAGAAGTGGATGTCCTGCCAAAATTCACAAGAAAAACATTGAATCAGGTAAAAGCCAACCTAACTATATCATAAGGAGAATTGCAGACCTCCCATGCTGCACCTCAGTAACTGCATGCTTCAGCAATGAGAAGAACACAGAATCTAAGTAACCTCAATGGGAGAGTTGCCAGGAAGGAACCTCCTCTGCCAAAAATGAGCCAAATTGCCCGTCTTAAGTTTGCCAGAGAGCATCTGGACCAACCTGACAGATCCTAGAGCTCCATTTTCTGGACAGATGAATTAACATTGACCCTTTAGTTATTGTCAAAACCACTGTGTTTGAAATAAAAAACAGCTAGATTTAGCCTTATTCCAAAAATCAAACATGGTGATGGGGATTTCAATATCTGGGGCTGCTTTTCCTTCTCCTGGATCAGGAAGACTACACATTTTTAAAGGTGCCATGAATTCTGATTTATCCCGGGTAATTCTTGAACAGGATGCCATGCCATTAGTTAGAAAGCTACAACTGGGCAGAAAGTAGATCTTCCAACATGACAACAACCCAAAGCAGGCAAATCTTCTGAAGGATGGCTCCACAGAAAAAGGATTTATTCTGATGTACAGTAAATTCAATCGTGATGCCGTGACAGGACTTGAAGAAGACTGTTCATGCCAGAGACCCTTCAAACCTCACCCAACTGGCAGAGTATTGTCAGGAGAAGCAAAGAGATGTACTGCTATCACCATCATCCTCGTGAAGCAGTTACCTCCCCAGTCTAAACCTTTACTGACTGTCCTCTAACATTTTTGTGTTGGGCAGCTGCTTTTCATCTTTCCACAACGTTCTCAGTACGTACACTTAAAAATACCTCTAACCCTATGTCATACTGAAATGAAACATGAGTTTGATATTCTTCATCCCTAATATCACTGCTACTGTGTTTTCTGACTGTTAAGAGAGAATAAAAGGCCAAGAAGTGAAGCATGAAGCACAGCAGATAGAGCCAATACCGAGGACTGAAAACAGGCTGGAGTCGAAAGGCCAGATCAAGTTAGAGAAAATCAGAAATGCAAAATTAAAATCAGCAAAAGGAGGATTGAAAATACAAAATCCTAACACGAACTTGGATATCTTTTCTTCTAATTAAATCTACAAACAATTTAAAATTGTTTTTTTTAGAATCCAATGCTCAATTCCACAAAGGAGTGATGTCATCCATGTCAAGTGACTCACAGTGGGTATAGTGACCATAAGCAACTGAAACTGTCACAGAATAGTGGCAACCACCTAAAAAACACAGAATATAGAATGGCATTGTCAGGATAAAGCTAAACATTTTTAATCCACCTTAATTAAAGGACAAGTGTCTGTGTGTCCACCCGGGCGTTATGTGTCAGTTATATGCCGTTTTGGCATAGGATTCGTAGAAGCGGTGCTAATATTTAGATGCACCATCTGTTGAAATGAAAAATACAATGTATTTTATTACCAGATACATTGCAAAATACATTCCAATAGATGGTGGATTCTATCTAAATGGTAACGCTGAATATGCTAAGGTCAATGTTGATTACTTAGGTTTCAAGCCATCTTAAACTGTTACCACAACTAGCAAGTTTAAAACAAGATGAGCAGGTCAATAACAGATCACAAAACTGACATTAGATTGGCACTTTAACATCCACAATTTAATCACTTTTTCAACTTTTTGTAACTTTATGCAATTGCATCTTCAAATGATGTTATAAACAAAATTGTAGCACATTAACCAATATACATAAAGCATAACATTACTGAGAATTAAGCCAAATAAAATAATAACAAGAGGTGATAAGGCAAAGCCAGGAACACTACTGATGAATCATAAAAATACATAAAACACTATTTGAGGGCAAACAGTTTGTGAAAATAATTTTAAGTGATTTCTGGTAATACCCCGGAGATTGCTTGAACCTTGTAAAACATGGTAAATTGCAAATTACTTTTCTCACTTACCTCTCAGTTCAGAAAATAAATAAGAAATGAGCTGCATTATCTTGAGAGTGTGAACACATGTGCCTGTTTAAGGAGCTTTCTGGCAGCCATTGCCGAAGGAGCAGAGGTGGATGGTGTAGGGAGCCGGCTGGAATCTCATTACGGACCGACCTCCGGGAGCTGCTTGTTTGCTTTTCGCTCCCCTTTTGTTTCTCATAGCTTAATGCTTGATTTTTAATTTTATGATAAGTGATTTACTTTTAATTGAAATACTCTCTCCTAATCTGCTAAATTTATGACAAGTGATTTATGTTTAATTTAAACACTTACTTTTAATTTGCAACTACATCAAAACTCAACTTGCATTTATCTGGAGAGTACTAACTGGTTTGTGGATTAACTGCAGTGAATAGTAATTAAATAATAATGGTTTTCAACAAAGGTTGCTTCTTTCATAATGAAGTACAGCATCTTTAATTGTTTTGCACTCCGTATCTGTCTTTTAAATTATAGTGTTGTCAGATAAGGCACAAAACTACAGAATATGACTGCTTTTCCAAAACAAGCAACATCCTTGCTATGCAGAGATTGGATTCCACTCCATGGGTCACCTTGCCAGCTATTTAAAGTCAAACTGCACCCTTTTCAATGTCAGTAACAGTCCTTACCCACCGTGCCAACCATCAATTGTGCTGTGCCACACATGGAGGCCGGTCAGACTACAAACCGTTTCAATTATGTTCCTAAATCACTGACCGTTTGTAAAGCAATGTGTTTGTAAAACTTTCAACTTTAAGCCATTCTAAATCTCAGCTGTAACCATTATTATTGCTTATCTGGTTCCACCTTGGGCAGCACGATGGCGCAGTGGGTAGCGCTGCTGCCTCACAGATAGGATACCCGGGCTTGCTTCCCAGGTCCTCCCTGTATGGAGTTTGCATGTTCTCCCTGTATCTGCGTTGGTTTCCTCCCACAGTCCAAAGACATGCAGGTTAGCTGCATTGGCGATTCTAAATTGTTCCTATTGTGTGCTTGGTGTGTGTGCCCTGCGGTGGGCTGGAACCCTGACTGGGGTTTGTTTCCTGCCTTGCACCCTGTATTGGCTGGGATTGGCTCCAGCAGACCCCCGTGACCTTGTAGTTAGGATATAGCGGGTTGGATAATGGATGGATGGATGGATGTTTCCACCTTTTCTATATTTTTATATTACTTTCAAACAAATTACTGTATATTTACCACATATAAAGTGTCTATAAAAGGTATAGTAAGTTTCCATATTTTGTTATGATATAACATTGAATCACTGTGGATTTAATTTTGCTTTTTTGACACAGATCAAGTGTAAAGGACTCTTTAATGCCTAACTGAATACAGATCTCTGCAATGTGATCTAAATTAACTATAAATATAAAACACAAAAGTACTGATTACTAAAGTAAGTCAATGTTTAGTCTTAGGCCGAGGATATACTTAACGCTTATGCAACACATGAGCTTGAGGACGCTGCTGCTATGTAAGCAGCCTACTGTCTATACTTGCGCTCGTACTTTAAGTAAAGCTGGAGGATTCCACCAAGTGTCAGTGCGAGAAATCATCACAAGGATCCAGTTTCGCTGGATGGCAACAGTGACACAGAATATCGAGACAGTATGTGATACCTTTAAAAATATTACGTTATTACAATGAGGAATACACAATTCTTACATTGCCTATGTCAGAAATGGATGAAGAAAAGTATCATGAAGACATTTGACATGTCAGCATTCAAGTTTGATGATTTGCTTCACCGCATCAAACCATTCATTAAACATCGAAGCACGCAGATTGGTCTTGTTGGAGCTGCAAGTCTGCCATCATATGTTGATAATAAACAATGATGCTGTCGTCACGTACCAAAACTTGAACACACACACCACACATATTTTTCCTGGTACTGCAACTCACACAAATGTCTCATTAATTTCTGAAGACGTTCTCAGAAAACATATTAAAAGAACGCTGGGAATGCGTGGCAGCCATGATGTGTGCAAGTACGTGTTCTGAGCATGAAGTATAAACCAACCCTAACAAGTGTACACGTCTCTATCAACGCTGCAGTTCTTACCCATTCTTCTTTGTTAAACTTCTCAAGCTCTGTCAAGTGGCATGGAGATCCTGAATGAATAGCCTTTTTCAAGTCCAGCCACAAATTCTCAGTTAGATTGAGACCTGGACTCTGACTCGGCCACTCCAGGACATTGACATTGTTGTTTCTGTATACCGAACAGGGTTGTTGTCTTACTGGAAAACAAATATTCTCCCAAGGCACACATTTCTTGCAGACAGCATCAGGTTTTACCTTTTACCTTCACAAGCCTTTCAGAACCTGCTGAAAAGAAGCATCCAGACGACATGACCCTGCCACCACCATATTTCATAGTGGGGATGGTGTGTTGTTGATAATGTGCAGTGTTCAAACATGGCATTTAATGTGATGGCCAGAAAGCTCAAGTTTGGTCTCATCAGCTGACTTCAGAGTCTCCTGTGTGCCTTCTGGTAAACTCTGGCTGAGGTGGCAAGTGCATTTTTTTAAGTGGTTTCTCTCTGCCATTCTCCCATAAAGCCATGCCCGATGAACAGTTGTTGTATGCATGGTCTTTCCAATAGTAGCCTCCGTAGCTTGTAATACCTTCTGATTTATCTGTGCTCTCCCTCAGCAGTCTTTCTCCATTCATCTTTTATGGAAAGTCTGCACTAGGCAGACTTACACACTCCTTCCATTCCTTAATCACCGGCTTAACTGGACATCAGGGGATATTCAGTGACTTGCATATTTTCTTCTCTCCATCTTCTGACATGTGTTGTTCAATCACCATTTCATGGAGTTGCTTAGAGTATGTTCTTGTCTTCATTGTGTAGATTAGGCTGCCATACTGACTCATCACAAGTTGGACCTTCCAGATGAGGGGCATTTATACTGAACAACTGAAAAAGTTGGTCCCAATTGAGCGAATTCTGTTACTTCTAAAACTAACTGGCTACTATTGAAGATTTAGATGTGTCAAATTGAAGAGGGAGAATACTTACATGATGACTTAATTTTTTATGCTAAATTTGTTATTAATTTAGACCACTTTGCAGAAATGTGTTTTGACTTTGACCTTAAAGAGTCTTTTTCTGATGTCAAAAAAATCCAATGTAAATCCACAGTGAGTCAGTCAATGTTATATCACAATATCTTCCAAGGAGGTGAGTATTTCTTTTGGCACATCCTGTAGTTCAGTTGCCAGATCTGTCTCTGCCTTGGTGGAGTTTACTTGTTCTCCACATTTATTTATTGTAATGAGACAGAATCTATAAGAATTATTGTGAAGAAAAAAAAGAAAAATGACCAGGAGAATAAATGCATAATGAAAATTATAGTTGGGGCAATCAAAACAGACAACTAAGATTTGAGAGACAAACGAGTTCAAAACTGAAACAGGACCTAGCACTGGGCCCACTTAAAAGAGGAAACTAACTGGGATGACAATGTTTGTGTTCATTTTTAAAACCAACAGAGTGATAACACGGCATCTGTCGCTCTAGTCATAGCTCGCTACCACCAATGTCACAGTCACACCAAACAGATCATGTGACGCAAATCCCAAGACAAATTATAAAATAAACTTCATTAAAATTATAAAACAACACCTCAAGAAACCCTTATCAATCACTTTCTTTGTGATAAAAAACACACATGGACACAAAATAACAAGAGGCGTCTAATCTGGCTACTCTGGTTTGCTCTCATATTCCAAAGACTGGCATTAAATGGTGAATCTAAATTGACCCAGTATGGCTGTGGCACATGTGAGTGTAATTCCATTTTGTAACCCTGCAGGAAAATGGGGGCAGAAAATGGTTGGCTGGATACACACATGAGTGAATAGAAGGCTTAAGAAAATGAAATGACGAATAGACATATTATTCAGGCAGTGTGCGGGTTAGAGCTAATGATATCTCTTGTCAATCACACAATCTGGTTGACAACCACTTAACTTAAATTCAGACTGCAGAAGCTTGTGTTAATTTTCTATAAAAACATCCTCTATGCAGAAAGTCTAATAAAACGGCAAAACAGCAAGCGAAGAGTTGCCAACATGAGCATGGCTGTAACTTAAAGTAGGTCCTAATAGGAGGCCATTAAAAGAAATCTTTTAATGAAAATACCAGATGGTGGAGAGGAGCAAACAAAATGCTGGTAGGTCTGTGAGCAAGACAGGAACTGTAAGTGTGTGGGGGAATCATTTTTTCATGCACAATTAATTAGTCAATCTTTATTTTATATAGTGCTTTTTATGATACGTTAGCACTCTGCAGGTCAATCCACATTACTGACCAAGAAACTGGGCAATGTATGTATTGTTGAAGATGAAGACTGTGAGAATGCACAAGATTTCACTTTCAAGAAAAAGACAAAGGGATTCAATCAAGTGTCATAGTGTAATAACAAAATCATGTAAAGAAGGCAATAAGTGAGCCTTTAGCCTCGGCTGCTGTGTGCTTTTGCATTGCACGTCTATTGCACCGACTGAAGACAGAAAGTAAATGAGCTGCCATGCTGAAGAACATTATCACCTTGTCAATAAGCAGCAGAGAGCAGTGCAGCTTTTTGAAATATGGGAAAGTGAAAATAGATTATGCATTCAAAGAAGAAATATAGATTTCTGATGTGGGAAGTTCTGTGTCTCCATTGTTTTTAATAAAAAGAGCCTATTGCTATAGAGAAGCAAACTTCAGCTATGAAAACCAAAGTGCAGACAGATGGAGGAGCGGACCAAGCTGACCAGCCCCTGTGCTGGCCACAGTGCACCACATTTGGGTGTTGAAGGTGATTTTAAATGTGCCAAAGAGGATAGCCGGGGATATGTGACTGATCATCAGCAAGACTTTACAATTAGAAGCCCTTTGGAAATGTTTTCTTACCCTTCTATAATCCCAGATCTTTCTGAAACTTCCTTTGTATTCCTTTGTCCATTCCGGGCTGTTTCCTTGTGCTGCCGGAATCAAATTCCAGCCTTTGAAATTAGTTTTCTTATTCTCCCCAAATCTGCACAAGTATATCTTTATACAGTTCAGTTTCCTCCCACATTTCAAAAATGTACAGTTTTTGCTTTCAGCTGTAATTAAAAAACAATCTGATCGTTCACAATTACAATTTATATTTGGCTGCTTTCAATTAGCCCAGAGTGAGTATACTGTAGGTGTAGGGATGAGTGACCCCTGTGTTGTACTGGTGTCCCATCCTTTCCACACACACTGCTCTTGAGATTAGGTTGGTTCTCTGTGTCCTTGTAGTGAATTGAAAGGGATAAGGTAGTTACGTCACCTCAGAGGTGCTCCCACCTGAGGTATCACCTGTTAGGTATGACGTATTATTCATTCATTTTCTAGCCTTCCTATTTTAGTTCGGGGCCACGGGGCAGAGAGCTTATGTCATCTGTGTCAGTTGGTGAGCAGGGTCCAGTCGTCGGCAGGGCACTGGTCTATCATAGGGCACACATACACTCCCACCATGGAAAACATCTGAAGCAGGAGAGCAACGGGAAGAATTAGGGTACACAGAGACTGCTGCAAGACTCCATATTACAGGAGACAGCATTTGTAGTAGTATTCAGTAATGTTATGATTCAAAATCATTCAATTGATTCAAACAATTTTTGAAACTTGTTTAGTTTATCATGGTGGAGAATTGCAATGTCTGCGGTGGGTTGGCACCCTTCCCAGGATTGGTTCGTGCCCTGTGTTGGCTGGGATTGGCTCCAGCAGCCCCCGTGATCCTGTGTTCGGATTCAGCGGGTTGGAAAATGGATGGATGGATGGAATTACAATGTTGTTGTTTTTTTATATTTTATGTTGAAAGTAGCTATTCTATGAATTGATTGAATTAATTAATTTATGTGTGCTCCACAATTTTATTTAGTCATATATAACCATGAAAATTGTAGTTAAAGAAAAATGTATTTTTTGCTTTTTAGTGCATTTATAACTAAGGTAAATAAAAAATTTTAATAACAAAATTTTTTTATATATTTTAATTTTTACTTTTTAGTTTTTGAGTATTTTGCAGATGACTTTTCTTTAATTATTTTTCATGAATGGGAAGCTTCTTTAAAAGTATTACATAATATATCTTCTCTGCAAAATTATTTGAATACTAAAAAGAATTATATTTTGGTCTCTATTTTTCTGTTCAGGCTCTTATGAGATTAGCGCTCGGTTGCTACAAAAAACAAAATAGACGACGACATAACGGCAAGCTTACGGGAATACTTCCTCACCGTGATCATCAAGGCTACTCCTTCGCAAGAATAAACAAGTAAAGTCAGCACGTATATTTACCCAGAGGCAAGTGGGGGCAATCCGATGCGTCTCTCATTTGTATGCTCCTCTATCTCACTATATTCTCTCTCCATCATTGTTCTGTGTGCGCTAATTGGAATCTCATAACCATTGATTACAGTGAAATTTGTTATGTAATTGCATCAGTTTTGACAGTTAACTGTATTGTCATCGATACTGAGCACGCATGCAACTTGTGAAGAAATTCACTTTGCCAAAAGCGGGTTTAAAATCAGTTGCAAGATTTGACCCAGACAAACAAACAGACAGAGGAGTCAAGTTAAATAAAATCGTTTAATAAACAGGAATTGGTTTGTGATGGTTCATTCTATTTCATTGTGGCTTAGCCTAATTGCATAATCCGCCATTTTTAATTTAAGAATTTTTTTTTATGGTGCAGACACACAACATTCCATGGAAAGCGTATAATGATGAGTGTTGATTGGTATTGCAAACCACCTGGATAATAGCATTGGCTCTTTGAAATATCAGACGTGTTGCTTTGATTACAAAATGTCATGTAACGTAATCAGTACAGTTGAATGAACTGTCACACATCATGGTGAAGAACAGCAAGTTCAGGTACTGTGGCATTTTGGGCCTAGACGTCTTATTTCAGAGGCCTTTTAATGCTGGGCGGGTTTCATCTGATATGACCAGATGGAGTGGTAAAGGTTGGATTGGCACTGGACATCTATGTGAATGAGCAATTGTAAAAAAGGGGAGGGGGCAATGCCTTGGGGCGTACTCTACCTCCGCTTAGCTAGCGAACAAAAGAACAACTTAACGGAATGTAGATCAGGTTTTTTTCTATAATTTGCTTTTGTTGATTTTGCAACTTCTCTCATCATGCTAATAATCATAGTTTGCTTGCAGGAGGGATATAATTGCGCTAATCTGAGGCAGAGGCTGCGGGCCGAGGGGTGGGAGAAGCATAACGTTGTAGCAAGGCTACATAACGGACAGTCGGGTTAGCCTTCTGAATTGTCCGTCACTTCATAATGTTGACTGGGAGGGTGTTTTAAATAGCCCTTAAGGCAACTTTGGTGACGTCCCGTTCTGGGAGGATCCTGCCCGAGTACACTTTCCAGCTGCCTGTTGCCGGCGTAAGGTTGCCATAACAACCGAGAGCGGCAAGGATTTTCGGCGGGAAACTTTCTCTTTTTAAGGGGAATGGCGGAACAAGTAGGGAGAAAGAAAGGAGGAAGAACAAAGACACAATTTTCAAGGCATCGCAGCGACTATCCACGCTCTAAGAACTATTCAGGATTTTACTTTACCCAGGGACGTCTGCTATTCATGGGTGGCCACCCCGAAGAAATATTTAAGGACGAATCCCCGAGAAGAGGCCAGGGTCTGGTGTTCTCCGGGTGCTCCCGTCTGGTGAGTCGGATTCCTGAATTTCGTTTTTCGTGATAGTCCGCGGGGAAGCCGTCCGTTGTGTTTCCTGCTTCCAGGAGGAACTAAACTGCAGGATTTCTTGTTTTCCTATATTTTTGGACTAAGTGAAAACTAATCGTTTGCATTCTCAAAGAACAGTTTTTCTTATTATTTACTTTTTTTTCTTTTTCTTTTGTCTGTGTCAAACCGGGGGTTAGTATTCGGGCGCTAGGGAGGGCGTCTGGGGAAAGGGTTCACTAAGGAGCACTCAGGCACCGGTCAAATTAATGTAGCAGCAACTGTTAATATATTCTTTCTGTTCCACTTCCTGTTGTGTTTTATTACTGCAAATTATTAAAAAAGGGAATCGTGGCAAGAGGGGACTAGGATGAATATGGTTGTGCTATTATGCTTTCAAACATCGTCCATCCCCCTGTACGGGTGGTGAAGTGTAGGAATCGCGTACCCGTATTGTGCGGTTGCTACAACGTCAGGAGTGGGGAGCCGGGAGGGGGCCTCCTCGCTGTCCTGTTTCACTACTACAGTACATGGCGGAGCCACAGGGGTCGGCTATTATCATATAAAATCAAGTATGGTGCATAGCTATGCATTATGGTGATGCCCTTATTCTCAGTAGTTACTGCCACTAAACCAAGGTCTTCCCAGATCCAACAAGCAAAATTTGGAGAGTTTTATTTCTCAAAGCCCAACGTTTGCTTTCAGTTGAAATTAAAAAATAATCTGATCGTTTACAACTAAAATCTACTTTCTAGAATTCTGTTTACCATCTGACAAAATTCATCATAATGGGAAATCAGTCATTCTCCATCCTGGATAATAATGCCAAAGTGGCACCTGCATGAAGTAAAACATGAAGTAAAGTTTTCTATGCCCTTCATTCAGATTCTGTAAAGAAATTCCTCCCTCGCTGAGCCCCCTGACATCTTCTTTGCTGTTTATTAAGCTGTCAGTGGCCAGCCTTGTTAGCTGATTTGATTTCATGACAGCCGCTGAAGCCCTTAGGAGTTGAGTAGTGCAGGGAAACTCGGTTATTGTCACAATGTCTGTTCTCCCACTGTTTGATTCTTTTATGAAGAAAATGATTACCAATAATTCATTTACTTAAGAATAGTATGCATGTACTAGATGAGCCAGGTGAGCTTTAATTTAAAAAGATACTTTTATTACTAAGTGTGCAAGCTTAATAGCTGACTTGTTATTCATAATGCCAGATGATCTTCATAGCAAATACTTGAAATAGCAGCCAAAGTGAAAGCATCAGAAGCGCGTCCATTCATCGTGTGGGGCTGGTAAACATAAAGCAGTACTTTAGGAAGTGCTTGTTGTCACTCTGGAAAGCTATTTTGCATTTTATAATTTAATGCTCAAGCAGAAAAAAAATTGATGCTGGTAGCCTGTGCTCCCAGTTTTAAGGCCAGACCGTGTAATTGAAGATGCAGTTCCACAGGGGCTGGCGGCACTTGTCCAGGCCTACAAAGCCACCATGCTGTTCGTCAGCAAATTTCTCATTTCATTTCTACTCTTTAATAATAACCTAATTATTGACCACGCTTGATGTTATTTATGTGAATATAGATTTCCTGACGGTGTGCTGAAGTGAAAATAGCTTTCTTCTCTAGGAAGGCTGGGGTGCTGCTTTTGCTTGTCTTGACTCGCCTGCCACACACCAAAAAAGAGCAAGCTGGGTGCTTAGCACAGATTCCACGTTTTTTAGCACTGCTTAATCAGATCAAGATTGTGTGACTTCCGCTGTTAAGCAATTTGCAGTAAACTGCAAGGCCAGTAAAATGTGTTACAGTGAAATTTCTGACAAAAAAAAGGAGAATGGAGCTGCTTACACTCTACCAAGAGACAACTCTTCTGTCCAACCTTCTGGAATATTGAATATTTAAAAATGTATAGCAAATGCATAATAAAAGAATAGAATAAGTGTGTCTGAGAGTGGTATCAGAAAATTTGAAGGTTTCCTAGATGATTGAATGGATTACATTTGTAAGTTGTATTTTGTACGCATTATTTACAGAAGTTTCATTTTATAGCATCTAGTAAATAAGCTTATTTGGAAGTATTCCTATTCAGTTACTCTTCCTTTTCTAACACCTGCTTTTGGTCCATTATGGGGTTGTGGGGAGCGAGAGCCTATACCAGAAGCACCTTTCCCCTGTGTGCCAGTCTGCTTCAGGGCACACACGATCTCTCAGGCCCAACCACTTAGCATGGATGGCATGGATCGTGGACTATCTTAAAAACGTACATCAGTATGTGCGTCTCGGGAACTGCAGGTCTGACATTGTGGTCAGCAGCACAGGAGCACCACAGGGGACTGTACTTTCTCCTGTCCTGTTCAGCCTATATACATCGGACTTCCAATACAACTCGGAGTCCTGCCACGTGCAAAAGTTCGCTGACGACACTGTTATCGTGGGCTGCATCAGGAGTGGGCAGGAGGAGGAGTATAGGAACCTAATCAAGGACTTTTTTAAATGGTGCGACTCAAACCACCTACAACTGAACACCAGCAAAAACAAGGAGCTGGTGGTGGATTTTAGGAGGACCAGGCCCCTCATGGACCCCGTGATCATCAGAGGTGACTGTGTGCAGAGGGTACAGACCTATAAATACCTGGGAGTGCAGCTGGATGATAAATTGGACTGGACTACCAATACTGATACCAATACTTAGAAGGCTGGCGTCCTTCAACATCTGCAATAAGATGCTACAGATGTTCTATCAGACGGTTGTGGCGAGCGCTCTCTTCTACGCAGTGGTGTGCTGGGGAGGCAGCATAAAGAAGAGGAACGCCTCACGCCTGGACAAACTGGTGAGGAAGGCAGGCTCTATTGTAGGCATGGAGCTGGACAGTTTGACATCTGTGGTGGAGCGACGGGCACTCAGCAGGCTCCTGTCAATCATGGAGAATCCACTGCATCCACTAAACAGTATCATCTCCAGACAGAGGAGCAGCTTCAGCGACACACTGCTGTCAATGTCCTGCTCCACTGACAGACTGAGGAGATCGTTCCTCTCCCACACTATGCGACTCTTCAATTCTACCCGGGGAGGGTAAACGTTAACATTATACAAAGTTATTGTCTGTTATACCTGCATTTTTATCACTCTTTAATTTAATATTGTTTTTTTTTTTTATCAGTATGCTACTGCTGGAGTATGTGAATTTCCTCTTGGGATTAATAAAGTATCTATCTAGCCGGGCTTCCTAGAGTTGCGAGCAACAGTACTAACCACTGTCCTACTATGCTACCCTTCTGCTTTTCAAGTCGTCTTTGCCTTTAGTTTACTAATACTACGTTCATTGGAAATGAAGGCCTCGCTGGGGCTGTTTGCGGCCTGCTGTAAGCACCACCTCAGAACACCCCTCAACTGGATTAAGTGGGTTAGAAAATGATGAATGGATGGCTAGTCTAATGAACAGTTTGGGATTTTGAGAACAAGAAGCAGTTTTCCATTAAACAATGTGTATAAATATAAACATTTTACTAATGATTAGGGCTCTAGGTGATTCTTTTGGTTTTCTTTTCTTTCCTTACTAAACTGTTTGTCTTTGTTTCTTTTCCCTGCAACCTGTTTGGGGTGCATGGGGGCAACTGCTCCCCCAATCCTAAAGCAAGGCCAGAGGATACTTGTGAGGCTAAAAATGACTTGAAATGTCCAATCCGGCTACACCTGAGTTTGTATGCTACATTTAGACTGCAATTAAAAGTGACTCCATTTCAATGCTTGACTCATATCAGATTTTGTTTTTGCTTGTTGAAATTAATTTTGTAAGTAATTCATATCCAGTATTAGTGCATTCAAATATCTATGCTGTATCGACAAAATTAATAAAAATTAATTCAACAGACAGATGCTCTTAAAGATAAAAAAAAAAATTTGAGCTACATGCTGTCTACTGCCATGCTGATTTCAAAATGTTTGCCGCACAGGACATCTGCAGATTCATCAGCTCATGATGGCAGGTGCTCCAAGAAGCTTTAAGTGTGATCATCACTGCTGGATCAGTACAGAGAAATGTGTGGACATGAGAGAGAAGACAGAACTGGTGGGAACAAGTTGTGAAGAGACTGACAAATAGCAGTTTGATAATCTTAGAAAGTCAAGTGGGGCATTCAATTAGTTATGGCCATGTCTGTCTGCCAGACGGCCTCCGAAGAAAAAAAAATAGATATGTAAAGCAGTCTATAATAGATAGATCTGTAAAAGAGTATATATTAGAGAGATTAATAGATTTGTGAAACAGTCTGTAATTGATAGATCTCTAAAGCAGTCTATAAAAGAAAACAATTCGGTCGAATTGGCAGGATTTTTTTTTTTGCATTTGCCATTTTTCCAAAAAGATCAGGTTTGTGTCACATACAAACTTGTGTCACCATTAAGCAGCTGTATAAAGTTTTTCTTAGCCTAACAGGTAGCTTGTGCTGATGGTGACACCACAATCATATTCTTACTATGCAGCTCCATAAATCATGAGCATATAAATTAAATTTACTGGCTACCCTGGAATCATCTCAAAAATTCAACAAAACAAAAGTCTAATTATCTTTAAACGTTTACCCATGATTCCTGTGTACTCATCAATGTAAGCAAAGAGCACAGCATCGCCATCACAATGCTATCAATGTACAACTTCACAGTTTTTCTAACAATGGTGAATGTTATTAGTGTGCCAGAAGTAAATGTCATAGAAGTGGTGAAGAACAGGGGATACAATCTCAGAGCTCAGTGCAAGTCTTAATTAACGTAAACCCATTTGATATACAGTAATCCCTCCTCCATCGCGGGGGTTGCGTTCCAGAGCCACCCGCGAAATAAGAAAATCCGCGAAGTAGAAACCATATGTTTATATGGTTATTTTTATATTGTCATGCTTGGGTC
Organism: Erpetoichthys calabaricus; assembly: GCF_900747795.2. Taxonomy (NCBI): domain Eukaryota; kingdom Metazoa; phylum Chordata; class Cladistia; order Polypteriformes; family Polypteridae; genus Erpetoichthys; species Erpetoichthys calabaricus. The sequence goes on from NC_041400.2 coordinate 49,786,220, forward strand.
ACAGATTTACGCAGAAACACAGGAGGTTGTAGAGAGACAGGAACGTTATTCAAACACTGCAAACAAACATTTGTCTCTTTTTCAAAAGTTTAAACTGTGCTCCATGACAAGACAGAGATGACAGTTCTGTCTCACAATTAAAAGAATGCAAACATATCTTCCTCTTCAAAGGAGTGCGTGTCAGGAGCACAGAATGTCACATAGATAGAGAAAACAATCTCTAGCAAACAAATCAATAGGGCTGTTTGGCTTTTAAGTATGCGAAGCACCGCGGCACAAAGCTGTTGAAGGCGGCAGCTCACACCCCCTCTGTCAGGAGCAGGGAGAGAGAGAGAGAGAGAGAGAGAGAGAGAGAGAGAGAGAATGAGAGAGACAGAGAGACAGAGTTTGATTTTTATGTCAAAAATCAATACGTGCCCTTCGAGCTTTTAAGTATGCGAAGCACCGTGCAGAATGTCGTTTCAGGAAGCAGCTGCACAAAAGATAGCAACATGAAGATAATCTTTCAGCATTTTTAGACGAGCGTCCGTATCGTCTAGGTGTGCGAACAGCCCCCCTGCTCAATCCCCATACATCAGGATCAGAGAAAGTCAGAGCAAGAGAGAGAGAAGAGTAAGCAATCTAGCTTCTCAGCCATCTGCCAATAGCGTCCCTTGTATGAAATCAACTGGGCAAACCAACTGAGGAAGCATGTACCAGAAATTAAAAGACCCATTGTCCGCAGAAATCCGCGAACCAGCAAAAAATCCGCGATATATATTTAAATATGCTTACATATAAAATCCGCGATGGAGTGAAGCCGCGAAAGGCGAAGCGCAATATAGCGAGGGATCACTGTATGCCCATACCCTGATTTAAATCAGCCTTTAGTAATGCATTCAAAGCCTAGAGTTGTCCTGTTGATCATCTGATTTTATTAGTCTCTGACTCCTATTCTATACCATTTTAAAGAGTATTATTACTATTATTATTATTATTGGAATACTTTTGTCCACCCAATGTTTATAATGAATTGGCACTCAAGTTCTAATATTATGTTTTGTTTTTTCCCATATCATCTAATGGTGATAGATTTTAGGTCTTCACCACTGAGCTGTGTCACTGTGTACTAGGGAATCCCCGGACATTTTTCATTCCTGCATTCCCGGGAATGAAACTGCTGTAATTCCCGGGAAAACAGGAACGGCCAAGCTCGCATATATAGTGTGTAAAAGTGTAAAAATTGATCAAGAAATAACAGAATTATAGTTGAAAATAATTAAGGTGGTGCCATTGCTGCAGCTTACACTTCATCAGACAACAGCTTTGAACAGCAACTTGAAATTGCAATGCGTCAGTCTGTTGCATCCGCATTATCTGTGCCAAGAAACTTGCCATCACAGAATGATGACAAGAAACTGGATGTATCAGTAAAAGCTGAAATGGCGGTGTTTCAGCGCAACGGCAAGCACAGGCGTTGTTTAGAACAAGTGTATCAGTATCTGATGATTGTGCCGCCTACTTCAGTGGAGGCAGTGCGTGCTTTCTCAGCGGCTGGCGTACTGCATGAAGGTGCGCTCTCGCATGGACGACTGCACGCTGGACGCATTGTGCTTTCTACGTTCTTATTACCGCAATTAAAGATAAATGTACTTGTATGACAGCATGAACTGCTAGTAGATAAGGTTAGTCTTTCATTTCTGTCAACATATTGCAGTAGTTTTATTAAAAATAAGTGTCGGTCACTCTAAAACCATTCACATGTGAGATGCCCGTGCACTGTGTCATCCCTGGGAGCCTGGGATTCCCGAATTCCTGGGAATGGATTCCCTACTGTGTACCTATCACCACCTTCAACATGGTGCCTGTCTGCTTATGCATGTGTCGCTTCATTCTATGTTTTCATTTATGTCCTTGACTAATTTGTGATGTGCCAGTAAAATGTGAATAATATTTTAGAAGAAAGAGCGATCTCATTGATTACAGTATTTCAAATGCATGAGATGGAAAAAGAAAAATTATAAAGATTATTAATTACAATGTATGCATGTGCACATCATTCACTTGTGAGTCAACCTGTCATCATACAGATTTACAGTGCTAAATGCAAATAATGTTAATGCTTATTTTCTAGTAGATGGGGCCTCAAAAAACTAGAAAACACATGTGTCCCATGCTTCATAATGTTGATGTTTGCTTTCTCTCTTCCTCCTCATCCTCCTTGTTCACTGCCTATCTGTTTACCAAATATGGGATCTATGAGCTTAAAGGGTGCACAGTCAACAAGTCTGTAACATTCTCCTTTAGTGTTAGTCCTGTCAGTCGTGTGAACTCCTACCAGTGCAAAACTTCAAAACTGTATCGTTAATGTTTTCAAATGTGTTTAACCATATTGTCCTGTAATAGCAGGAGCTTTATGTCAGATATTGCCTCTGGCACACTATGGCATGCTTTTGGAAAAATGAATGTGTTAAGAAATGAATAAATCAAAGAACATATACTGTATACGTATGGTATTAATAGTAACTTAAAATAATAGAATACAACATGAAATTCCCAAGCTCCTGCAGTCCATTTAGGTTTGTGTTGGGCTGAACTATAACTCCAATATGCAAACACCCTTTTGAGTATTACAAACTATAGATGTACCAAAGTTTTATCCATTTTCTATCACCGCTAGACTCGGGGTAACAATCTAAGTTGGCCATCTCATCCAAAAGCAGCTTTCATGGCCGACTAGAGGATTTGCAGAAGCTCCTAGAGAAACATTTATGTCTGTTGGATGCCTCCTTCACAAAAAATTATTATATCTCTAATATAATTTGGTTCGTTTTTATAAAATTGACAAAATACTGAAGATCATTGTGAATTTGCATCTTATGGCACCTGTCTGTACAGGTCAGATTTAAATTTCAGAAGAAATTAATTGGAAGTGCATCTGAAACACCTTCTATTATGCCCTGTCTTATCACAATAAACACATAAAATACATGAACTGTAAAGCCACAGGCTTTCTTCTTGAACAGTCAAGGCAACGAATGGCTGAAGTGAATAGCAGCTAAAGGTGATAGCCATCTGTTACTCTAAAGCAAGGCCATCAATGCGAATACCATGGACTGCCATGACTGAACTACCACAAGCTGAGAGTAATAAAGTTACACATGTTTACAAGCAGACTTTTAATATGTGAGTAAAGTAAAGTAAAATGAATTTTCTGGACTTTCTAAAGTGTGATTCATTTCTGTCCTAGGAAGAGTAAGTGAACAGGAAACAGATGAGCTTTGATCTTTTGAGTTTCTAAATTTATTTAGATTGCATTAATAGCCAGATGTACAGCAAGTACTAGGCAATCTGAACTTGCTGAATAAATGATTCTTTTATAATAAGGCTTTAAATCAAAAAGTCATCTCTAAGCACTTCTCATGCTTTGTGTCTGTGCTACATTTAAACTGGATCTTCACATTGAGCCGTTTTAGTCACTTGGCCACCATCAAAATTTATCCAGTTGTCCTCTAACAGTTAGGATTGGCTAGCAGAGCAGTAGATCTCCATGCTTCTTTGTCTTCTGTTCCCCTCACCATTGAATTTAAAATCAGATCATTGGAGTGGAGATGTCATGACATACAGTATGATGTGTCCATTTTCAGGAGAAATTATTGTATTTCTAATTATTATATAGCAGGTTGTCTCAGGGTTGAAAGTGTGTCTAATAAGAGTAAATTAAGAAACATTCAATTAAATATATATGCTAGAGGAACGATAGACGCTAGGTGTTTATTAGCCAATCAATCTGTTCCCTTGTTCTAATATAAAATTTAATAAAAACAAATCAACAGTTTGGTAGATGGGCAGTTTATTTGTGTGCCTAAACGTTGCCTACCCTTTCCATCCATCCATTATCCAACCCGCTATATCCTAACACAGGGTCACAGGGGTCTGCTGGAGCCAATCCCAGCTAACACAGGACGCAAGGCAGGAAGCAAACCCTGGGCAGGGCGCCAGCCCACCACAGTGCCTACCCTTTTAAAATCCTAAATGACTATTCACTTTAGGGGTGTTTTGTTCAAAATCATAAAGGCTAATTTCTTCAAAGCGTCTATCACAGTTTAACACCATGTATTATGTTCCATGCATTATTCCAAGCATTCAAATGGCTCAGGATCAGTGGCTGTTAAGTTTATGTGTTTTCTGGATCATGCATTTTACAATAAAATAATTATCACAGTAAAAGCTGCAACATTACTAACTGGTGATTTCTATGATGGTGTATTATATAGCAAAATTATAACGCAGAAACAGCTTGCCTGTCTGCGACATCCTCTGTAGGTGTTAAAACTGGAAACCATTGTGTTCTTTGTCATTAGACTTTGTTTTTGCCTCAAACATTTTCTCCAAATAGGTCTTTCATATTTCAAAAGCCAGATTTATAAGTTTAATTTTCATATGTGTGTTTTTTACTTAATATCTTTGTTTAAGAACGATTCGACTTTTCTGTTTATTTGTGTGTCCTGCTGCCATTTTTAAAATTTCAGTGCATGGTTAATGGGTAGCTAGGAAGCATTGCATGGTTGCCAGGAGGCACCACAGTTCACAACAGGAAGACTCGCTCATAAACTCTATTTGTCTTTTGTCCGAGATTATGGATTTGAACTGTGAATAAGTTTTGGGGTTTAGTGCTGTAAGTTTTGATTTTCTGGTAATGATTCATAGCATCCTATGTCTCGATTTGATTGTCAGCCTTAGTATTTTGGCTCTGGTTGAATTACTGTGTTCTTGGTAATGACTCTTGGTAGTTCTTTTTTGACTACAATAACAGATAAGGCCTTTGATTTTTCACAGCAATCCACAGTCTATTTAGAATCTGTCTATTCTTGTCTCTGTCTTGTAAACCATGTGCATCTCCAGGGGCCTCATGCATAACGTCAGAATTCACACTAAAACATGGCGTACAGACAAAAGCGGAAATGTACGTACATACGCACAAGAAAATCCAGATGCATTAGTCTGTGCATTCGCCAACTTCCACGTTCTTCCGCTACATAAATCTTAGTCAGCGTGAAAAGTAACGCACGTGCACGCACCTGATGCTCCACCTCAACTCCTCCCAGAATTTTGCCTCTTTGCATATGCAAATCAATATAAATAGCCCTTAAGCTCAGCGTTCTGTGAAAAGGCAATGGCAAAAGGATGGGGGGAAAATAGAAGAACTTCAGCGAATACCAAGTGGAGTCAAGGAAAAACATACTATTTGTTGGTTTAAACAGTGGTATAAACAACAAAAGGAAGTTGATCGAGTGACAGAGTGTCGGAGAAACTCGAAAGCTCAAGTTCACAAAGTCGCACAGTGCCCGAAACAAAAAAGAAGTTGTCAGAATATCAAAGACGCCGTGAAAAGGCAAGTTGTAGCCCACTGTCTGAGTGTCATATGAAAGCTTATTAGGGTACAGAGAAAAGAAAAAAAAATAGGGACACAGTGGGGAAAAAAGCTCAAAATGTCAATTTAATCTTGAAATTTCCACTTTAGTCACGCAGTTTATTTTGTCATTAAAGAAGAACATCATAAACTTCATCTTAAAATTGTTTAATTTACTAGTTTCTCAAATACCATCGTAACTAAAGTAGAACGTTAAATGCTTTGTTTTGTATTTGTTCTTCTATGTGCTCTGTGTGTGTGAATCACTACGTGCTTCTTGAACGGTCTTTCTCTTCCTCTGACAGGACACAGAATCCATTACATTCGTGATATTACAGCTCTCTGAATAATTAAAATACTGAGATGTATACTTGATGTCATTTTCATGATGGTAGGAATTAAAGCATGTTATTAAACATGGGAACACGGTGGAGCAGTGATAGTGACGAGCTGGTGCCCCGTCCAGAGATTGTTCTTCTTGCCTCCCGCAAAATGCTTGCTGCACTGTGCGTGACCTTCGATGAAATAATTAAATGCAGCAGTGCTGCCTCTTTCAAATGTACTAACCTCCAATTCCTGTCCTTCCTTTTCTTTCTCTAAGTAACCACTCACCACACAATCAGCACTGTAATAGATGTTAAGCCATCTCTAAGATTAGAATGCCGATTCTTCAAAACTTTTAAGGAACATTGAAATATCTTCGTAGTACATGTTTAATTATTCTATTCATCTATCCTTCCAGTGTCGTGCCAGTCCCAGCAAGAATACAGCATGAGGCAGGAACAATTCCTGAACGAGGCACCAGCTCCTTGCTAGCGCTGCGACACCGTGTCCTTGCATGCTTAATTATTAACAATATAGATTATTTAAATGATGTTAACATTTTATCTGTATAATGTAATAAACATATTTTGCTGCATGTCATCTTAAAAATTATATCGTCATCATATGTAAATACGTGCTTTATAAAGTGGCTCATTTTGTGCAATATTATAACTATCGCAAGTTTACAGTGAGGTAATTGTAATTATAAGTACAAACAGTTCTACAAGGAGCACTTGATGGACTGATTAATTGCGTTTATAGTTCTTGTGGTGAAACTGTTTCTGAACCGCAAGGTCAGTACAGGAAAAGCTCTGAAGCGTTTGCCATATGGGAGCAGTTCAAAAAGGCAGCATGGCTGAGGTAGTGTGTGCTTGATGCTGTATAGCGATAATTCTCTTTCCGATCAGCTGCTGTAGAGCTGTGATTCCACACTCCGATACAGTGATATAAATACTCCGAGTGGTGCAGTGAGAGTAATATGGAAAAAGATGATCTGCTGTGGCAACCCCTAACAGGAGCAGCTGAAAGAAGAAGAAGAAGGTGCAGTGAGAGTAACAACGCTAAAGCAGCTATGGTATTTGGAATAGTTTGGCCATTCCGTGGACCATTATATTGTTACGGGTTAATTACAATCAGATGCCTTAAACTAATAAACAATATGTGGTTAATTTCAGTGTATATGATAAATCCGCATCAGGGATCTAAAAAAGAAAGGGAAACCACACAGGAACAGTAGCACTGCTTTGATGCTGGGTGCCACCAGTTTGCAAAACCGAGTGGAGAGCTTACGTACATCAGGGTTTGAGCTAGCATGAAAATGTGGGTGTCTTTACGCCACGTTTAGGATTTATACATCGCGATTTGAGCGTGGAAAAGGGGGTACGCAACATTTTTGTGCATACACACCATTGAGGCCCCTGGTCTATAGCGAATAACATCTAACAGCTGCTCTCTCTAATTTGAGGAGGGTGGATGGAAATGAAAAGGTAGGCAGTGTAGTCAAGCTGCTTTAACTACTCACATCTGGTATAACACAATGAATGCTTGTGTTCCCATCTGAGCTCTGCTGAGTTTAAGCCTGTGCTCCATTTCTTTCAACACTTAATGTTTAAGTCTTCTTCTAGGTGATCATTTTGCCATTAGTATGTTTTATTTCTGTATTGACTTGCACATATGCTGGCTATGCTTGTGCATTTCCTAAATAAACAACTGTCCATCTGTATCTTCCTCCATCTTTACCATTTGCCAAATGTTATCTTTCCATCCTATAGCCAAAGAGCAGTACTTCCACAATGACTTTCCAGCAATTTCCAGGAATAAAAGTTTGTACTAGAGCATCATTTTTTTTTAAATTGGAATCATTCTATCCAAACAGCCCCTATTTTAGTACCATACAGATGCATTCACCAGACCTGTGGAACAGATTTTACTGTGGTTGCAAGTAAACTGTGTGGGACAGTAAAATACTCAATTGTTTCATTAGAACATTATAAGATTCTAGACGAGAACAGGCCACTCAGCCCTACAAAGCTCACTAGTCCTATCCACTTAATTCTTCTAAAATAACATCATGTCAAGTTTTGAAAGTTCCTAAAGTCTTACTGTCTACCACACTACTTGGTAGCTTTTTCCAAGTGTCTATGGATCTCTTTGTAAAGAAAATCTTCTAATGTTTATTCGCCTTTTATAAGTTCCCAACTGTGTTCCCGTGTTCTTGTTGAACTCATTTCAAAATAACACTCTTGGTCCACTGTACTAATTTCCTTCACAATTTTAAAAACTTCAATCATGTCACCTCTTAATCTTCTTCTGCTTAAACTGAAAAGGCTCAGCTCTTTTAATCTTCCCTCATAATTTATCCCATGTAGCCCTGGAATGAACCTGGTCACTCTTCTCTGGACCTTTTCTAGTGCTGCTATGTCCTTTTTGTAGCCTGGAGACCAAAACTGCACACAGTACTCCAGATGTGGCCTCACCAGTGCATTATAAAGGTTGAGCAGAACCTCCATGGACTTGTACTCCACACACTGTGCTATATAATCTAACATTCTGCTTGCCTTCTTAATGGCTTTTGAACACTGTCTGGAAGTTGATAGCTTAGAGTCCACTATGACTCCTAAGTCCTTCTCATAAGGTGTACTTTTGATTTTCAGACCTCTCATTGTGTATTCAAAACTAACATTTTTACTTCGTATGTGTAATACTTTACATTTACTGACATTAAATTTCATCTGCCACAAATCTGCCCAAGCCTGTATGCTGTCCAAGTCCTTCTATAATGATTTAACGGATTCCAAATTATTTGTCAATCCATCTCTCTTGGTATGATCTGTGAACTTAACCAGCTTGTTATTTATATTCCTATCCAAATCACTATTCCTATTGCACTTGGCCTCCTCACCTGATCTTTTACTAATAAGATATTGATAGAATCTCTTTGGGTCATGTTTGGCCTTGTCTGGTATATTCCTCTCTAATATCCTTCTTAATTGTTACTCTCATGTTCTCTTCCTCCCTGTGATCCATATCCTTGTTTGTCTATTTTTTCCTTTGCAGCTTCTTTTTCAAATCTTTATTAACTCACTACAGAGTTTTTTTTACTAATTCCAAATTTAGGTACAGTATGTATCTGTACAGTATTATATGAAAAAAATTTCTAAACCTGTTCCACTGCTCATCGACTGTCTCCACCTTTAAAAGCTTATCCCAGTCTATCCTCCTTAAACTTTGCCGCATCTGCTCAAAATTTGCCCTACCAAAGTTAAACTTAACGGTTTTAGTCTTTGCGCCTGCACTCTTCCAAAACACTGAGCATTGTATTACATTATGGTCACTTGACCCTAGTGGTTCAATCACCTCTACACCCTCAATTCTACCCTGATTATTACTAAATCCAGACGGGCTTCACCCCATGTTGGTGTTTTAACATGCTGTGTTAAAAAATAGTCACAGATTACTTCTAAAATCTCCTGCTCTTGTGCTCCGCTATTTACAAGGTTATCCCATTTAATACTTGGGTAGTTAAAGTCCCCCATGACTATAATATCCCCTGTAAATTTGTCTTTTTAATATTAAAAAAAGGATGTGCATTGATTTACCAAAAACTGGTTCAATTATAGTAGGAACTTTAAAGTACAAATTTGAGAAACAGGAACTGCCATGAGAATGGGGGTTTTGGCTTCAGCCTATAGACTTTATGTTTTTGTAAATGGCAAGTTCCCATGTAATATCCTGAAAGTTATAAATGCATGAAATCATATATGTGCCACATCATACATCATCAAATAAAATTAAAACCAGCCTAGTCATTTTTCTGTACAAGGAATACCCAAGTGTTATACATCAATCAATGCCTTGAACTCCCACTAAGACAAAGGAAACAGCAGCCAAATGCCAAAATACCTCATGCCTGTATTTTCATGTGCTCTCACATTTAACTCTACAAAACAACAGCAAAATTTACAGGTAACATATCAACACTTACAGCAGGTTCTCCTGACCAAAGTGAGCCCTCATAATGTGTATGTGCGATGAAGGATTCTCCAGAAAAACATCATATTAGCCGCTATTATGGGCATGAAGTACCTGGCGAGTCTCTTAGCTCTTGCCGAGTGGGTCATACCATCACAAAACTCACACCATTGGATAGCTGAGAGCGTGACATTTATAACGACACCAAATACAGTATGTTTGAACAATGGGCTTGCTCTGACTTTGCGTAATGACTCACTGAGCTCCAAGATTGAGTGTGAATTTTCGTGTGCTGTTGGGTATAACTTCAGAAAGCAACAGAGAATGTAGAAATGTGATATGTCAAAATTTACAGCTGCCTCTGATGAATAAAACTAATAAAACTTGTGACTGTGGGATGAAGCGTCAGTGAGATATTCGCTGTTAAAGAGCAGATGGATATGCCAGGCTGGCACCAGCTATCTGCCGGTTCCAGTCGGGTGTCTCTCGCCCACTGGGTTTCAAGTTTTATACCATTTTACAGCTGAGATGGAGGCATTTATAATGATATATAACAGGAGCACGTTTGAAAAAAAGAATACTGCCAAAGATGAGAACAATAAACAAACATCTGACCTTTTTTTGATGTGTGTGTGTGTGTGTTTACATATACAATAAATATATATGTGTGTGTGGGTGTGTATAAGAAATTATTTATATTCTATATAAATATTTTATATTATTTTATACTATTTCTATTTTGGGCATCCTGGCTTGGAAAGGTTTTGGTGGTGAAAGGGGTGCCCATGGTGCCAAATGCTGTAACTGCTTATTTCTTTGTGTTATTAACATGAAACTTTTCACAGGTACAATTGCCATGCCTGGGTACACCTCAGAGGTGAACAAACTGACCTGGCATTGCTGGAACTTGAAATATACCGCATTTTATAACAAAAATTTGGAAAGTGTTCACCTATGCTTTTTTGCTATTTTGGCATCAGTTTTTGAGTAAAGAGAATTTGACATTAACACAACTTCTATCACATTTGAGAAGTTATTTGTCAATTTTCAGTGAAAAAATTATTGTCCTTCCCTTATTTATTGCATAATAAGGCTTTATTATGGTGTTCTCCCCTTAGGTGGAAATTGCTAAAAAAAATGCCCTCAGGGTGTAAGAAGTTTAATTAACTGGAGATTTTCTGTTTCATGGGTGGCACGGTGGCGCAGTGGTAGCGCTGCTGCCTCGCAGTTGGGAGACCTGGGTTCGCTTCCCGGGTCCTCCCTGCGTGAAGTTTGCATGTTCTCCCCGTGTCTGCGTGGGTTTCCTCCGGGCGCTCCGGTTTCCTCCCACAGTCCAAAGACATGCAGGTTAGGTGGATTGGTGATTCTAAATTGGCCCTAGTGTGTGCTTGGTATGTGGGTGTGTTTGTGTGTGTCCTGCGGTGGGTTGGCACCCTGCCCAGGATTGTTTCCTGCCTTGTGCCCTGTGTTGGCTGGGATTGGCTCCAGCAGACCCCCGTGACCCTGTGTTCGGATTCAGAGGGTTAGACGATGGATGGATTTTCTGTTTCTTCTGTCCTCCCGACCATCTGACTTATCATCATACTCATCTGTACAGACATACAATATGATACTGTATATAGGGTATATTTTATAAGAATTGTACGGGTTTAATAATTTTTATTTATTTTTTTTCTTTGTTGCTTATTCATTATTCTACTTAGATAAAAGTATTTGTTTTTTTATTTTATTGTAACTTTCTCTTTGACATCCTGTAAAAGCATTTTGAGTGACAATCTAAAACGTGCTACAGAAATAAATGTTGTTGCTTTTGTTGTAATCCTAGTGCCTTCTGCGGCTTACTATCCATATGACATTAAATCATGGCATTTGGCACATAAACTGGACAAAGAAGCAACCTAACCAGTCAGTCAGTTAGTCGTTATCCAACCCACTATATCCTAACTACAGGGTCACGGGGATCTGCTGGAGCCAATCCCAGCCAACACAGGGCACAAGGCAGGAACAAATCCCGGGCAGGTCGCCAGCCCACTGCAGGACACACACACGCACACACACTGGGGACAATTTAGGATCGCCAATGCACCTAACCTGCATGTCTTTGGACTGTGGACGGAAACCCACGCAGACACAGGGAGAACATGCAAACTCCACGCTGGGAGGACCCAGGAAGTGAACCCAGGTCTCCTTACTGCGAGGTGGCAGTGCTACCACTGCGCCACCGTGTCATCCACAACCTAACCAAATGATCTAAAAAAGAACACTTTAGGCATTTCTATTACGTTATAAGGTGCCACAGAATCGCAATCAAAGGTTTCTTTTAAAATACTCTCATGGCTGGAGCTCATAGAATATGGAAGTTGTCAGCAGAGCATAGTTAGTCATTTGATTTCTGTAGAATGTTTTTTACGGTATTGCCAATCAAACAGCTTTGGATGCTTTCTTTCATCTTCAATATAACTTTAGAAATCAAGCAAAGCATAATAAATTTAATGTGAAAACGAAATACAATTCTACTTCGCCTTCCCTTCTCTCTCTGAAAAATGATTCAGACCTGTAACTGCAGCCAGGTTTGCCAGCACTGAGTCTAAACACACAAAGCTCCAAGCCCACCTATGACAACAAGTGGAGGGTGTTTATGAAGGGTCACACGTGTTTTATTAAAGCAGGAACATGCTACTTTTTGTGCAATTAATAAAAAATCACAGCATCATTAATTAGTTTGTAAGAGATCATTTTAACAAGTTATCTGATTATGATTTATCACTTTGGTCACTAATTGGCTAATTCAAGTTATTTTTTTTAGTTGCTTTTCTTTTCTGTTTGCCCATTGGTGCACTCGGGGTTGTGAACCCTTGCTATCAGTGACCTCGATTTGTTTTTCATTGTAGCAGAATTCTCAGTAGCCAGAACTTTTAGTGTTTTTTCAACAGTTAAAAAAAAAAGAAAAAGAAAAAAAAAAACCCCAGAAAGGCCTGTTTAAGCAAGTGAAAGTGATAATTAAGCCTCTGAGAGCTCAGCTGTGAGGAACACCAAAAAACAGCTGGGTCCTCCAAAACCTGGGTAGAAGTTCCCGACCCTGAATAATAAGAAAACGTTAACAATTAAGCTTTAAAGAGAATCTATTTTGTGCCTGGTTTTGCAGTGGAATAAAATGGGTTAGTTGCTGTAATCGCTGTTCTTTCAGTTTTTCAAAAGATATTTAAGTGCACTTTCAGTGCAAAATCGTCAGAGTGGTAAACGACTGTAAATGTCAAAGAATTTTCCATTATCACACAGAATGTAAGGCAGCATCGTATTCAGAACAGCTGAAAAAATGTGAGTGTAAACCTAAAGACATCGAGGATATGCCTGAATGCAACTACTAATTTGGGTTTTCCATACTAGCAGGCTGCACATACACAGACATTTATTTTATTTGCCCAGATTTTCAATGAGGCCACTTTGTTAAGAACCTCAGCATTTCTCTTTTAGTTAGAAACAGTTTTATTATGTCAGTGATTTTCTATAGGAACAGTCAATAATATTCCTAGTTCCCAGGAAATTTCGGAAACTCGGCCAAAATTATCTCTCTGTATTTTGATTCTTTTTTTTAAATTAATTTTAGTAGCAATTTTAGCATAATTTTGAATGAGAAATGTGATTATATTAGCTGTCTGTGTATGTCGTATACTGATATTTCTATTACATCTATGTATTTATTAACTGTGGCTAAACCTCTTCATTTAGAACAAAGGCTATAAAGCAGAATTACCAGCTGGTTAAATTAAATATGATTAAAAATAAAGTATTGTGTAAGTGACAATGGAGTTTAGTGTGAGAGTGGGTGGCCCACAGTCAGTCTTCACCTTCCTTTGTCTACAGCGACATAAGCAAACACACCTATGTAATGCAGACACACAGCACACCATCGATTATTGTTTTTGTGAAATTTGGGTATTTATTATGGTGTTTATTACAATCTACTGAACTCAGATCAGCGCCGTGCGTGCCTAACGCAGCGGCACCCACTACAAGACAGGCACCAATGCTGCATGCAGCAGAACCCCTCACGGGGCCTAATAACTCACACAGGGACCAGGGTGGCATTTTTGTTTAATTTAACACTATAATTTTTGGGATGTGGAGGTGAAATGGAGTATCTGCAGAAAAAGCCATGCAGATATGATGGTAGCACACAGACAGTGACAAAGTCGGGATTCTGGATCAACTAGGCAGCAGTGCTTATCACTGCATCATTGTACTGCCCCACTAAAATTGTGTTATAAAAAAATGAAAAAGGCGACTTTACTGATCAGCATACATTACAAATGGCACATTGGTTTATTTCAAAGCATTTTGGTTTTCCTCCCAGATTCCAAAGATGTGTGTGTTAGGTTAACTAGCCAGGAGTAAATGGGCTTGGCATAAATTATTGTGAGTTTGTGTATGAATGTGCCCTTCAATGGATGGGCACCCCTTTGCCCAGGCAGTGTGGCATAGTGGTTAAGGCTTTAGACTTCAAACTCTGAGGTTATGGGTTCAAATCCCACTCTGGACACTGTCACTGTAAACAAGTCACTTGACCTGTCTGTACTTCAAATGGAAAACTAAAAGAAATGTAACCTGTTGTGTCATAAATGTTGTAAGTCACCATGGGTAACTATGGCAGCCAAATAAGTAAATGCTCTTTATTTTTAATAATTTGGTTCATTCCTCTGTTTTCTACACCTGCTTTACCCATTTATAAGGTTGCAGAGAGGCAAAGCCTATCAGAGCAGCACCAGGCAGCACGGGCAAATATTGCAATGTTTCATATACTTCAGGCAGAAGTAACAAAAAATGTCTGCCAAATACTCTTTAATTCGTTTGAAATGTCCCACCTGTTACTGCAGCACCACAAAATAATCCACTTTCATGCACACGTTCAGCTGGCCCTCAAAATGGCAAAACGTGTTTTTTAAACATGAGCTGTCATTTAGTTTCTCGAGTCTGTAAGGAACCCTTACAGGTGGTTAATGTATATATGGGTTCAAGAGAAATCAGGTTCACAAAAGGGTTAAAAAAGGTTGAAAAGTAATGGCTAACTTATCAGGCCATCCATCCATTTCCTAGGTCTGTCCAAGTCTACTGAGGGCAGCAACCAAACGAGTCCATTGCAAGGCCCAGATCAGCCTGAGTGGACTTGAAGGAAACCTGCACAGACAGTTTGAGCAGGCAGACGTCACCTGCGAGACTCTTCACAAGTATCAGGCTAACCGAACTTGATTCCTTTACGATTAGACACTCTTACATTAGAGACAGACATTAAAATGGGTATTTACAATTCTAGTGCTGCTAACTATGTGACATTCCAAGATGAGTGAATTCTTTATCAGTATGGGAGGGAGAATGCAATTCAGGCTTCCTTTCTATTGCACTGTAACATCTGTGAATTTCTTTGAAAATTCCTTCTAGTCTGGAATGTACTGTAAGTGACAACAGACATGAATAGTTTTCAGTTGACTTTGGTCAACGTTCGTGTTTCTGTTAAAGTGCTCTAAAAACACATCTTCATTCTTTTCTTGCTAGTGCACCTTGTATGCCACCCTGACACTGTAAACTCACACCTACGCATCACAAATAGAACTTTTTCATCGAGCCGAGCGAGCTGATAATCTCTCACTTCACATAACGTTGGACTTGCCACCATGTCACGGTGCACACCTCGTACCAGTAACTTTGAGAGTCACACCTTTGCTTAGAAACAGCTCACAATCTTTAACTGCAGGCAAGAATAATAAAAGCAGCCTCATGTTGGTGGATTTTATAGCTACACTAGACAAGTAGTTCAAAATTTAAACATAAATAATGCCTTTCAACCCCTAAATGTGTTGTTGGGCTAACAAAATGTTATTGCTTGTATAGCTCTTGTCTGACTTTCACTGCGTTAAACTTTGGCTGCTCAAAAAGAAACAATTTTCCCAAATTGGCTGGCTTAAATTCGTAACAGTCTGATTTCCTTGCATGCCATTGTTTCCATTTGTTCCTCCAGCTACACTGCCTTTGATTCTTTCCTGGCTTTTTATCCATTTTCACTATTTTTCTTATGCCCTAATGGTCACATCTCCCTCCTTGCCTAGATGAGACTCCCTCCTTGTTTTTGTAGTAGGCAGACCACCATACCTTATCAAATCCTTTTCTTCCATACTCAGGCTGTGTCATTTTTCTTTGGCAGCTATTGAACATTAAGGCAGACTAATTGCATCTCCTCTATAAAAGATGGTGGTGTGCAGTAACTTGTATCCAAGCGAATACAAATGGCCATGTCACATTACTTGACTTTTCCACAGATTTTCAGTTGTAGCCTTCATTTATGTAATCTTAGAGAGTCTGAGACAGTTGGCAGTGTGACTTAATGATGTGACGTAATCCAACTAGATTGTGACTCGTTCAGAAAAAACAGGTTTAATTTTGTCTTTAGTCGTAGGGACAGGCTCTGTGAGCATGACGGCTGACAATCAATGAATGCTCATCCAGAAGTACAATGAATACAGTGCAGCCATGAGGAATAAGGAAGGACCGCATTTTGGACCTCATAATCAGAAGAGAAGCTCTTCTGTCTGATGTCTCGTGTTTTACATATCAAGACAGAATGGGAAAAAAGGGCAGAGATTGCATCTGAACTCTGTAGCTGTTCCCCATTTGTGCAGTGCCAGCTCTGTCAGGCAGCTAGATTATTGACTGTCACAAACAGAGGCGAGCATGACTCTGCTGGAAGGTCAACATTCAATCAGTAAATGTGACATGGGTAGGATTTTCAGTCATTTAAATTGACACGGAGATCAGCCACTGCAGTCACCAAGTGTGATGTGCTACATGGGTAAAAGCTGTGCAACGTGACGTTGGCTTTAGGCAGGACAAAGACAGGACCTCTGACGGGTTTAAGACTTTCCCTTTGTTTATTTTAACTCAGACTTTTTTGTTTGTGATTAGAATTTTAACAGTCAGTCTGCACTGAACTCTGACAGTACTTTTGGGTCTCCCTTAAACAACAACAACTTTCCATTTCCTCTTTTAGCTTACGGATTAGCCATTTTTCTCCTTGGCATCAACAAAACTGCAAATTGGCAAGCTAATCACATCAAGGTTTGGGATACCTGTATCAACTAGCTGCGGTTGTCTCAAATGTTCATTTGACTCTCTGTAATACATTACCTCACATTAGAAAAAATAACTCTAAGGTCTTTACAATGTCCCCTAAGCCGATGGAATCTGGTGGGCTATTGTTTGTGTTCAAGGCAGAAGGCAAGGCTTTCTTCAAATTTAAAAAGCTACCCAATTGTCTTTTTAGACATTAATCTTTGGCACTTTAAAATTGAAGTGACTTTTATATTAGGTAATTTGATTTTCTCAGATAATTCTACACATTTTAAGGTGTTTATACTATTGACAACCCTCGATTTCAAGATGATGTTAAACATAAAGGTTCACAATGACATTGTATGTGTGAAAATTAAATATGAACATGGCTCTGAAATTATTGGAGTTCAAAGAAATAGATTTTACATTCATAACAGCAAATAAGTCTGTAAGTAATAGGGAGCATAAAGATATGAGAAATTTGGTAAATGAGAGGACTTCTTTGTCTATCAGGCTTATTTAGTTAATGGCTAAATTGTCTGGATATCTACTCCAGACACTTTTGAGCTAAGTGACTGAATAGTTTGTTCTGGGTTTTTCTGCACATTCTGTCCTGCACTGGTAACATCCCTTCACGAGAGGCAGACCGAATCAACAAACTAATTAAGAAAAGATAGTAGTGAGGGAGAAACTGAGTGCCATTATGAACAATGCTGCATATTCTTTCTCTGACACACTAACACTGAGGACTTTCAGCCAACAATTTATTTAGCAGAAGTGTGTTAGGAAATGCTAATGAGGCTCCTTCATACCAATGGCAATGAATATTTATAATGTCTCTTTGTGACTGCTCTCTTATCTCTTGCCAAATCGGTGTGGTAAAGTGAGGTCCGTGGCTTCGTGTCTTCAGGAGGGGGTGTAGTAGGGTGGCGAGAGTGGTTCATGGGAGTGGACGGCCCTGCACTTAGTGCACAGATACAGAATCAGCCGCACCCCTAATTGATGTCGGGAGCTACTGATTGCCGCAGCTGTGCCACGTCCCCATTTAAAAATGGAAGTGCAAGTGCAAGAGAGGGAGAATCGAGTAAGAAAAAAGCAAGAAGAGAGGGAGCCTTATACTGTAGCTATGAGATGGCAGCAACCCGGACCTGTGGAAGGTCAGCTGCATCTGCCAGTAGGGCAACTCCTTGGCTGCAAGGCCCGTATGGGATAAGCAGGGGAACTGCCAGTGAGAAAGAATGCACCAGGCTTTTTAGAAAGGGCAGTTTCTTGCCTGAATTTTAAAGTCGTTTTAATGGACTTATTTATTCTGCTTTTATCCTCCACATGAACACTTTTGTATGGATTATTTATTGTTAACTTTTTGAAGAACTGCACTTTGGGACACTTGTTTTGTTTTGACTTTTTTTTTTTTTTTTAATAAAAGCACTTGCACTTTTCACCATCCCCATGCTTGGTGTGTTTGTCCTCATCTGCTCAGCTCATCCTGGTCATGACTATTGACAGGTGTTGAGTTCAAGCAACTCCCATAATAGAAGAGGGAGCAAGGAGCTGACCCACACCATCACAATCAAAAATTTTTCTTCTGGTTTTGAGTGTGGATGTTGCTGTTGCTGTTATTTGTTCTAATATTTCTCGAGTTTCTGTAAAAAGTGCTAACTAACTAACTAACTAACAGTGAGGTGCCTGGAGTTATATAGGGTAAATAATGTATGGTCATTTGGAGCACTTGCATTTCATGTGTGTTCCGTGTCTACAATGATCTTTGTAAATGTAGGATGACAGAAAATACGAGGCAAGAAATGTTGAACACATAAGTAGAACAGAAACTTTTTTCATGTTCTGCTAACAATTGGCAAAATGCTGACGTGAAGTGTATAATGTGTGATGACTGAAGTCCAAATATCAAATAAACACTTTCACAAAAGACACAAATATAACAAAACAAGTGATTAAATTCTTGAAAAAAAACGTACTTGTTTTGTTATATCTGTGTCTTCACGTCAGCACTTTCATTACGTCATTAATCATATTCTTGACGATGGCACAATACAAATTTAACACTTAGCTCATTGAACAAAAATTGTAAATTTATGAATATTCATGTACATTTCAGCTTTTGGTGTTTATCTTTGAAAACAGTCTTTTGTCTGTTGTACTGTATGACAGCATGTTGATAGATCTTCATTTTTTGTGATTGTTTTAGAAAATTTTATTATCACTCATGTTGGTAGTCAAATTTATTGTGAAATGTAATTTCTTACCCTCACTACCTCACTCAAGGTTCCTCCTATGCAGCCCCAAATCCCCCCCAACTCCATCTGTACTCACTTTCACCATCTCCATGAGATGATTTGATCCAAACCAGGATCCTTTCCAAGATCACCAGCAGCCACATACCCAGCCAGTGGATTTAAGCTGAGAAATAAGTTGAGAACGTTTGTTCTTTAAGTTCTTGATTGTCTCTCGCCGTCTCTCTTTCAGCCTCTTTCACATACTCATTTATTGACACACAGCTTCTCAGGATGGCTGTACCCTTTCTTCCAGCAGCTCTCTCCCAGATCTGTGGAGCCCCACCACATGCCCAAAATGCCATTGTTAGCATCCCACTAGAACTCATTTTCACAGAAAGATCAAACAGCCTGTATGTCGTAGTAGCCCAGAGCAGTTGCCGTCCCTGGTAGAAGGCATCACAAGAAGTGACTAGTATGGTGCTCGGTTTGGGAGAGCTATATGGAAACTGATAAAATAGCTTTCTGAATCCTTGCTTGTAGGCCCACCCAAGAAGTAAGTCTCAAAACTTCATCTCCTTCTGTTCGGTTTTCTCATTTTTTTTTGTCATTAGCATTTTGTTTCCAATCATGGATGGCACTTGTATACCAATGTCCAGTAACTTCAGGGCTATACAGAAATTAAATTACTTTGGTAATCACCAATTCAGTTCTATAAAAAATAGATGCAAATTCGTTGAGGTAGTTTGAATCCCCTTCCAAATATAAAGAAATTAATTTATCCTAATTAAAACACTTGATTTGAATCTTGGCACACACTGCATGTGTGCTTGTGGTTAGGTGTAACTACAGTAGGAATTTTTTGTGTAAGTCAAATTCCATATATTTAAAAATGTGTTAGAGCTAGGAAACATATTGAGATATTCGAACGTGTAGTTGATATTTTAAAAAAAAGAAACATTTTTCCCTGGCATTGAGGACCGTGTAAAACTCAAGTCAAGATGGCTGTTCAACGTTCAGTGCCCAGAAACTGAAAACAGACTTGAAGCCTTCTAAAGTGTGCATTTGTCATGCATTTTTATTTCATTCTGGGGACTCTACCCACTGGCTACATTCTGTCTTGTTACCATGTGCACATTCACTTCATGTTTAATGTCTCTTTATTTTTAAAGGTCTTGTTCTAATGCTCTTTCCACATAATGTTACTTTACAGAGGACTGAAGCTTCCTTTAATATCTCTGCCCAGGTAGCGATGCTTTCATGGCCTGTACTCCTCTGCATTGATCCTTTTCACATCATTTCTTCTAAGGGCCTGTTGCTTTGGTAACATCGCCAAGCCATTGTACCTTCCATTCTTCCCTGCTGTTACTAGAAGCTCATGAGATCCAATTATTGTGCAGTAATGTTCTCGCTTATTTTCTAATGAAGTCATTATACCCATGCACTGTTTAGTAATTTGTACAATTATTTAAAGAAAGCTGCACTGAAAATCTATGGATATTTTACATCCCTTTAATACCATTAAATCAATCTTTGCTGTATCCTTCAGGTACTGACAGTAAGTAAAGTTGTGCTACATCTCTTTTAACCCTCATGGTTATAAATCCGGCTGCCCCTTCCTTATTTGTTCATAAGCTGACCCTCAGAACAATGGCAGGATGTTCTGGCTACTCTATAAATAGGAAAGGAGCCCATTTTGCCTGCTATTTTTGCCAGTGAGTTGCATCAGCGAAGGATTTTTGGCTTGAATCCTCAGTAACTTGCCTAATTTAAAGTAATGTGGTGGCAGACTAGTTGGAACAGGCGAGTAATGGAGACTGAACTCAAAATCAGCGGCCCCAGAAATGGTCTTCAGTAAAAGAGGTTCACAAGAAATTAAAGGCACAGAAACAAAGTCAATTCTGGTAAACCTGGGCCTTGATTTTAGTCTGCAGCTCCTGGTAGGGTAAACACCACAATATCATCTCTGATAGAAAAATACGGGCAGCCAGAATCCTTATCCTTAACAGACGGCACTGGCAGTATGGTTTGTATCAAACCGAGTGTAATGTACCCCTGTGCAATGAACAGGAAATGGTGGATGGTCAAAAGTAGAATGGGCAAACCACACCATCACAAACTTGGAGGGACTGGCCAAACATGTGCTTCTACAAGAAAGTAAAGTCATTTGCCACGTGTAATCACTTCAAATTTGATTTAACTTTGGCAGTCTTACAAAACTGGCCACAGACATTGCCATCATTTCCCAAGTAGACTCAATTTTGTTCGACATCCCACACAGCGCTGAACCATGAAGCTGAAATTGGAAGAATATGTCACATGTTGTACTTTGATACATCGAATGTGTTATGGAGTGGGGCATTCTGTCAGAGTACAGCCAGGATTTCACCTTTGGCTCAGATGCATTTTTCTTTGTTGATTTTAAATATTATTTTGTAAATATTGTTATAAATTATGTTCTTGTTACAAATTATTAATTAACGAACATTTTATTTAAATATTGTTTTATATTTATTTAGGGTCAGTGTGTTCAACAATGCCACTTGAGGCAAGGCTCATGTTTATTGCCCCTGCCCATGTACTGTATCCTATATGGACCTTACTAATCATGAGTCAATACGCTTAATCAATATACCTTACATACCGAGATAAAGGGTGCATAATACTCCCACAATAGGCAAAATAATAAACAAAGAATATTATTTTTGGAAAAAATGTGAAAGATATGGAAAGGATTAGCCTAAAATCAATAAAACACAAAAAGTAAGCATTAACAACAATACAGGTGTGTTAATTCTTCACTGCTTCTATTTGACCCTAGTATATATTTTTATTGAGTTTTGCGATAGCAAGAATTAATGTGAGATGAAACTCAGTGGTGTCACAAGGCGCCTGCCCTGTCCAACTAAACATGCGTGTTGCAAGACATTTAACAGACTTGTACCTATGACTGACACCTTAGTAACATTCCAAAAATTCACAAAATTTAGCAAAATGCCAATCAATAATAAACGATAGGATATATGAAAATCAGGAAAATGCACGGCAAAATCAGTTACTTACATTCAATTTTGGAATGCACGTGCACCCTTTTGATCCTCAGGCATTGGCAGTACGTCAAAGTGGTGAGAATTGCAATTCCTTTAAAATGAAAACATCTCTTACAGTTTTAAAAGACAGTAAATTAGCCACTTAATATGTATTAAAGTTGTACGGTTCATAGTTAACTCTCATTTTTTGCATTATTATTTCGTAATGTTTGAAAACACAAAAACTCACAAATGAAAAAGCTGCCCTGATTAAACTGCCACCTGAGGCGTTGCCTCACCCTACACACCAGTGCTGATGCTAATATCGGTTCTTTAAGTTATGTACTTTTTTTCACTTGATAATCAGCCTCACAGGTCGAGGCCACCTGACTTTGGAGCTGAGGGACCACCTAGTGGACTTTTTTTTTGGGCTGTACATGGCCACTAGTTACTAACACCTTGTTGTTTCAGTCTCTCTTGGTTTTGGATTGTGGATTATTGTAAGCGCCTCTTTTTGATCTTCAGTTTTTTTTATTTGTGTTTGCATTTTGTTTCTGGAGTTAACGTTTATTATTTTTGAGTTGCTTGATTTTGATTTTCTGTTTTTTTTGATTTTTTGCACTTTGATTATTTTTTGACTATACAGTATTGTAAGTCTTCTTCTTCCTCCTCCTCTTTTGGCTGCTCCCGTTAGGGTCGCCACAGTGGGTCATCTGTTTCCATATCTGCCTGTCCCATGTCTCACCCACCACCTGCATAAAACCTTTAAATATCAAAGATCATTGTTTTGGTTATTGTGGGTCAGGGGTTTCACAGTTCTCCTCCCCTTCTACAGTGTTATTTTGTTGGGCTGTTCCAAATTGGCTGCTGCAGGCCATGAACCTTGCTTCTTGGGTTTAGGACCAGGCTAATTCTTGCTTTAGGCAGGTCTGCATTCCAGTGATCTTGACTTTCATTATTCCACAGTTTCTGTCTTTTCCATGTTATTAAATCAGAGGAGGGCATAACTCTAAAAGACAAGGAAAGTATAATAGCACATTACACCTTAATGGTAATCCTGTTGTTTTAATATGAAAGGGATTCAGAGACTCTTTTCAAACTTTTAGTGTTTTCCATTTTTTCAGGAAACAATAGAAAAAAAAAAAATTTATATATATATATATATATATATATATATATATACACACACACACAACAGAACAGGTTTAAATTTTTATAGCCTGTCATAAGACAGGGATGAAACAGGGAGTACTAGAATTCTGCTATTTTTTAAAATATACAATGTCTGATATAATATTAGTATTAAAGTGCATTTCATTATTTAGTCATCATTGGTGCAATCTGAATAATTTAAAGCAGAGTTTTGATTTTCTTCACTCGAAATTTCATAGGAAGGGGCTCCACACAGAGATCAAGGAGATCAAAACATGCATATTTCAACAAAACACGGAAGGGAGGAATAAACAAAGGGAGCATACAAAGTACATTATAAAACTGGGAACCCCATAAACTCTGCTGTGTCTCCAGATCTGCTTTCATTGGTGCTTGAAGGAATGGCCAAACTGTCCATTTCAGCATAGCACTTCCATAGGCTCTGGCAGCTTTAAGCCCAGTCTGGGGTCACTTTCAGTTTATCCACACTTTATAAAGTTTTTAGATTTGTCCTGTGTGGGTGTTTCTAACATTTCTAACTGGCCAGGTCTCTTATCTAGTTATCTTCCAGTATGGTTTGAAGGGCCACACATTTCCACACTAATGTGATACCCCATGCTGCCACCTATCAAGCTGGACGATAACAACTGGTCTGTCCTTCTGTCAGTCCTCCCCTACAATGCCTTTATTACATGCTGACCTTTCTCAGACAGGACTTGTTTCAAGTATTTCACTCCCCTTAACCACACTGTGCAACTCCATGCCGGACTTCTCTTTCAACTTGCCAGTCTTTCCTATCTCAGCATCCCTTCCCAATGGGCAAACCAGGTAGTACATTTTCAATATGAAACTTCACCTGCGATATATAGTACTCCATTGTATTTAAGTGTTTGTCCTTAAAACTCATTTTGGATTATTGTCAGGCAGGAATGATTGCAAATTATTTTATACCTCACACTCCCCAGTCTGAAAATCAGTCCAGTTACTAATCTCTGGCCATTCTTTAATTAAAGGAAAACTGAGACATTCACATGAGTGACATTCCAGGTTCATAAACTGTGCAAGGTGGCTTGTAAAGTTGGTTCCTCGTTTTCATTCAAACAAAATGTTGCTCATAGATTTACAAATTCAGATCCAGCTTTTGTTTTTCAGTCAGTACCTACTTTGTTCCTCTAGAGCAGTCCATTGCTTACTTCATTCCCTTTCTTCTAACACCTGCAACTAAAGGAATCTACCAGTAGTTTGGTGTTCTCAAAAACGTGAGGCAGGTTTTCATAATTTGTGAGATAACTGAAGTGTATTTTACATCATTGACTTAATTTTGCCATAAGAATTTAAATACAAGGCAACCATTTCATCAAGAACAGAGAGCTGATAAAGCTCTTTGGCAAGAATGAAAGGAATAGAATGAAATCGTCTGAAAGAATTGAAAGGATAGTCAATACTTTGAGTGTATTCAGAACTGAAGAAAAAGGAATTAGTGGTGTAACTTTTTAAAAATGTCATTTTATTAGGCGTGTTTGCATATAATGCAAAAGCACCTATTGTCACTGCATGTATCAGTCAATGGACTGACTTCATTAAAATTTGTTCTGCTTATTCTTCAAGGAAATTTGGCTGGAAAAATTCTTTTTGCATTGAGATATGTCAAGCATTGGTGGCTTTTCAGAATCATCTATCTCAGTGATGGCTCTGAGGCTAGGGATCTGTGCTGGTAATCGGAAGGTTTCCAGTTTGAATCCTGTAAACTCCAGAAGTGACTCTAGTCCATTGACAAAGAATTATTATTATTATTATTATTGGGCCCTTGAGCAAAGCCCTTAACCTGCAGCTGCTTCGTCCTGGCCAGGTCCTCCAGCTTGCAACTCCAACTTGGGGGTTGCTGGCAGGATTGGCACTCCAGCCACCGTAACATTTTTATGCAATCGTTTTGTTCACCCCACTGAATTAAAGCTGAAAGTCTGCACTTCAACTGCATGTGAGTTGTTTCATTTAAAATTCATTGTGGTAATGTACAGAACCAAAATCGGAAAAAAGTTGTCTCTGTCCAAATATTTATGGACCTAACTGTATGTCATAAACAAAACTGAGATATCTCTATCCATGATGCAATAAATAGACCAAAACTGAAACTGCTTCAATGTTTAGAACAGCTAACTAAGTCATTGAATGCACCTGGAAACTCACCCTTTGATCCCCTTGGATGGTGAATTCTTGACATCTTCATCGAGAAGCACACAGTACCCTCAGTCATACAATTTATTTTAATATGTGAGATGAACAAATACAGTAGTTGTTTGTTTTCAGCTCACAGGGTCCCTTGCACAGGTGAGAGGTCAGAAAACAGTGAAGACATCAGCTAACGGGTAATTCTTGTAGATTTTAAACAAAATCCCCATATAAAAACTGGCCATTACAGTTCTGGGGTGATTCCAAATGATGAGTGGAAATTGGCTGCACACAATCCTAAAAAGAAAGATAACAGTGAAGTGAGAGTTTTCCCCACTGGTCAATTATGCCAGCAATGATGGAATGAATGATAAGATTTCAAATAGAAACATACAAACATTATTAAAGTTTTATATTTGATGAAAAAAATCAATTTGACTTTCTCACAGTTTAAATACACATATAAATAAATAAATAAGTAGAGGCTTAGGAAGAGACAATATAGTCAGAGAAAATCAGTAAAGAAGTGTTTTTACTGAAGGCGCTTAGTGGTTTAGTATTAACAATGCATGCCTGTCTGGAGTTCTATAATTTAAACGCAATTTCAGCAGGAGTCTTCAGTGCAAGTTTGCTGGTCAAAAGTTAACATTGTTATTGCCTTACAGGCTGAAATGAGAGGCGAAAAAATCACCATTTTGACAGAACAGAGACCTGCCATGCTAACCTCGCTTTCTCCCAGGAATCTGCTTGGCCAGCTTCCATACGAGAACAAGAACATTTGTCTCAGTAATAGGATCTGAGGATGTTTGCCAGTCCATGTTAAGGTCTAACGTTAGAAGAATTGCATTCTTATAACAGTGGTGTACCATTGAGCAAACACTGTGCTGCATTTGATATTTTAAGGCAAAAAGTCTTACTCTTTCAATATTATTTTTAATTTACTAGAATTTTTTTTTTTGCAGTTTAATAGCAAGAAGGTATGACTGCTGAAGCCTCATATCTGGGCAATGGCAAACGGCGAGGATATACAAAAAATAGATATTTTAGTCAAATGAGCTGCTTTTTAAACACATAAGCGATACATTGAACACCACAGTAGATATATTCTGAATACAATGAATGTGTTACAGGGGATAAGTACAGTATAATATTAATGGGTGTATGTTATTTAGAAAAGATGAATAAAATCCAAAAGGTGGGGATGACCTTTTAGACCAAAGAGAATTTAAATACTTGTCCACTGGAAATTGGTGATTAGCCATCTCAAAGAGTTTGTTTGGATTAAATTAAAAGCTTAGCAGAATAAAGAGAACACTGAGAGCCTGTTATATGACCCCAAAAGAGATAACAGTGTCAATGTATAACTTTTAACAATATCAAAAAAGCAAGTTTTTATTTAAATTACTCAAGTATTAACTGAGAAAATCCTACAAAAAGTGGAGCACCGCAGCAGGGATCCATAAATGTAATCAGTGACATTTTTAAAAAGCAATGAGAAGATAAGTCTCTGTAGATTTATAATCCAGTAATAATGAGGATAGACTTCAGAGGTAGAGGCAATTGAACCATTAGGATGGAGCAATCACAATCTTATAGGTGTTACAGTGTGTGTGCAAAAATTTAAAGTTGAATTGTGGTGAAACAAACTTCAATGAGTTGCAGCAAAGTCAAAAATGGAAAAGTGGTACAAACGTTTAAGTATGGAGCTGTTCAAAGAGCAACGGGTCAGCATTAAAAGCTTACAACATACAGCACAGGACAACAGAACATAACAGACCATTGACATACCTGCACAATCTGAGGGTCTCGTGGGGCTGGAGCCTATCCTGGCGGCACAGGGCAGAAGGCAGGAAACAGCGCTGAAGAGCATCACTTCATGACAGGGCACACTCAGGCATACAGTACACTCACGCCAATCTGGAGTTGTCAATCCACTTAACACATGTCATTAGGAATGTAGGAGGAAGGCACACACACACACACACACACACACACGGGGAGAACATTGAAACTGCACCCACGGAGTCTGGGCACAGGGTTCAAGCCCATCAGATGGCACCAGCGTGCCACTCCTGAATAGGAAACAAGCACATCTCAACATTTAGTTTCCAATCACTGTGGAAGAGTACAGAGATAAGAAAAAAATAAAAATAAAAAACAAAGCAAAAGTAAAGACCTGCATAACACGTACAAGACAAGTACTGTGACTCCAGCATTAGGCTTATGAGGACGTGAGAGCAGTGCTGTCAGGAATGCCGAGAGGCAGTGAAGAATACTTCAGAAAAAAGTAAAATTAGACTGAAAGAGGTTCATTTAATATTTTATTAGTAAAAGAACAGTCATGGAGGAGGGGAAAGATGTTAGGAATTGTAAGGGAGAAATAAAATGTGCAGAAAAGGAAATAGAATATTTTCTCAGTTCATATTTTTCCGAAGTTTCCTCGTGTGAATAATTTGATAACCTCCCACTAAATATAAAAACAGCAAAGGAATTGATCAGAATGCTATCACCAAAGCCTTAAACCAAAACTCAAATCTTCCTTAAAAGAATGTTGTAAAAAGGCCTAACGCTAGTTAAAAACTATTAATCCTTGCTGCAATTTGAAGTAAAAAAAAAATCAGTAGTGAAAATCGTGCTTGGTTGTCAAGTACAGTGCTCTGCCATCTTGAGTAGGGTCTGCCCGGTGACATTACACTTTGTGACGACACCCGATCATGTGACTGGCAAGGGTCTTGTCACGATAACATGTATAAGATGTTAAAAACCAATAAATAGCCATCTAAAGGTTACTTTTTGAATGATTTTTCTAGTTTTGACACATCGTTTATGATTTTTATAAGTTATTTATTTTTTTATGATAGTTACAATGACGTCTTTGCACCACTAACTTTGAACATTTTCATTTTATTACAGTCATTGCATTTTTCTGCACATCAGCCTGGGAACATCCATTGTCAGTCCCGTATCTGGCTTTATGAACGTAACATAGTTAGTTTTGGGATTTAAACATTGAAAAGATAAGCCTGAATTTAGCAATTTCATTTTTGTTCCATGTGATTTTGGTTTCCTGACTTCCTCATTTGCTTTTTGACTTAACTTTTTCACTATCGCTTTTCTCAGTGACGATTGGTACTTCAGACATCTTTTTTGTGTTTTGATTTTTTGCCTGCCTCTGCCTTTTGCTGATTGCATTTGTTTGGTGGAGGTTTTTTGATTCCAATAAAACGGTAAGTTCTAGGTTTTGAATTTGTACAGCTCTCTTCAACCGAGTAAAGGTTTAGAGCGTTAAACAAGCTTTAAGTTTAAGCTTCAGTGTCTCAGTTGCCCACTGCAGTCCCTAATAACAGAATAAAATGTCCAAAAAGGAAGCAAGGAGTGTCAAAAGTGGTGAACACCGGGATGTATCACAGCAGAACTGGGAAACATTAAATACTAAAATGGTTCTTAGGTTAAAAAGTAAAAAAGGCAAAAATCTAATAAATCACCAGGACTTGACAACATTTTTTCTCGAGTGCTTAAGGAAGTTAGTGAATGCATATACACCGATCAGTCACTTTAAAACCACCTGCCTAATATTGTCTAGGTCCTCCTCAGGCTGCCAAAACAGCTCTGACCTGGACTCTGGCATGAACTCCACAAGACCTTCTGTGCTATCTAGCAGCTGATCTTTTAAATGCTGTAAGTGGCAATGTGGGACCTCCATGGATCACACGTGTTTTTCCAGTACATTCCACACATGCTCATTCAGACTGAGATTTGAACGCCAAGTCAAAACCTCGAAATGTTTGTCATGTTCCCCAAATCATTCCTGAACAATTTGTTGCACTGTGGCAGGGTGCATTATCCCGCTGAAAGGGGCCACTGCCATCAGGAAATACTGTTGCCAATGAAGGGATATATGTGGTCTGCAACAGTCTTTAGGTAGGTGGTGCATGTCAAAGTATCATCCACATAAATGCCCGGACCCAAGCTTTCTCAGGAGATCATTGCCCAGAGCATCATACTGCCTCTGCCAGCTTGCCTTCCTCCAATGGTGCATTTGGCTACCATCACTCCTTCAGATAAATGACGCACACGTACCCGGCCATTCACGTCATCTGAAAGGAAATGTGATTTGTCAAACCAGGCCACCTTGTTTCATTACTCCACAGTCCTGTTCTGACACTCATGTGCCCATTGTAGGCACTTTCTGTGGTGGGCAGGGGTCAGCATGGGCATTCTGATCAATGTTCGGCTACATAGCTCTCTATGCAGCAAGCTGCAATGCATCGTGTGTTCTGACACGTGTTCTGCCCAGCATTAAGTTGAAAAAAAAACAAACTTTTGACAAAATAGGTGTGGTGTGTGGTATTTACTGCCAACAGAGGGAGAACTTTCCATTGCTGTCTCATTGAAAAACATTGCATTTCCAGTTTGCCACAAACTACACAGCTCTAACATGTGAATGCAGCATAAATGTTTATATAAAAGTACCTGAAGTACCTGGTGTTGTCGGTATAAATAAGTGTGGAATAAATTGTATTTTAGAAATTCAACATGGCTAAACACAACCCACGGTTAGACAAAAAGACAAACTCTTAATTCAGTGAGACAATAAAACGGTTATCCAGATAGGTTGAGAAAAAAAACGCTATGCATATCTGTGGTCCTTAAGATCACGCAGTGACCGGAAGAAAACATTGTGCTTGCCGACGATGATGTTCTCCATTAGCCATAGCAGGCTCCTGCTGCCTGATGGGAGTTGTAGTCCCTGCTTCTGCAACAGTTTTAGGTTTCCCCCTACCATTATAACCCCTCTTCCTGATATGACGTATACCCTACATTTTAAGTTGGACCAACGAGGCACATGAAAAGTTTGGTGAAATTGGTTCAGCCATTTTTCCATGATTACCCATCAAACAGACATTCAAATGGCTTACACTTTTATTTATGTAGATAATCACTAACTTCTGCATCTAATCCCAGCAGTATATTTATTTTGACTTTTATATCGGCAGTAACACATCACTCTCAGTGACCTAAATATTACTAGTAGTATATTCAGTTACTGTATATTAGTTATAGTTTGTGCCTGTAATCTTTGAATTGCAGAACAAATGGCCTGAATAAGCTTGCTCAAATGTTCAGTAAGCCTTTGATCAGTTCTGCTGATATAAACTGACAGACACATTAGTTCGCCACGACTACTTAGCTGATATTATGCTTTTTAGAACTTAAGTAGAAGGGATGCAACAGTTGCTGTTGCAAGGGGAAGTTCTCCATATCAGCGTTGCCTCCAGAGTGCAAAAAGAAGTGTGGATACGAAACCAAAATCGGTTAGGCAGTCAGAGACGGACATGGCAGTGGATGCAGAGAAATGGATCTGTATGATGAAGATCTTACAGAACTTATATGGTTACAACTAAGAATCGACTGAAATGTCCATATTTGTACTTTAATCATATTTTATTCTTCCAATAGATAGTTAGTTGAGATATACACTGGCATTTCCCTTTTTTAAAATCTTTGTCACATCACTTCACACTTCGGCTCATTTCTCTAATCAGCATTTGTGAGCACATTCTGAGAGTAACAATTTCAATTCCTAATTAATCAATCTTTATAGTATTGTGCCCTTCATAATCATTACCACAAAGCACTTTGCAGAACTGTTCACATATTTTCAGTAATTAGGGGAAGATGTCTTTTGCAAAAACAAATTGTCAACAAAATGTTCTTGTTTATGTTTTCCAGAAACGTGAATGTGCCAATCTACAGGATTCTTTTAATCCACAGCAAACAAAACAATTCATTGAATTTGTACTGCAATAAAAGCAGCTGCTGGCCACATCTACTACATGAGGTCTAGTAATAATGCAATGATTATTTCCAGAAATATAGTGATTACAACTATAAAAAAAAAGACCTTAAAATTTTCTAAATTGATTCCAGTTGTCTACACATTTTGGTAAAGAAAGGAAATGACACAGTTTCTTGAAAATGAATTATTAAACACCTCATCTCTCCAACGGTAGTTTTGATAGACTGTTTTCTGCATCGCGTTTGTTGCTGCAGTAGAAGCAGCTTGCATCTTCCCCAGAGGAGCGTCTCCTTCAAACAGAAACTATTCAGTGGTTCATGAGACATATGGATGTGATTTAGACAGAGTCGAACCCTGATCCAGGATTGTTTTGTCTGAGCTTTTTTTTGTCACATGTTTGTATAGAACAGAAAAGGAGTTGAAATTTGTGTTTTTTTATGTCTGATTCAGAACAGATGGGCCAGGGAAAAAAAAACAACTCCTTGTAATAGATTTGTAATGAAAGATAACCTCAGGACATTTACATTTACCCCATTAATCATAAAATGTGTCACAAAGGGCATTTCTTTTTTTTTTCTTTTAACTTCTCACATTATTTGATATTGATTTAACATAAGAAAAAAAAGGGCAGCATAATAGAAAACCGGGGCAGGCAAATAGACAGGAGAAAGAGGAACTGTTTCTGAAGCCATGTCTGCCTTTAACACACTTGAACTGTGGCTGCAATAAATAGATGCGGCTAACTTCTCACCATTCCAAGAGTTTATTAAGGTTTTTATATTGTGTTTCATTTTCAGTTTCATTCAGGAACAGCAAATCATTTTTTGCAGTTCTTCTATTATCTTGTCAAGATTCCTTAACATGCATACATCCACATGAAAAGCTTTGGGAAAATTGCGTGTTTATGGACCTTCAGGGTATACCACACACGCACACCTAATTTCCGCATATATGGGTATCCAGCATATGTGGAGGGCTATGACATATTTATCACTAATTTAGATTTTTCTCTTTTTTTTTTTAGATCATCTTGAGCTAAAATGTGCTCCAGTTTTTGTTACTGAACTGCCCACTACATTATCTTATATGAATATTTTTTCACATGCATTACATTCAGTGCTATATAAAATAGAGTTTAAATGTTAAAAAAGAAAAGTACCCTAACAATTATTTTTACATTCTACAGTGGGGGAAATAAGGATTTGATCCCCTGCTGAATTTGTACGTTTGCTCACTTACAAAGAATTGAACAGTCTCTAATTTTTATGGTAGTTTCATTTTAATGGAGAGAGACAGAATATCAACCAAAAATTCAGAAAAAAAAAACACAATACATATAATTTATAAATTGATTTACCTCTCATTGAGTGAAATAAGTATTTGATCCTCTACAGCCCAGCCAGAATTCTGGCTCCCACAGACTGGCTGTGTGCCCACGTGGCATACAGATTACAATCAATCAATTACAGATACTCCTGAATCTCAACTTGTTATGTGTATAAAGCACACCTGTCTACAGAATCAATTTCTTCCATTCTAAACTCTCCACCAGGGATAAGATTGTAGACCTGCACAAGGCTGGAGGTGGCTACAAGACCATCAGCAAGAGGCTAGGTGAGAAGGTGACAACTGTTGGTGCTATTATTCGTAAATAGAAGAAATATAAAATGACCATCAATCGTCCTCGGTCTAGAGCTCCAAATCAGATCTTGCCTCATGGGGTGAGGATGATCATAAGAAAGGTGAGGGATCAGCCCAAAACTACGCGGGAGGAGCTTGTTAATGATCTGAAGGCAGTTGGAACCACAGTCACCAAGAACACCATTGGTAACACACTACACCATAATGGATTGAAATCTTGCAGCACCCACAAGGTCCCCCTGCTCAAGAAGGCACACATACAGGCCCATCTTAAGTTTACCAGTGAACATCCGGGCCTGTACAGCACCCCATGAGGCAAGATCTTGCATGGGGCCCCAGACGGAGAGCGATTGATGGTCATTTTATATTTCTTCCATTTCCGAATAATCGCACCAACAGTTGTCACCTTCTTGCCAAGCTTCTTGCTGATGGTCTTGTAGCCCATTCCAGCCTCGTGCAGGTCTACAGTATTGTCGCTGACGTCCTTTGGTGTTGCTCATGGTGGTGAAGAGGTTGGAATAGAAGAAATTGATTCTGTGGACAGGTGTGCTTTATGCACATAACGAGTTGAGAACAGGAGTATCTGTAATTGATTGATTGTAATCTGTGTGCCACGTGGGCACACAGCCAATCGGTGGGAGCGAGAATTCTGGCTGGGTTGTAGGGGATCAAATATTTATTTCTCTCAGTGATATGAAAATCAATTTATAACTTTTATGTTTTTTCTGGATTTTTGGTTGATATTCTGTCTCTTTCCATTAAAATGAAACTACCATAAAATTAGAGACTGTTCATTTCTTTGTAAGTGAGCAAACTTACAAATTTGGTAGGGGATGAAATACTTACTTCCCCCACTGTATACGCAAGGCCACACAGTGAGGTGCTGTTCTAGATTTAAAATGTGATATAAAGTTCATTGAGGTGTATCCATTTGTTATATTAATTAATGAGGAGAAGAAGGTCAGCTATGAAGCAATGAGAAACATCCCAAATAGATTAATACCTATTAATAAATATAGAAACGGGAAAACAAAAAAATTACAGCAATAATCCTAACTGCTTTCCTAAAATCTTTCAGTTCAGGACATTTCAGTTTGGCCTTCTTAAAATTCAGAAGAGGGGACAGTGAGCTCCCATTATTAGTAAAATACATTTTTAAAGGCCTTGCTTGGGTGATATAAAGCTGCACATTTTCTCCTATTAAGCTGGTCCCTTTAGTGAGTTATTATAAGGAGAATGTTAAGCAGTGCCTTCCTGTGTTTGGGCCTCTTTTAAACTCTTGGTCACAGCTGGCCAGTAAAGTTGATGATTTTGTGCCAAACTTAAAGCGTACGAGTAAATGTACTGTTAGCTTCAATGAATCCCACTGAGCGTGATAAGAAGTAGCGATTTGTTTTTGATCAATATCAGAATATGACAATAGTTAGTTATGCTAGTAATTACAGAGCCTTGATTAAAATACATGCAATATTTCTGAATCACATGGTGGGCATAGTAGGTGGGTTATCATGATGAATGGCTAGTTGAAAACAAAGGTAAAAATTGGTGAAGTGAATAAAATAATCACGGAGTGTTGAGAATTGGGATGCCTCGCTAGAAATGTATGTGGCTTCAGGTAAATGTTTTCCCGTCATTTGTTATGAATATTTTTAAAGCTCTTGGAATATAACCATTGTGAAGAAAGCACAAAGAACAAGTATAAAAGGTTTGGGGAGTCTACCCCATATACTGTGGAAAATAGCAAAAAAACAAGTAATAATACAAGACTGAGTCATAACAACAAGACTGACTAGGAGAGGGAAGGCTGTGGGTTTTATAGGTGGAGGACAGGAAGGGGTGGGATCTCATGTGGAAGTGAAGTCTACATGAGGGCGTGTTGTAGTAGCGGAAGTAGGCGGAGTCTTGATTAGGCTTTCCTTTTGGTGTTCTGTTTAAGAGGGAGAAAAGGCATTAGTACCGTTCATCAACCCCTGGCTCTGCAACTTACTCCCAGTTAAGCCCTTAGACTGCTTCCCATGCACACGTGACACCATGTATGTGCGTAGTAGAACTAATTAAGAAAAATCTAAATAGTTTTGTTGTCTAGTTTTATATGTGCCACTCCACCATTGTGCAACTCCTGCATTTTGTAAGTAATGAGTGCATCTCCTGGTCTGGCTTTATACACACTACTTTATACAAGTTGTCTACAGTCTACATTGCTGGCTGGAACTAAAAAGTAGGTGGATCCAGTCTGCTTTGGATACTCGCGACTTGAACACTGAATCAGAGAAGGCAACTCGGGAAGAGTACATGAATTAAAAAATAAAATTATAGGAACAAGTGAATTACAGTGAAGGAGAGGAAAATAGGAGCAATGAGGTTGAGACAACACAACAACCCAAAGAAATGAGGGTGTAATAGGGACTGTGTTCAGGATTGAGACAGTCAGAATGTAATAAGCTTCAAATGCTAACGGGGGCATCATAATCTGTAATATGCAGATCTAGAACTTTGGAAGCAAGTATTTTAAAAAGTTTGGTGGATGAGAAAGCAAAATCTAGCTATCAGCCCACGAAAAAGAAAGTTTCAGGGGCACTGGTGACAAACGTAGGCTGAGCAGTGAGCTCAACAGGACTGGTTTGAATGGTTATAACTTGATTGTAGAGGAAAAGAGGGGGCTCAGACATTTAAACAAACAGAAGGCACTAAGCGAGCATATAAGCAAAAATGGTCCGTGGGGCTTATAAAGCAATCAAGTTTTCAAAAATGAAAATGAAGATGAAGCGTTAATGTAAAGAGCTGGGCATGGCAATAGAATGGCAGTTTGGTTTCATACCTGAAAAGACAATAATAAGCACAGCCTTTGTGTTAAACAAAATGCAAAAAAAGCAAAACCAAAAAGTCAGGTATGAGTGGAAATAAGTCACATTATGTATTTGTCTGTCTGGGGGTGTTTGACAGGGCAGTACAAAGAAATGAAAGGTCAGCATCGGCAGTGAAGCAATGCCATCAGGACAGATAGAATATTGGCGTCACAGCAGTGCTGTATGTTGGCTCTTGGCTGTCTTACGTTACATGTTGCTATTGTACACATTATACATAAAATCGCTTCTGCTGTAATACTTTAAAAAGTTTTTTTTTTTTTTTTTTTAAATATTACAAGACTTTTTGTAACCCTTAATGCACTTTAGTCAACATTAACAGGAGATGTCTGCATTGTTGCGCATTATTGTGCGATTAGTTTGAAATATCCCATTTGCCTTTGGATATTAAAAAGTATGTGACAATTGGGTCATAGTCATGGATCATCACTGGGGACGAAATACGGATTTATCATTTTGAACCACAGACCAAAACAGTGTCGATGGAATGGAATCCTAAATGAAGAAGTGGACATGACTGCATGATTCACATTGGTACAAGCTCTTTATCTTCACCGTTCATGGCTATTGAAGCTGACTGACATTTTGCACGACAACATTGCAAACAGGATTATTAAAGACCCAAGCTCACCGGCATTGTTGCTTTTCTAACTCCTTCCATCTGGTAAATGCTTCAAGGCCATTGAATCTACTGGTGTATGTGCCAAGGGCAATTTCTATTCACACATCATAACCTGAATTTAATAATCATAATAACAAATATCATTGTTAAAAAACTGTTTATGCTTTTTTGTGCGTCTTTCTTGGGATTATTCTAAGGAGACATACAAGAAAGAATTTCACCATACTGAGTGGACATGATAATAAGCTTGTACCTGACAATGCAGACTTTAGCAAATACAGTGCATCCAATTATCCTTTCAATCCTTTCTATAATAAATTTCTACCAATTGTAGATTTAAGGCGAAAGACATCCATTTTTGTATGTTGGAGCCAAATGAGCTAATCAGGTTCACAAGTGTCACACATGTGCAAAGTGTATAAATGTGCAAGCCGAGAATGATGTATATGTATGTAAAACAGAACAGACTGAGATCAGGGCCCTGACTGAGCCTGTTATGATGTGCAATATACAGTACCTCCTTTGAAATTATAGCATACCAGTCTATTACTCAAGTGAAATCGCCCCTTAATTAAATGCAGATATCTACGCATTCTGCACCCAAACTTACTATATAACTACTTCAGATTTCAAAGATATTTGGATAAGCAGAGGCAAAAAAATACATAGCCCTTGGAACTAAACTTAAGCGAAGCTTGCTCAGGTGTGGTTAGACTGAGCCAGCGTACTCAAATCATAAATGAATAGCTTCAGGTTGACCACCATAGCATACGGCTAAAGAAGTGAAGTCCACAAGCCTATTACTTATTTTATTGGTAATTTTTTAAGAGATGTTTATGAAATGTAAAGTGTGGTGATATACAATACCTTAAGACCCTAGAATTGCTGTCATAATGATATTGTAGGAAGACATTGAAATTTACCTGACAAGGTGTCCTAAAAACAACGCTACACTGTTTTCAGCAGCGGAAGCTGTCGGTTTCTTACCCTTAGATGGCAGACTTTGATTGTTGCCCAAGGCGTATTCAAATATGTGTGAATGTGACCAGCTTGTCTTTTGTTGGTTTCTATAACAATAAGCTATATTTTAATGTAAATGAATCTTTATCTTTAGTGCCAGTCAATGTAGTAAGAAATTGTTGAAATTTATTTAAGCAACATCCTCGTCTCCTAGTTCTGTGCCACCCAAACAATCTTCAGTGAGAGTCAGATTCTCATGCTTCTTGTTACTGTCCTCAGCTAAAAAAAAAAATACTTTTCCATATTTTCCAACTCTGCTGAGTTGTTATTTCTTCTGACACTATTTTTAAAACATCAAGTGCAGATGAATGCTGTAGACCCACCACAGAGACACAGAATAGCTGCAAAATCCTCCTCATCTTGCAACATTTGACTTATGTCATGATGAATACATTTAAAAACAGTCAAAATAGAAATTGCTGCCAAATGTGAGAAAGCTGCACACTTCTCAGAAGCGAATGCTGTTTTATAAAGCGTGTTGAGAGCGAGCAGTGACAATCTATGACTATAATGGACCGTGAAACGTCCCCACTTTAAGTGACATATTTACAGTAAACAGACAACAGGAAAGGATTAGCAGGTGTGGTGCCTCTGCTTATAGCAATCACATAACTCAATATCCCTGTGATTATTAATAAAGTACCA
The DNA here is from genome assembly GCF_900747795.2 of Erpetoichthys calabaricus. Classification (NCBI taxonomy): domain Eukaryota; kingdom Metazoa; phylum Chordata; class Cladistia; order Polypteriformes; family Polypteridae; genus Erpetoichthys; species Erpetoichthys calabaricus. The sequence goes on from NC_041400.2 coordinate 49,824,182, forward strand.
CACAGTCGTGAGCAGTTACTGCTGGCACAATGGCTTAAGCATTTGGTTTGTTATTTTATTTCATATTTATCCTTCCATTAGCAGGAACTTTTTTTGTCTAATTCAGGGACTGCCTGTTTATGTAAACTGAGAATCTCTATGTGTTTCACAAATTGAACAAATGAATACACAATTGCCTTGCAGTGATTACGGAGTACTTTAAAAATTATTATTTAGCAGGCAGTTTAATCTAAAGCAGGAACCAACTCTAGGTGGGAAGCCTGTCATTCGCAGTTTATTTCATATACAGCCATAAATAACTAATGAATCTCTTTCTCTACTTTTCTCTTCCTTTAGGATTCAGAGAGAAAAGGATTCATGAATAAACTTTTTGCCATACAGGAGGTCTGCATCAGCGTACAGAATGCCTTGGATGAGGTTGCCTCTTATGCCGAAAGGATAAAAAAGTCAGTGACACCATTTCTCTCCCAGTAACAGTCTCTGCATGTGTTTTGTGTAGGCTGCAGGGGTAGACAAACCGATCTCATTTCTAAGAGCAAATTGTAATATTCCAGATAATAAATAACCACCCCATATTGCGAGTCCCTTTACTGCTAGGGAGCAGTGAACTTTTAAATTCACAATCCATCTTCCTAAGCTCTTCCTCCACATTTGCTGACATGCTAGCTCAGTTTTTATTTGCTCCAGTATAATAAAGTGGGATTTAGATTCCTTTCAGCAAGGCAGAACTGAAGGGGGGATTTGTCAAAAGTGTTCCTAGTCCCTTTGAAAGTGTATTTACTGTAAGAAAAAAAGGAATTCAAAAAATATGATGGAACTTTGATATACCTCATGGGTACGAGTGGGGTCTATTCATTTTAAGAAACCTGTTGAAGTTAGTATACTTCAATAACAGAGTCACTGATTGTGCAAGCAGTGGTGGCAGCAGTAGTACAAGATATCACGTGTGTATGGACAGGGAAATTCTTCCTTGCATGTCAGAGCAACCTGCAACACCTATCTATATTTTTATTGAAAGATCTTATGAGGCAATTTAAGTGGAAATGTAATGAACACCCCTTATCTTATTTAACACAAAATAAGGGCTGGAGGAGTAAAGGCAGAAGAAACACCAAATACATGCCCTCCAAATACTCTCCTCTGTACTAATGGCCAGTGAGCCCTTGCCAGCGCTCTACCTTCCTGACATCAAGATTCAAATGAAACTGCTGGAATTTCTTAATTTCCAGGTCACTCTTCATAAGTATTTCCAGATTACCTGCTGCCCATTTGAAGCTCTAGGGGGTTCCCCGATATTCATTTATGTTCCCTATGCTACTGAGGAATACTGGATTAGGGTTTGTTCCACATTCTGTATTCTCCCCAGTAACCTTGTAGGTTTGGCAAATACTCTACTCTAATGGTTAATATTAATAACAAGCAGTGATCAGCAACACAATTTTCCCAAAATTGAATTTGTAGCCAAAACAAAAAAAATAGTTGCGCTGTTAACAAATATATTTTCATCTTATCTGCCAAATTTTTGTATCCATATGCAAAAATATGGAATAATTTATTCTGGTGCACAGCATACCTGCAAGCACTTCAGAGGAGTTTTGCCCCTGCTAAAATATATTCCACTGGGTACGTGACCACCAGTGAGCCTCTGGAAGAATTCTGGCTTGGAGATGGGAAAGATCAGAGCAGCGCTGGAGCTTGGCCAAGCAAGGAGACAGTGATCTTGGCTGCAGAATAATCCTTAGAGAGCAATACACATCTAAAAACTTCTTTTTAGTGAGTTGTGTGTCTCAAGATTTATTTTTAAAGTATTGTTTCACTCATCACTTATAACAGCATTGGCATTGTACCTGACTCAGGTCTGACCTCACAGGATATAAATGGTGACGCTATCTGTAATACTGCTTCTTACTAATATCTGCCTACTAGGTACTTTAAAGAAAGCTTTATCAAAGACCATCTATCCATCCATCTTCAACTTCCTCATCCAAGTCAGGACCGCCATAATAAGCCAGTGCCTGCTGGCTGTGTTAGATACTAAGTGAAAGCAACCCTAGGTCACCTGTACATTACATGCTAGAAAACACAATGATGTCCATAATCATACATCTGAATTTTTTAAGACCAACTCTATGAAGATCATTCTTATTTTCTAATGTAGTCCTTAGAAAGCTCTGTTCAGCCGGGATTAGTTTTATATCAGGAGATGGGGTAATTATGACCAGAGTACCTCTGTAATTTTAATCCTCTCTGAATGTCAGTAACTATTTATGGACTGTATGTTCACATTTCAGTGAAAACTATGGAGCCTTTTGCCTTCTATAAAATGTCCATAAAAAATAACCCCAGGTTAAACTATTCTCATGTGAAGTGACATGTCAATAAAATTCCATCATTTGAGCGATTCGGAGGGGACTAACATTACAAAGGTGTTCTGGTAGTAACTACTTTACCCAGTGCCTGAAGTGGGGAAAAAAGAACTGCCCCTAAACCTTGTTGTGCACATGCTGAGTAATAGGGTGATGTTGATGATATCCCCTTGGAGGTTATAAGGTGTGCTGATATAATCAATTTGCATGGAAAAGCAGGTGGGGTTCCCAATGGAGGTGCGAACAGACACATTGTTGTTATAAATAGGGATTGCTAATGTGCTTTAAATTGATGGTATGCACCAGTACACATACATTATCTACAGGTTGAATGGAAATGCCAGTATGGTGCCCGTGTGTACCAGGCCACTTCAATCACTGACATTAATCCACCTCCTGATGTGAAACTAATCCTGTCTGAATAGCTCTTAAGAGTAAAAATCAGGCCTTTCCTTTGTTTAGCAAAGACTGTATTGTTTATTATGAAAACCAACATCTTAATATTATTTTTTTAACATTAGGAAACTTTTGTGAAGCCTTTAGTACTTCAACAGCCTTTTTTATTACTTTGATCGAATACCAGGCCAGTGAGAAAAACAAAAATAAATATGTGTAGTGATATGCATCAAATGCATCTGAAAAAAAGACACACAAATTAACATTTAACACATTGACCAAATGATTTCAGAAGTGGGGGCTGCAATTAAAATGGAAAGTAGGGAGCATTTCCTCACACTAAAGAAAATGTCTAATCATAATGATAAATAGAACTTTATTTATCACCAGGGGGACATTTGGTTTTCACAGAAACTCAAATAAATAAACAAAGATAGAAGGATATACATAAACTATACATCAGAATCACCAAAAAGGAAGAAAACTAAAGAAAGAAAACTTCTGCCTTGGCAGTCACAGTCACAGGGAGGCATTATGCAGACATTGGTATAAAGGAGCCCCAGTAGTGACACACTTGTGCGGAATAATGCAGTCACATACGTAAGAACTAAGTGGAATCTTTTATTTAAGTGGCACTTTACCATGGGCAAAGTTGGAGAAAGGCCTGACCAAAATAGACAGAGCATAGAGTTAGGAGCTTGAGATAAAGAGCTAGTTGGGGATATTGGTGGGGCATGAGGGAATTGCAGAAAAACAAGAATGGGTCTGTGCCAAAAAGTAAGACTGAGCTGCAAACTAAACTAGAATGTTAATTAAAAATCTGAAGACAAAAGTCTTTACAGAAATTAAATTTCCCTGTCTTAACTATAATAAACCTTAGCATAGATGTGTCATTGTTTTAAGCCGATCCAAAAGCATAGATGTAGAACCATTCATGCCACCATCTTATATAGTGGTGACGTGGTAATATTACACTTCTATGTCATGACCAGCAGCCGGCAGAGCAAATGTTAAAAAATATGACCGACTACATGAAGAGGAGTCCAAAAATGAAAACGAATGAGAGCAAACACAAAAGCAAAATTGTGCATTCAAGCTATGTGCAACCCCGTGTATTAACATCCATATATCTGGTGAACCCGCCTTTTACGTTAATGAATGATGGGGACTCCAGGCTTGTCCTGGTAGCATCAGGCACAAGTTAAGAAACCAAGACATCAGCCAGTCAAAGGTTACATACACCAACACAGGTGTAGTTGCCAATTAAACCAACAATGAGTTGTTTAACACGTGGGAGGAAAATAGAGCACAGAGAAAAAATTCATGTGGAGGCAAGGAAACATTGAGATGGTACTTGAACCCGGTTCCCCGTTTCTTCAGGGAAGCAGCACTAAGCACTGTGTCACACATTTATTATAGTGCACTGTGGCATTCAGTGCACCCCATTGGTTCAGTGACAGACTTGGGTCTAAACTTTTTTCCCATGTGATGACATTTATCCCCCTCAGTATTTTCATAATGAGTAAAGTTGGAGAGAGGCACATTTGAAATGTGGACACATGTCACATCACTGGGGACTGAAAAAAGGAAAGAAAATCAAAGAATGTAACTCTGAAAAGGTCACATATGCTTTAATTTTTTTGGTTCACTCAAATGCATACTTGCAAGTAGACCTCCTGTACAAGTACGGCACAGACTTCTCACCAGATATTAAAAGAAAGAGAATCCAATTTTGCAGCTATAGCAGGCTGGCTAGAGCTCCTCAGTACGCAAATGCCAGCATCCTGCTGCTGTTCAGAGCAGCAAAAAAAAAAAGGGGGGAAGCTCAAAATCTAATGCCAGTCAATCTGCTTTAAAAAGTCAACTCCATGTGACTCCATGCTTGCTGGATTTTAAACAATCAGAGTAAATTCATTTTCATAATCCCAGTTTTGTTTTTGTTTGTTATAATCACACAACTGTTTTTACTTTGTACAGTATTTTGCTTATGAATGGTTAGACACTAATGAAAGCTAACACAAGTAAATGCCCGTCAGGAATTAGCCACTTGAAAGGTCTGTCAGTAAAAGAAAATCATCCTACTCCAACTGGAGAGCCTAAAAACAGAGCTGTGATCTCTATCCATCCACTTTCATTGAATTTCGAATTGTAGGGTGTTGTGATCCAATGATGTCTGCTTTGGCAGCATTGAGATTTGGATGTGGGACCACTGGTCTCAATGAGACGAATCTGTGCAAGTCTTACAACACTAAACTGGGAGTTCAGCTGAACAAGTGGTGTATTCGTCAGGAGTAACATAGATAGTGATCAGTGGACTGTAACACACCAGGATTAGCTTTGTGCAAAATGACATGATGATTTGCATGAGGGTCTTTCCACTCATTCCACCCTCACTACATCAGTCCTAAGATATAACACAATTGATGAATTCTCCCTACGGTGGGAACCATGAGAGCTCTTATACTGACTGCCATCTTTTGTGGTCTTGGGACACAAAACAACAAGAAGTGTGTCCCTTGGTAATACTCTTTATATCAGGACATTGTGTATCAATATGCCTTCCCTATCCTGAAGTTGCTGCCTGTCTTTGTGTGTTGACCACTGCCTTTAGCATCTGAGACACACCTTCAAAGATCCATCCTATTAAAGGGACAATTATGTCATATACATAATCATGTCAAAAAATATCACAAAATATGCGAGACAAAAGAAATGCACCATTGGGCATGTTTTTATTTGGTGAGGTCCGCCTTTCAGTTTGTTCAAGTGCCGGGTTCACCTACCATTGTTTAACCACTGAAAGAAGAGTAATTTTTGTTGTGACCGAGTTCCTGGTTGAGGTTGACCCCAGTCCCTATCTTCTCAGCAGTATGGGCACGGATACACTGGTCAAGTGCAGCTGATAAAAGAGAGCAACGTGCTGTGTTTATAGAGGACATGGTAACTGGATAAATGATATAACCAATTTGTGATGAATAATACCACCATTGCATAGTATTGGTACAATTCATTTTAAAAAAAGAATTGTGTGTGTGTGTCTGCATTTAAATGTATATTATCAGCTTCACAATCAATATCCAGAATGTGTTGTTTTTTTGGCTAAATGAACTCATATTAAAATGTCTTTGAGAATTTGTAACTTTAAATTAAGTGTTAGAAATGTTCTTAATGGAATGACTTCAACTCTCAAGTGCTCATGATCCAGCGTCCAGTTTGTCACGTGATCTTTACTGTGTTTTAATTTTCAGTACCTTTAACTGGACAGTGCCTTTCCTGAGTTGGCTCGCCATTGTTGCACTTTGTGTCGCCACAGTTATTCTCTACTTCATTCCCTTAAGATATATTGTGCTCATCTGGGGTAAGTTCATATGTTCTGTTATGTCAATGAAAACAATCTTGAAATGCAAATTTATTTTAAACAAAAACAACTAAATATAAGCGTATGTTATTTATTTGCCAATGCTGGTGCTTTTTTTGTTGGCAATAATTAATTATTTCATTTGTTTTCCACACTTTGCAGAGTTTATCCATAGCTGTGATGTTTATAAAACTGGAAGAGCCTATTGGTGTTTTAACATTGTAGAGGGGGTCTGAAGTGGAAGCAACTGTAGAGAAAGAAAAAAAAAGAAAAAGCGAAAAGTGAAGAAAAGAAATCACAAACTAGTTGAACTGTAGGGAGGAGGCACAGTTTAAAAAGTGGACATTAATGCTTTGGGAGCCACTATGTGCGTCGTACACATGACAAAGAACCCAAGTTAAAACAGACTAAACTAAAACCAGCATTTATATTTGCTATATTTTTTTAAAAATTTCCCTGTAACCCTCATATCTTGCATCTTCAGAAGTATAAAAGAAGATGCTGCTGGCTGGCATGCACAATTTAGGATCACAAATAAAAACTTAAAATATCAATTCAAAATCTGCATTTCTACCAATAGCCTCCTTACAAATACAAAAAGAAATCAGCAGCAAATGTGAATATTTAACGCTAGAAAACACTAAAGCCACATTGCCTTTGTAGTAGTCACGCAGGTCATCTAGCTAATTTTTGAGATGATGTTAGTATGCCAGAGTGGCTCACAACTGTCATTACCTCCTTGAACCTAGGACGTTGATAGCCATGAACAGTAATGGACTAGAGCGAATAAGGACATGTGAACAACAAAATAAGGCTACATGTGAATTGTACAGATTTATTCAAATCAAAGTCCAAACGATGAGCAGTCCTGTCTTCTTCAACAAATAAACATTTAATAAAATCCAGTGCATAAAGATAAAACTAATAAATAACTTCTAATAAATCAGTCATTTACTAACCTGCTTAGTCAAGAACAGGGTCGTAGGGGTCTGCTGGAGCCTATCCCAGCTACCATAGGGTGCAAGGCTGGAACAAACCCTGGACAGGGCGCCAGTACATCGTAGGGTGAACACACACACACACACACACACACACACACACACACACACACCCCACCACACACTAGGGCCAATTTAGGATCACAAGTTCACCTAACCTGCATGTCTTTGGACTGTGGGAGGAAACCGGAGCACCCAGAGAAAACCCACACAGATATGGGGAGATCATCCAAACTCACCGCAGGGAGGAGCAGGGACAAGAACCACTTCCATTAAAAAAAAAAAAAAAAAAAAAAGTCAGGATCATCTCAATTCTTTGCCTCTTCCCCAGTGCACTCTCTCTCACTCTTGTCCCTGCTTACCCTTTCTATGGTTTTGCAACAGGGCAGAGACACTGGCAAATGCAGTCAACTATTAGGCTTCCTGTCATCCCAGCCACCTCAGTCAGTGCCCGCTGGGAATTTTCTGCCACTATTCTTTGGCACCTGCAGGCTGACACAAGTCCAGATTGCTTTTGCTTCTCAACTCCACAGGGACAATCCAACCTAGGAGTGCCATACACCTCAGTCTGCCGTTGGTGTTCCAACCACTTTGCCTCCTGCACTATGCTGCACTTCCTTTCTTGTGGTTTTATCCGCTTTTCTTCCTCTCTCTCTCTCTTTGTTTCTTTTTTACTTCCCAGGTGAAAAGGTCACTTTACACAATGTAGGTGCAGATTCCTTGATGATGGCCTGCAGAGCATTAATAACTAAACCATCCAAACTGACCGTGTCTGCACAGGATTGCAGGATCAGTCAATATTCCCATCATCACCCCTGGGCTGCCTGGCACTGCTACAGCATGCATCCACTAATTTGGAGGGGCTCAATTTTCATTACTAAGAACCACACAGCACCATAGACACCAACATGTTTCACCACATTTACATACCCATGGTTGAAATGTTTTTATATCAAATAAAGCAGGACATTAATTGTATGTTTATCAGAGTTTACAAAAAATGCGCAACAAGAAAAGAAAAGCAATTTAATTTAAGTGAACTTGAAAAACTAAATGAGGTTTAGACATTTCCTCTTGCACTTAAACATTGCAAGTATGACTACAAAAGGCATAGTGTATAGTGTCAGGGAAAATTCTCAGTAAATACAGTCATGACTCAACTTTACAAATTAAATTTAAGAATAATGTCGGTTATCACGGAGCCTAACAGCTGAGTTCTCCATGGTAAGACTGAAGGAATCTAATAGAACTGCTTCCTTCATCAGTTAGGTTTATTTACATAATATACTAGCTGAAATACCCAGCGTTTCTTAGGAGGAAAAAAAACAAAAAAAAACAAAACAAAAACAACTTTAAAAATAAAAATAAATTAACAAACAATGAAGACTCACTAATGTGCTTGTCTTGCGGCCTTGTATGTATGTTATCATCCAGTTGACGCTTGGAACTGGCCAACTCTATTTAATTTCAAAAGCAACAGGGGCGCGGTGGTGCGCAGACATAAAGAATGTTGGCAGTCACCTCCAGTTCGCCCTCTGGTGGTCGTTCCAAGTGTCAACTGGATGATAACATGCATACAAGGCCGCAAGATCAAGGGAGAGGGTGGGTTAGGGTTGATTTCACCTGACGGTATTTTTAGTTGACCAATGAGAAACATGTGTACCAAGTTTCATGAAAATCACTCCAGCCGTTCAGAAGTGATGCTGGAACATACATACATACACACACATACACACACACGCACACACACACACATACATACATACCTAGATTCTAGAAAGTTGATTCGGTTCATCTGGACATAGTTCTTTTCCAGGGAGATACGTTACATCACTCATCCAAGTGACTTCCTCAGTCTCAGTTGACTTCAGGTTTCTCCCACCTTATAAACAGTGTGTCCAGATGAACTGAATCAACTTTCTAGAATTTCTTTACCTGGATTATTGAGCATGCATCGAGACATACATACATACATACTTATATTATATATATATATATATATATATATATATATATATATATATATATATATATACACATATGAGAGAGATATATAGAGATATATAGATTTAAATATGTTTTGTTTTACAACAGTCAGCACACAGGTAAATGTTATATTGTTTTGAACATTACCTACAGGTCCATATTATCTCACCTCTACTTTAAATTTTCTGGTGCAAATGACGTCAGGTTGACCCAGGCAGCCAAAGATTCAAGCACCACAGAAAAATTTCCACGTACAATTTTAACTAGCAATGCTAAATATTCTAAACTTAGTATTCAGTCCCATTTAAAAAAAATCTTTTTCTTTTTTTAAACATTCCAAGGTTTAATATTTATTTGAAAATAACTTGAAGTTAGTAAATGCCAGTCAAATTCCCAGTCAAAATCTGAGTGGTAATGCATAGTGTCTGATGAATTTTGTGGCCTGGTTTTCTCACAATTACAGACTTAATCCTGATTTAAAATAGCATGTTTCTTGAGCTACATTTCAGAACATTATAATCTAATCACTCTACATTGACATCAGAGGATCACATGATCTTCAAAGAGTGACACTTGCCTACATTTACAAAATGATCATAAACAAACCATGGATTATATACAATTTCATGCATATTTCTGCCATTGTCAAAACAAACATGCTTGAACTGAAAGATCAAATTGCATAACAGAACTTGACATTACATACAACAAATCAAAAATGTGGAAAATAACCATTGAGCTTAGTCAAAGCTTTTGTCATTCAAACCTTTGCATATATTAGTACAGGAGACTTTGGCACCCCAGAAGATCTTATCTACTCCACAATTAGAAACATACAAAATAAATCCACACAACCATTTTTGTAACATGTATACATTTACTCAGAGTTCAATTAAGTTAAATTTTATTCCAAAAGGACACTCTCCAGTAAAGATTGGTTCTCTTCTCTTACACAGTTTTTCAATTAAAAAAACTAGAAAACTACATTTAGCCTGAGCCCGTTCCAGCAGGATTGAGCCTAAGGCAGGAACAAATCCTGGACTGGTTGCCCTCCTATTGTGATCACACTCACTTACACGCACAAACACATTCAGCCAATTTAAAGATGTTCACCAGTCAGACATCACACAGCTGGAATTTAAATTGTGTGGTGCTGTTTATGTTTTCTCTCCATCTACACATTCATCTTCTACATTCTGATTTAGGAGCCTGTGTGCTGCTGTTAGTCTATGTTGCACTACTTTTTATTTCCCCCAGTTTTGAGCAGAACCATTCTATCTAAAGCCTGTTTCACTGCAAAGTTATAGTCAGGGGTTAAGTAATTTATATGGATCCCAAGAATAAGGTTTGGATTTGTCTGAATGACTTTTCATTTATTGTATCATTTAAATTAGCTAGACATTCTGTTTCTCTTGGTTTTATCCACACTTCATCTGGCAGAGACACAAGAAGGTTAAATGTATTGTAGTTTAGCTCTGACTGGTGAAAGTCATCTAGGACTCATTTGGCCATGTCAATTTCTGAGATTCACCTATCAGGAGAGTAGAGGTGGCAGCCAGTTTAGAGCTATCAGTGGAATGAAATGTAGCCTAACGATTAAGTCACTCAGGTAATTTTACTGACATATTTTGGGATAAACTATTAGTGCCTCTCTACAGTTAATATGTGTTCCTGTCCAAAAGTCTGGCCTATCATTTATTAAGGCTTATGTTTTTTACTGCATAATAGGGACCTCTTGTATAAATGGTTCATACTCACGAAAATGTTGCATACGCCCATTTCCATGCCCACTTCGAGATGCATAAAAACTAAACTTGCATAAGGCCAAGCCACGCACATTTTCACGGCAGCCTCAGATCTCACATTTCTGTTCGGTTTTGCAAACTGTTGGCACCCAGCGTCAAATCAGTGCAACTCAAAAAACATCTAATAATCAACTAGGCAGGATCAAACGTTTGATGAGCTTCTCCTTGATTTGCACAGTCCAACACCCTCATTTCCCTTCTTTCCTTGCAGCTGCTATTGTTTTTCACGGTTTGTGGGCATTATACGTATGCATTACACTTCCAGCGGAGCACGGACTTGCTGATAACTCTCATTGACACAAGAGCCCACCCCAATGACTCACTGCAATAAAATCAAACCAGCTTGATTTTATCTTAGTGAATCGAAGTGCACAATGACGGAGTCATTGGGATGTCACACTACACATCTATTGGTAATAGGTGTGTGTTGAGGCTGTCTACAGATCGACTGGGAGTTTCTTAAAATTCTGTAAATGAAAGCTTTGAGTGATTTAGAAAATTTGTGTGGCGTGACTTTGAGTTTAAGTGAGAAGCAACTTGACTGCTGAAGGTCCAAGTTTTGACTCCTAAGTTTTCTGTTGGATTTTAACAGAGTGGGGCTGATAATTTTGTTTTCTAACTAATCACAGTAACAGCAAACCAAAGGCAGTCAAACTAACTAAACTAACAGAGTCAATCAAATTTCTTTTTGCCTGATGCTTATCAGGTACTTAACGTGCTCCTCAGAGTTAATTAAATAGGCAGTACAAGTGAAGCCAAGGTGTCCATGATGAAGAAATGGAAGAAAATGAGATTGCATTGAAGGTTGGGTCTATTATATACTGTGTGGCAGAGCTGAAATTATTTTTCTGATTCAGGTTGTCATTTCTGTAATTTGTTTACTTTATGGGCAGCAGAGTGCTGCCGGCTTAAAGATACTATAGCTCAGACTCTGAGAAAATTGTGAAGCCTTTTTACAAAATCCTACATGGCTGCCTGAGGAGACACTGAGCAGTTACAGCTTATGACTTCAAAATGGTTCACTGAGCTGCAGTTTATTTAAGACCTGTGAGTGCTGAGGGCTGAAGCACTCACTTGTGCTCCATGTACTGTAGTAGTTAGCAATATTGTCACATGAACAGAGTACAGTGAATGTCCAGCCAATGTGGAACACATCACCAGTCTGAGACACCATGATACTTGTTTCTGTGCTTGCTTTGTTTTTGGTTTTGCTATTTACTATGGTCACAAACTGTCACAAATGGGTATTAGGTAGGGACTAACAATGGACGAGGCACAAACACTAAAAAATATGGGCAATCACAGTTTGATAATAGGTATAAAGGTCAGTGCTGAGATCTGGATTGAAACACCAGTTTAGCCACTGTCTCTGAATTTCTCTACTACTCCAGTGTTGGAAAAAGCTGGGTGAAAAATGTTTCTTATATTGTGCCATAAGCTGTACAGTATTGTAATGGCTGACTCACTCTCCCAAACTGGCAGCTACACCACCAAGACCCAGGGCCTGGCAAGTTGAGGACGTTAGACCCGACAAGCCGTACTTCTTCCAAATAAACTTCCCCCAATTGACAATCAAAAATAAGCCAACAAACAAACAGTATATAAAATAATAAAGTGAGTATATATCGATAAAGAAATTAACAAACAACATACAATACATATATCATACCCCAACCAACTCCGACATAACATTCAACCCCAAAAGTGTCCAGCGGAAAGTAATAATAAAAAGTACAGCACAAAGTAAATATACAATACAAACCCTCCCTTGACCCCACACTGAACATGAACTCAATAAGACACACAGAAAGCATGAAACGCACATAAAAGTCCAGAAGATTCAACAAAAAATGATGACGGATGATAACGATGGCTTGCTAGCTCCCCGCAAACAACAGTCTCACTGTGCTTGTCCTCAGTACGTGGCATAATCCAGAGCCCCGGGGTTTTGATGTGCAAAGCTGTTGTTGTTGTCGGGTGTTGAAAGTAGTAGACCAGCATTTCTCAACCTTTAAGTATTTGCGGCCCGAGTTTTCATAACAGTTTTAACGTTTTTTTGAGACCCTAATAAAATTTATTCCTATATTTTTTGCTGCCGATGCACCGCTACAAGTTTAAAATTTCTCTACGAATAGCGGAATTACGCCACAAATGGCAACATTTGCGACCCCTTTTTTGTTACTTCGCGCCCCCCCAGTTTGAGAACCGCTGTAGTAGACAAAGGTGTGAATGATTTGAATCGGTGCTTTCTCCTGTCTCTGTAGTGAAATGGCGGTCCAGTAGAATGGGACGGTTTTTTTTTTTCTTTCTGTCCTTCTGTTTAAATAGCAAATGATCAGATGCAGGTGATGGAATTGACAGGACCAATTATTGTGAGGGGCCATGGCTCCACAGTGTTATCATTGTTTCCAGGGGAGCATATTTACTGTACATAGACACGCACACACCATGTAAACAGGACAACGCTACGAAAGATGGGACTCAGCACAAAATACATTTACGACAATATTAATCACGTAGCACTGCTACAGTCTTACATAAGCTTGATGATCATGCTCCAGTCTTGACCCTGGTGTTCTCTATGTGGACTTTGCACATATTCCTAGTATTTTTCTGTGGGTTTTTCTAGTAGGTGCCTTTGTTTCCTGTTGCCCTCTAGACCTGCACAGTTCAGATTATTTGTTGCCTTGTACTTGGCATATTATGGATGTATGTTTCAGTACACACTACAGTGGAATTGCATCCCATTCAGGGTTGGTTCTTGCCTAGCATCCAATCTTGCTGGAAAGGCTTAAGCCTTAAGGTAATCTTCAATGAAGGGGCAAGAAGTTCTAAGTTTGTCCTTGCCTCATGCCCACTGACACTTGAAAGTTTCTGGGTTCTTGTACCACTACACTGAAAAAAAGCCATCTCTGAAAACATTTGAATGAGTCTAAATCATTCATAATGCAAACGTTTTGCAATCATAAGGCAGTTTCCAGTAGCATGGAGGCCTTTTACAAGACTTTTTATGGGAGCACGGAGTGTCAGCAAATCTTGATTTGTTTGAGTGTTCACCTAAAAATCTTATAGCAACAAAGCTGTTTAATTCTCATACCTAATGCCATCATGTCATCAAAATCCTTAAGATGCTCTGAGGCAGACATCAATTATAAAGCTTATTTCAAAAACACACTTAGGCTAACTCAGGAGTTTCTTCTCAAGTACCCCTCTAGCTTTTGACTGTTCTGTCAACCAGTTGTGCTGTCAGTGGGACACGGCTCCTGTTAAATGGACTTATAGCCTACAATTCCAATGGCACCAGGTGGTTGTTGTTTTATGAAGCACCTATGGAATTTCATCATTTACTTGGTTATTGCTTTATATGCAAAGTAAGGTCTTCTGCCTGTGTTGTCCCACAGAGCGAATGTTTCTCTCAGTGACATTTTTGTACATTCAGTTTGGTGGTGTAAATCAGTTTTATTTGATGTAATATTTGATTGTTTCTGCAAAATGGAGTCACAAGTGCACTGAATGGCACAAAAAGTGCAAACACTTATAGCAGCTTTGGCTGATCATAATGTTCAAAGAGAATTGGAAACTTTGATCCTTAACGTAAAAGGATATAGATGAATATTAAAGAAGCTGGAGGAAACCGGCACCGTGCTCAGCATAAAATCGATAAAACAACTAACACAAGTCTATAAAAAAACCCCCAAAAAAACAGCAAAACGTGCGATTAGCAGCACGGTAGTTTACTACATGGTGTATATTACTTGTTGGTAAGAACACACACATCTGTTACTTTCATTTGATTTACTTTTTGTACAAGTAACGCTGCTTGAGAGTTCCCATTCTAAAGTGTGTGAAATCAGGAGTCAGCCTCATTCTGGTTCCCAGTTGTAGTTTCTGGGGTGTGTGAAAAAGGGGTTAGTTTTACAATAAGTAGAGCAAATATAAAATGGATACTATTGTATTGCATTTTAGAAGTAGCTCATTCTATTTTTGTATAATTTGTTTTGTTATGAAATATTTTTATACCACCATACCTCATTTTGGAGTTACCAAGCTGCATGGAATGTCACATGAACTTTCAAAAATCAGTTTTTCACTGAAGGCTGGTTGAAGTAAAAATGTAATAGAAGACATGCATTTATTAATCTAAACTAAAATTGTAACCAATGCTGCATTACCATTCATATTCCACATATTTAAACAGATAGTCTGTTTTGGATGTATAGTTCAGGATGCTTTGGGCCTATTTTTATAATAATAATTACTGTACCTCAGCACTTGATAGGTGTACAATAGTCCCAAAGCATACTTTCACAACTTTATTAATTTACGTCTGTTTGCAGGTAGCTTCACTGACAATAAAATCTTCTTTTTACATAAATTGTGTATGGATGATTCCATTTTCTGAATCTGTGCTGTTTTAATATCAGTGAGCTTATCCTTATTGCTACTGTTACAATCTTTGTGATCAATAACAATTAGATTGATAAATCATCTTCATCTATAACTACCCACATTACAACCCTAATTCTATTCTTTTCAGCTATATTGGGGGGTCTGATTTGGGTGGTTGGATGCCACTTAGACAAAGTACAATACATAAAGCAGGTATACTAAAATCACCTCAAATGCTGCATGTTCATGTAGTGTTTAACCTGCCTTGTTCACAGCTGCCAAGAAAATCAGCCTAATGTGACATTTGTACAACCACATACATAAAACAGAACACTGCAAAGACCCCAATTGACTTGACAGCATGACCCTGGACTGTGAGAGAGAAAAGGGCAGTAACTTAGGGAAAGCATGACAGCAGATCTGAACCAAAAACACAACTGCTATGGAGTAGCGGTGATGCCTGCATTAAAGGTTTGCCCAGTGTAGGCTGTTTGAGGAGTATAAAGTCCCTGAAGTAAAATAAAAGGGCTTAAGTGAAGAATAAACATTTTAAAACATTTTTTTTTCTTTTAGTGAAATAATGAAAATGCTTCTGATTAGCCGTCTCTCTTTCAAATCTCCTGCCTTATGCCATTTGCTTTCAGGATCGACACTGGCTGCAATGTCACCCCAAATGGCTTAAGGTAGTTCTATTCATTTTGTGCTGGACAGAATAAAACTAACTAACTATAGACCTTACCTATAAACAAATTAAAATGAACACAAAGTTTTTATTTGATCAAATTAAATATAATCATGTTTGCTTGGGATGGAAATAACAGCTGATAATTTTTTTGACTTCAGCATAGATGTTTCAATGAATTTCAGTGAATTTTAGTGTCCGTAAAGTTCACCCTACCTATAGTATTGTGCCTTTCAAATGTACCGTTACTTTATATCTGGCTGTATTTCCTTTTAAAGCCTGTTTATCACTGCATTCTTCAAGGCAGGCGGCCTATTTGTTTCTAAAGTTTTTTAGATTTTTCTACAGAAGAAGTTCACCATTTTTGATGTATGGGGGCTCTTTGTAATACTTACCAGGACCTGTAGCAATATTCCAAACCAATTTGTTTAATCACATAAGATCTGCTCATGCCCTGTCAAGTACCTTTTGTTGACAGGAAAGATCACTGGATCCATGAAAACCCCAATTTGAATCAAGTTATATTAAAGCATCGATGACATAGATTTAAGCAATGCCTCCACATTTATGACAGAAACCATTCTGATCTCAAACCTTTGTCACTTATCTTATAAACACACAGCACCCTGCTTTTGGCCGCCGCATTAGCCCTCATAAATTCAGCACCACTTCAGTTTTTCAAAATTAGATATATTTTTCACTGTTTACATTTTGAAATGCAAGATGTACAGTTGGCAAACTAACTTTCTTAGGGATTCTGCCTTTTATTTCCACTTTTAAAGACCACTCATAAAAGTAAAAGTTGCTTCATTTTGCCTCATGTGAGTATGAAATTAAATGCCCAAAAAATATATGACAGCCTCATAAATCTCAAGAAGTAGGTCTTTGGGTTATTTTTTTATTTTATTTTTTTTTAAACGTTCACATTTAAAAATATTTTATTGGAAATGCAATGTCAACATCTCATACTCTGGTAGACTTTTAATAGCATGCTAAATTAACAAGTTTTAGATCATTTTTAGTTTTTTAAAATGTTACAACTAAAACATAAATTATTTCAACTTAAATCAGATATATTACAATGCTTGGGGTATTGACATAAGGCCAAGAAACTGTGATAGTGACCTCAGTTTAAAAAAGAAATAGACCAGATGTCCTGCAGCAGCCATACCTAACAAAGTCAAGCACTTGATGTTGTGTATTTATTTTATATTTGTTGAACTGTATTTCTTATTTGTAATCTAATGATCCCAAATGTAACTCTCTTGCATGCTGTTGTTTAAACACAGAAAGTAAAGTTGTGCTGGCACATTGCGCACTGGCTAAACTTACTTTTACTGGTTTGATATTTGTGACATCTGGCAATGGTTTAAAAGCACCCTTTGTGCTGTGCTAATTTGAGCTCTTATGTTCAATGTAGCACTTTCCAAAAATTCACATGTGAAATGAACTTGTTTATACACTCAAGGTGTTAACGAAGCCTTTTCCCTCAGGTGTTAATAAATTCACAAAGAAACTTCGTGACCCATATACAATTGACAACAACGAGCTGCTGGACTTCCTCTCTCGAGTTCCTTCAGATGTACAAGTGGTAAGTGCTTTTATCTGTCTTTCATGTGCTGTAACAAAGACTCGGAGCATTCAGAAAGGTCATGAGATGGTTTTTCTAATGCTCTATTATTTATACATTTTTTCCTGTTATCTGTGCATCAGTATTCTTTATGGTATAATAGCCAGGAAATTATGCAAAGTGCATTTCACTCTCAAAATCTAACTGTTTATTACTGCTGGCAGGAAATAAGTAGTTGACTGACTTAGCTGTCTACACCAGATTCCAATACCAGAATAGATGCCTCAGAGAGTGACCTTGTAAAACTCTTTTTTTTTTTCTTTTCATTTTTTTGTTTAAAGATTACTCTCATAGTTCACACAAAGGTCGTCAAATAAGAAGTTAAAGAACTAGGCCTAATAAGTTAAACAGTCACATAACGGGTGACATTATCATTATTGTCCCTCTCAAAAAAAACCCTCTTTAGCAATCCTGTATTCTCGGTATTATGAATGGAAAGAAATGTGGGCATATTCTAATAAGAGGAATGGGCTTGTGTAATCTGAATCTCACAATGAACGGTTACCTATAAAATGATAGTTATTTGAAGAAAGGTTTAACAGTCAATTCTCAATTCTGAAAATCCTGTTCCTCTTACACATATGCAGTAAGTGAAGTGGGTCCTATTGCCTCAGGTTTCCCTGAATATAAACTTCTTCTAAGATGGATTTCTCCACACTAAATTTAAACACATCCTTTATTCAGCCTTTCCTTTTAACCTATAATGGAGCAGCATTTTTTCTTTCTTGGTTTTTTTGTAATAGTAAAGTGAAATTGAGTGCTAAACCACAAGGGCATCTTAACCTCAAACTAGAGTGCCAAACCAACAATGCGAGAACTTATATTAACACAAATGAGTAACAGTTAACAAAGGAGAGTCCAATGATCACAAAGAACAGCCGGTAGTCCTACCAGGCCTAACGCCACAGATGTAGGGTAACCTCGTCCGCACTGCCCATACTGCCTCTCACCTCTCTGTTGAGTTTCTCTTTTCAGATTACAGTTTTATCTAAGCAGCGAACTCCTGCCTTGACCTCTCACATTAAGGCCATACCCACTGTAACACCCTTAGTAAACCTTGTAGTTTGTCTCCAATATTTAGGTACACAACTGCTACACTTTTGTGATTTTAGTTATTTGTTGGTATATTTAACTCCTTCTTATCTTCACTCTCAAGTCAGTAATTAAAACTCTTTTGAGTGTCACTGGTTCTCCACTTAAAATAAGTATATGTGGAGACTATGAAGTGAAGGAAAGGACCAAGAGATGAATAGGATTATAAGGATTAAATCAGAATCAGAATCACTTTTATTCACCAGTAGTTAATGTACAGGAATTTGACTGGCTAGATCTGGACCTGCTTATAACAGAACATAACATCATATACAAATAATATAAATAGGATAAGTTAAAAAGAAAAACGTCAAACAAAGTGGCAGAATGGTATACTTCTAAAGGAGATGTGCAAGTGAAAGTGTGAGTGTGTATGCATGTGAACACACATACATGTACATATACTGTATACACACACACACCCACGTCATACAGTATATGACAGAACACATGATTATACAAAGAAGACAGGCTACACTACTGGTTGAGGTGTCTGTTAGTTTTCGTTTTAATTGATGAGCTGGGTGAAATGAGCCCGTGGTGATCCTTATGACATGGATAGTGACATGAGATGTATACAGGTCTGCCACAGTTGGAAGAGCATAGCCAATTATTTTCTCAGCAGACCTCACAGCACCCTGTAATTTAGATTTGGACTGTGCCATTGCTGAGCCAAACCAGACAACAATGGAGAATGTGATTACACTTTCAATTATGGCTTTTTAAAATTGAACTAGGATTGGCTAAGAAATGTTTAATTTCTTTAGTTGATGTACAAAGTACAATTGCTGCTGTTCCTTTTTAGTGATGGAAGTGGTGTTAATGCCCCAGCTTTGTGATACTTGTATCCCAAACTTTGAAGGATTCGACCACATTGATGGCAGAATCATTAATTTCTAGTGGGAGAGGTTGTAACTGCTGTTTGAGAAAGGTCTCAATTAAAGTCAAAAAGGCAGACAAACTGACTGTCATCATAACCAAAATGAAGGACAGACATCCAAGTTTGAAATACCGGAGCAGAAGTCAAATACCAACACTAACAAGAAAGGATTCATAAACAAATATCTAAAAATGAACCAGACAAGAAGGTTTTTTTATTATTTATTTATCCAAAGGTCGGCACGGTGGCGCAGTGGTAGTGCTGCTGCCTCGCAGTTAGGAGACCTGGGTTTGCTTCCCGGGTCCACACTGCGTGGAGTTTGCATGTTCTCTCCGTGTCTGTGTGGGTTTCCTCCGGGCTCTCCGGTTTCCTCCCACAGTCCAAAGACATGCAGGTTAGGTGGATTGGCGATTCTAAATTGGCCCTAGTGTGTGCTTGGTGTGTGAGTGTGTTTGTGTGTGTCCTGCGGTGGGTTGGCACCCTGCCCGGGATTGGTTCCTGCCTTGTGCCCAGTGTTGGCTGGGATTGGCTCAAGCAGACCCTCGTGACCCTGTGTTCGGATTCAGCGGGTTGGAAAATGGATGGATGGATATTTATCCAAAGGTTTGGATACTGAGAATTCTACGATCATAGAGTAAGTACGGTTTGTCTAATGATGTCACGTGTCACATGTTGAACAACCCATATTGTCACTGTCTATATTATGGCTGCGGAAATGAAAACAATCATCAAATAGCGGTGCTTGCAATCAATACACCATCAATGAGACAATGTCACAGTCACAGTGACAAAAATAAATCACTAACAGAAGAAGACTATTTTTATATACCAGTTGTGAAAACTGATAGTAGAAACATGGTAAAAATCATAACAATTGCCTTTGTATAGGTTCAGTATTTTTGTGCATTTTCATTATTCCTTTTTTATTGTGCCTTCTCAAAAAAATTTGCTTATCCAACAGTGACTTTTTTTTCTTTAGCTAAGATCAGGGGTCCCGGACGGCTACAGTTCCTGCAGGTTTCTGTTCCAACCTGACTGTGTAATTAGACACCAATCATTACCAGTTACAGAGCTTATTAAATGTTATGGCTTGTTAGTGTCTTCATTCTGCCATGACCGGTTATTCATATATCTTAGTATCTTTCCAAGGATATCATCCACATGACTTTTAGCCTGAAGTATCTTAGGAATTCTCAGTTCGCTTTTTTTTTCTCCAGTATCCATCCAAACACGTCAATTTAACCAAATAGTACACTATGAACACACACAGGAGAAAATGGAAACAAATTAGATGGAGAACTGTTGCTTGCTTTTTCAATTGCATCTTATTGCTAATAAGGAGACAATTAAAACAGTGAATGCAGTGGTAGAAGAATAAAGTGAAAGTGAAAAATTAAGGGTGGAATATCTTAAGAAGTGAGACAAATAAAAAAGCAGAAAAATGCTGCTTGAGCAAAAGGTGGGTCAACAGCAACAATGGACGTCTAATTAAGAAACTGGGTCGGAATAACTGGGTTATGACCTTTGCTGTTCTTGACCAATGCCTCCTCCATCTTGTGGCTGCTGAGTCAATCCATTATTAAATGATTTTGTTAACCTATCTGTTCCTCCAATATTTGGTCAAGCAGTTTCGCCCTACATTGGGACCAAATGTTAACAAAGGATTTTGAACTATCAACAAAAGGCCAAATCATTTCTCTCTATTATGTAAAAAAATCCTGGGATGAGACAAGACTTTTTAGCCTGGGATGACAAGAATTTTTCAGAGAGATACTTTCAAGTCTCGCGAGATGAAACTTTATGCCAAGAGACTTAACCACGCCTGGGGCTGGAAATAAATGACAAAGAGTACATGACAAAGTAGAACGTTGTAAAGAAGTTCTAAAATGTTGGCGTGATACACTTGCAGGGCAGGTTAGAGATAGTGAAAGTAGTAAAATTCTTTAGTCTCAAAGAAATTATAGTAAAGATCGCATTAGCGCAAACAAACGGAAATTATTACTCGGTGAAATAATGGAACAGTGAGACAAGATAGAATATATTGTTCGGCTTTAAACTAAGTCGGAGACTTGTAGATCGTCTAATTCGTGTTGCCATCAGGGAAAAGTAGTGTTTCTTCCCAATGAAGAGGTGCATCCATGAGAATTAAACGATTTGTTGTTTGGTGAAAGTGAAATCCACATACGAGAGCTTCAGAGATGCGAAATGGTTGTCGCGTAGCGCAGGCCGAGGGGTTGCCGAGTGAAGTGAGCAGGGAACAAAGCACCCTAGTATTATCAGAAGAAATAAAAATTATTGGACATGACTTTGAACACTAAACATTCTACACAAGCCTGTAAAGCAAGAGACTAAAACATAACTGGCCTTTGTCTCACTTGTCTGAAGTGATGATCTGCACTGGCTGAGACTCTTATTGGTGAGGTAAGAGCTTTAACTAAAATCCACCCTAGAACTGCATCTTTTTATTAAAAAATAAAAAGTAAACCCATTAAGATGTTAAATGGTAAGAATGGTAAGTCAAAACACAACTGAAAAAAAAAAGGAGACTGAAAGCTAAGACAAAACCAGCAATCACTAAAGTACCCCAAAAATATATGCATAGTTGAGTTAACAAAAACCCATTCTTTTGAAGTTTATGAAGAGAACAGTAGCCGGTAGAAATAGAATTAAATAATAATATATTTGTACATTTTGAAGGAAAAGTTAACAAAGACAAATTAAAAAGAGGATCAAAAAGAAAATGTGCTGAAATTCAAGTGGCAAGAGAATACACAATGGGGATATTAAAATCTCAAGTAGAGAAGCTAAGGAGCTGACATAGCAGATCTAGAGAGTGGAAGATTTAACCTCTGATTACTTTTTTGTGTGTTAACTGGTGCTAGCTATTGATTATGATGGACACAAGTTAAATCCTCTCAATATGTCAGAATGCAGTGAATCAGCCATTTTTACTTGTTTTCCCTTTGATCATGCAAACAGTTTTTTTTTTTGTAAGAAAGGTAAAGATTAAGGTGACAAAAGCACAAAGTACAGTAGCACAAAGTGCTGGATAGGCACAATAAGTGATGTGTACTGCGCCTAATGTGCAGGACGCTGTAAACTATGGGTGCATGTTTTATTTTTTTAATTTGGCCATTTACAGTTGTTTAAAATGCACATTGTGAACAGCAGTGGGAACAGTTAAACAAGAAGCTTATACAAAGCATACAGCATATACAAATTGGACTGTTTAGAATTTTACTAGTTGCGTTGAAAGATGATTGCGATAAGGAGATTGTTTGTATAAACACTACGGTTATAGACGGGAAGAGCATCTCATCGAGTTTCCCACACTTGGTCAGTGAGCCTCTCAGGGGCTGCCGATTCCCATTTCTACCTATTTTTTAAATTTAAGACTAATTCCTGCCTTGAAATTAACTGTTTTATTAATAGCTGGTGTTTTTCTACCATTGTCTTGTACAATAAGAGCTATAACAAAGCATGAAATTTAACATAAAAGTTTTGAAAGGTGAATACTTTATCATTGTTTTTAATAGATCAGAATAACTTTGTGCTCCATTTTAAATTCATTGTTAAGTTTACTTTCTGAACTGTTTTCACCTACTGTAGTTTCATTGAAATGGTATAAACTAACACCAAATTCACCTTTAAAGAAACTTTAAACACTGAGCAGCGTGTTCTGTGTGGTTTGACCATATGTGTTTCTGTTTAAACAAATATATGTTGTGAGTAATAAGAAATAATGTGCCTTGCACCCAGTGTTATCAGGATAGATTCCACAGTACTGTAATTGATAAAGCGGGCTCTAAAATCGATGAAAGTAGAAACAGAACAAAATCTTAAAATATGCTTTAAGCATCTAATCAATTCCTGTCTTTAAAAAAAACAAATCATTTCTCAATTAATTTCACTTTGATAAATGTGCACTTACTATGTATTGTCAAATAGTAACCTTTAGAATCAGCTAATTTTTTTACATCTCATTTGTAATCTATTTTAACTTTAATCATTTTGTTTGAACTAGCATTAGTTAGTAATTATTTATATGTAAAATTTTACCTATTCAACTAACTAAAAGCAATCAAACAAAAGTACAGCTTTGTGGGATTCGTTGTACAACTAAAGAAGCTTTACTTACTTGGAAGTAACATGAACTTGTTCTCAGTTGTTGTGTTTTGGGTTCTGGTGCCCACTCATCAGTACCCCATCAGCAGTCTACAACTGATTGCACCTTGAAAAAGAGAGAGATAAAGATCGGGAGATGACCCATTTCCAATATAGCAGACTAAACTGTGGTTAGTGGTCAAGCAAAACTCAAAAACCTGAAAATCAATGTTGAGAAATTAATATTGCAAAAAGATCTTAACCATAATAAGAAAGTCAAATCCCAAACGAAATAATGTAAAAAGTAAAACAGAGATGAAAACTGGTTTTATGAACAACTTGGATGCTTTTATTACTGACCACCATCTTAGAGAGCAACAGGTCCAGTTGTGATAAACAATTCTGCTGCTGCCATGAGCACTCAAGTGTGGCACTCAAGATAAAAAACAAATGCATGTTAATGCCATGTGCAATGAGGGGATCTAAAACAGATTATTGATTAGTTTACTATACTCCAGTTAAGAATTAACCATTGTGTAACTTTTGATGCATTGGCTTTCTATCCAGCAAAGGCTTCTGCTCCTCTGTTTCCCAGATTCAGAAAATGAGTGGGTAGATGGATGCCGCCATATGTCAGTAGTGTAACTGCTTGTGCAGTTTATGAAAGTCATGCATGCATGCTCCTTCATGCTCATAACAGATCTTTGGCCAAAAACCAAATATAAGAAGCCATTCTTGCTACCTCCAGAGGAAAGATGGATACTACAGTGGGTCCTGTTATTCTCAAAATACAGAAAGCATATTATATATGATTTGAACACAGTTAGCATCACTTTGTGAATGTGACACAACATTAGGAGATGACATGCAAAAGTACAATTATATTTAGACGTTGTACTAATTATAGCACCACTCTGTGTGAAGCCATTTGGATCATCAGACCATGTGAACTTCAAAATGCTTGTATTGGAAGAAATGTTTTAAAAATGCATTAAAGAAAATACAGATACATTTAAGAAACAATTCAATATTCCACAAGTGTGAACCAAATGTAACAGCAGGATGGTTTACTGTTCACTGCATATCAATAAAATAGCCAGGAGAAGCCGGATGATGAAGATTCCCTTGGTTACAATGAATAGTAACAGGCGGCCATTTATAAGACATTTGAGAAAGAGGGCCCATTTTGCAACCTGCTGTCAGAAATTCCCACTGGGCTGTTTAAAAATCACTCACCCCTAAGGTTGACTGGGCACAGACATTTACAGATTTTCCTGGTATTCATTGTTTTGGCAGACGATGCTATAACTTGCATGGCTCAATTTAAGATAGAGTATTTTTTAAATGCTCTTAGCAGCTTTCAATGAAAGTTACCTTACAGTTTTGGTGTTAAATTGTATACCAGATCTTTGATGCATTTGGCAGCAATAAATCATCTAAGTCTATACAGTAACTCCAATATGGAATTGAGGTTAGAGGAGATCGTTCAGAATTTGTCAGGATCAGAGTTCAACTAAGCTTATATGGGGTATTCCTGTCTCCCGAAGAAGACAAGGAGGCTGTATGTCTGGTTAAGATTAATTGACATTACCTGATAGACAAGTGCACATATGATCTATACTAATTTGTTTTCCATTTCTCTTTTAATGAATGAAAATTTCTTTTAAATAGGAAGTCAATGTGTCGAACAATTGAAAAGATTTCCAACAAGACCACAAATAATACTGAAAAAAAAGCAAATTTTTTTATAAATCTTGTTATAAATCAAAATCACCTTGTACCTGGTAGTATGTGAACACCATTCAGTTGCCACCCTATTAACAACCATATAAGGAGTATGCTAATGAACCTCATCCATATGCTAACTCGATGCTGCAGAACTTCATTGACTGGTAAAGCAGCCTCCCACCTGATGCATGGAGACATCGCCACCTGCATGTGACAAATCCTATGTTGTGCTCCACATGGCATTGAAGCGCCTCTTCTCTGCACTCTGGGGGTTAGAAAAAGGTGCAAGGCCCCAGCATCTGAAAGGGTAGGCACTATCAGATGGCACATGTGATGACATGATTGCTGTTCCAGTGAATAGTACAGGCCATATGAAGGTGCAGCCAGTTAACTTACCAACACACTAGCCTAATGGTACCATCACATCTGCCAATGCTACTTTAATGAATCATGAGTTAACCCATGACACCAGGCCACAGTGATGACCAGTCTCACCTCAGCATCACCGATGACTTGTGCATTAAAGGAATGTTACTCATTATGGTTAACAAAATCAGCTTCATTCTCACCATTTTCCCATTATTGCAATGTGAGTGAAGTGAATTGTTCCAATTATGTTAGAAAAACTGGACACTGCTGCATATTGACAATTTTTTATGTTAAAAAAACATTTAAGGGTTTTTTTCACACACTATGCAGAAACAATATGGCACCTTGTCAGTCGGTTACTAGCTTCCAGTGAAGCTTAGGTGAAATATACTGGGCCTGTCAGACAGTTGCTTAAGAAATTACATCAGGTAGCCCACGTGAACTGATGAAAACCAAAAAAGTGCTTCAGTACAAATATGTAGCACATTATAATAACCCTAGTAACGGCTCAGTGCAGCGAATACACTTGACTTGATTCATTCATAGTTTTCATCCTCTTTCTCTGTACGTTTAGCATTCGTTTGTCAGAGGTTGATGAGCTTGCAGCTTCCTGAGCAGCTCTTCTTTTCTCCACTCTAGCTGCCCGCTTCTTCTCTTCTTTTCATTGGCATCTTTTCGCATTAAAACTGATTTAGTCAGTGTTTGTGTTGCAATTACTTAGTATGTTTTTTCTTAATTTTTCACTTAAGCTGGCCTCAAGGGGAAGTGACGGCGAAGTTGGTAGGGAAGAGAACGGCGCCTGTATGTATGCGCTGCACGGCTGCCCTGCCGAGAGTTGATTCTACAATAAAATAAAAATAAAAAGAGGAATAACCTTGGAGGTCAATCATCACCACGAAAACGGACAGTAGACGTCACATAGTATATACTGTATGTTCCAGATTTCAGGTCTATAGTTTGAGAGCTACAGCTGATTTAAAATCCTGGAGAACAGCCACGGTAGCGTATTATATATAAAGATTTGTGTGAGCTGACATTAAACTGGCCTGTTGTCATTTTCCACTTTCTCAAAAATGCTGTGTACAGATGGGTCAGAGTTGCTATAAATATACACGTTCCCCCATCTGATTTTTTTTTATAAATTGTGGCTTTTGTTTTGAAAGTTGCACACGCACATTTCAAGCCTCTTTATTTTAATAAATACATCCCTGGACACGGCATCTTTTCCCCATTCTTCACTGTAGAACTTTTCAAGCTCTGTCAGGTTGCAAGGGGACCCTGAGTGAACAGCCTTTTTCCAAGTCTGATCACAAATTCTCAGTTAGACTGGGATCTGGACCGTGATGTAGCCACTGCTGGACATTAGTATTATTGTTTTTAAACTATTCAGGTGTAACTTTGGCTTTCTGCTTGGGGTTGTTGTTTTGCTAAAAAACAAATCAACTCCTAAGGTGTAGGTTTCTTGCAGACTGTGTCTGGTTTTCCTTCTGGATTTCCTTTTATTTTGCTGCTTTCAGTTTCCCCTCAAACCTCAGAAGCCTTGTAGGGCCCCACAGCATCATGGCACCACCACCACCATGCTTCACGGTTAAGATAGTTTTTTTGATATTGTGCAATGTTGAGCTTATGCCAAAAATGGTGGTGAAAAAGAGCTGGCAAACTCTAGCTGAGATGGCATGTGCGTTTTTATTCTCTTTGTCACTTTCCCATAAAGCTGGGACTGGTGAGGCAGCCGGGAAACAGTTGTTGTCTGCACAGTCTCTCCAATACTTGCTATAATTTGTAACTTCTTCAGTGTTCTCATAGGTTTCTTGGTGGCGTCCCTCACTAGTCTTCTTGCACAATCACTCAGTTTGAGGATGGTGTGCTTTAGATTTACAGCTGTGCCACACTTTTCCATTTCCATGGATTTAAATACACTCCAAGGGATATTCAGTGTCTTGGATATTTTCTTGTTTCAGTCCCCTGACATGTCCTGGCCTGGAGTGATCTTTTGTTGTCATTGTTTCATTTAGGCCATGATAGTGACTCACTACATGACAAGTTGGACCTTCCAGATATGATTTTATGATTATGGTGGACACAAGTTAAATATTCACAATATGTTAGAATGCAGTGAATCGGTCATTTTCTTGTTTTCCCTTTGATCTTGCAAACATTTTTTTTTTGTAGGAAAGGTAAAGATTAAGGTGAGAAATCACAAAGTGTTGGATAGGCACAATAAGTGATGTGTGCTGCACCTAATGTGGGCTACTATGACTACATGTTTGACGCAACTCAATTTTTTTTTAATTTGGCCATTTACAAAATCAGATAAGGTGCATTTATACTACAAGAGTGGTGATCTCCATTAAATCTTAGATCTCCATTAAACTAATTAAGTGACTTCTAAAACTAACTGGCTGCACTAGTGAGGATTTAGGGGTGTCTTCGGTGAATGCATATGCAATTACAGTGGAACCTCGGTTTGCGAGTAACTTGGTTTACGAGTGTTTTGCAAGACGAGCTAAAATTTTTAATAAACTTTGGCTTGATAAATAAGAGACGTGTTGCAATACGAGTAGTATGTATACGCTTTGTCTGCTGAGCGTCATGTAATCACAACTGAGCTGATGGTTCTTCTCTCTCTCTCTCTCGCTGCGGGATTGTGGGCAATTGTCTCCTATTCTCTGTCTGAGTCGGCGTGCCTCACTCATATAGTCAACATCCGTACGAGCATATACTGTTTACTACAGCATTAGGACTGTGTGTGTGTGTGTGTGTACTGTGACATGCGAGTCCCCGTCTTGCACCACCAGCTTTATTCAGCTTGAAACAGCAACAGCGCGGTTATTTATTGTAGCAGTAAATATACGCAGTCAGGCAGGGTCGTGGCCAAGTAGTATTGTGCCCTGCGCATTTATAATGTTCCTTGTTCCTTGTATCACTCATCGACGGCAGGCGCTTATAGCTTGTCCACGATCTGTTAGGATTCGCTTTTACAGCGAACTGCTACAGCGCTGGGAGACTGCGATTGCTTTGGGATGCTCTTCCACGTGTTGTCTTGTTGGGTGGAATCCCACAAGATTTTAGAACCTCACTCACACCAGCCATGATTCTTTTCAAACGTAAAGTGCAGGTTAATTTGTTTTATGTATTTTTACTTTATATTTTGTATTAAATATTTTTATATGAATAGTTTTGGGTCGTGGAACGAATCTTCTGAGTTTCCATTATTTCTTATGGGGAAATTCACTTTGATATACGAGTGCTTTGGACTGCGAGCACATTTCTGGAACGAATTATGCTCGCAAACCGAGGTTCCACTGTACTTATTTTGTGTTTTATATTTGTAATTAATTTAGATCACTTTGCAGAGATCTATTTTCACTTTGACTTTAGTCAGACAGCCTTTTTCTGTCGATGTGTCAAAAAAGCCAAATTAAATTCGTGTTGATTCAATGTTCAATAATAATAAAATGGAAAACATTCTAAGGGGTGAATATTTCTATAGGCACTGTAGATAGTATACACTACCAGACTGCTAGTTATTGACATCCCCGAACATTTGGAAGCATCCATCTGTCCTTTCTGTGAAAGCATTTTTTCGACGATTGTGTAATGGGGAGACATAGCCTATATTCTGTTACCATAAGGCTGTGGCAGCCCGCCGATATTTAAAGGCGTGAGACTGCTTAATTTTATAATTGATGTGGACAAGCTGCTGTTTCATGAAGAAATGAGCCGCCCCAGCTGCTTAACTAGGATCCAAGAACCGCAGTACATAATGGGCTACAATATTCACTGTAAGGGGGGTGAGGGTGGGGGTCTTTTGGATAGCTGATGGTTTGACTACTTGAGCTCAAGGTGGATAGGGGTGTCAGCACTTAAGTGCCTCTGCTCTGCCTGTCAAATGAGGCATGCTGCTTCGGTCTGCATATGCTGTGGGCTGTGACACTGCCTATTGACAGTGGAAGGAGATCATAAGCGTAATGCTTCTTGTTTGGCACATCACAAGAGACAGCGAGCAATGACTGTAAAGTTGATATGGCCTTGGACAGAACAGCTGAGAGGATTCCCATTGTGTTGAATTTTAATGCAGGTGTGATGGATCGTGGCATTGAGACATTGCATTTTATGTAATTGTTGGTAGTAGAAAAAGATACATTTGGGTGGGGGATGAGTGCCAATTTTCTTGGAAAGTCTTTGGAACATATTATGGTTATTTTTTCACTTGATTGGCTTGTTATTTATTATTACATTTTCTTTCTTAAGTAAGGAGTTTAAGATATGTTTGAATATTTACAAAATGTATGTCTTTGTCTGATACGTTCTAAAGTGGGCTCTGGAAATATTTCACACATACATGAAGAAAATGTTTAAAATCCATATGTGCAAGTAACCTGACCTTGGACTCAAAGTCTTGACTCTGGAGTTATAAGGCAGCAGCACTAACTTCTGAGCCCCCGTGCCTCACTTTGTTTTATTATATTTATGTGGCATGGCAGGTCAGTGAAGTCTCTCGCTTCCTTAAATGATCCAGTGTCCTGAAATCAGATCCCATTTCTAGTCATTGACTGTAAGTAGTTTTAAAGTCAACCACCCCCCAAGGTACATACGAGTTTTCTTCCAGGTACTCACAGAAATGGTGAATTTGTGACTATACATTGCCCAGTAAGTGTGGACACATGGGAGAGTAGACCCTGATGTACTGTGCAGGTTTTTTCTCACCAACCTCCCAGTGCTGTTGGTATAAGCTATGGTGCCCAGTGATACTGAAGTAGAGTAAGTGGGTTTTCAAATGTGTGTAGTTATTTTGGGCATTACATTGGCACCTTGGTACTCATTGTTCGTTTTTTGCCACTCATTGTGCCTTCTGGAAAAAATTATGAGTACCAAAGAATTTTTTTCCCTTAAGGAATAATGTAAATGGAATGAATCCGTTCCAAACCCCCAGAAATTCCACATTTTAGAAGGCATTATATGCATTAATAGAGTTGTATTTTACTAATAGATAGATAGATACTTTATTAATCCCAAGGGGAAATTCACATACTCCAGCAGCAGCATACTGATAAAGAAAATATTAAATTAAAGAGTGATAACAATGCTGGTATACAGACAGACAATAACTTTGAATAATGTTAACATTTACCTCCCCCGGGTGGAAATGAAGAGTCGCATAGTGTGGGGGAGGAACGATCTCCTCAGTCTGTCAGTGGAGCAGGACAGTGACAGCAGTCTGTCGCTGAAGCTGCTCCTCTGTCTGGAGATGATACTGTTTAGTGGATGCAGTGGATTCTCCATGATTGACAGGAGCCTGCTGAGTGCCCGTTGCTCTGCCACGGATGTCAAACTGTCCAGCTCCATGCCTACAATAGAGTGTGCCTTTCTCACCAGTTTGTCCAGGCGTGAGGCGTCCCTCTTCTTTATGCTACTTCCCCAGCACACCACTGCATAGAAGAGGGCGCTCGCCATAACTGTCTGATAGAATATCTGCAGCATCTTATTGCAGATGTTGAAGGATGCCAGCCTTCTAAGGAAGTATAGTCGGCTCTGTCCTTTCTTACACAGAGCATCAGTATTGGCAGTCCAGTCCATTTTATCATCCAGCTGCACTCCCAGGTATTTATAGGTTTGCACCCTCTGCACACAGTCACCTCTGATGATCACGGGGTCCATGAGGGGCCTGGTCCTCCTAAAATTCACCACCATCTCCTTGGTTTTGCTGGTGTTCAGTTGTAGGTGGTTTGAGTCGCACCATTTAGCAAAGTCCTTGATTAAGTTCCTATACTCCTCTTCCTGCCCATTCCTGATGCAGCCCACAATTGCAGTGTCGTCAGCGAACTTTTGCACGTGGCAGGACTCCGACTTGTATTGGATGTCTGAGGTATATAGGCTGAACAGAACCGGAGAAAGTACAGTCCCCTGCGGCGCTCCTGTGTTGCTGACCACAATGTCAGACCTGCAGTTCCCGAGACGCACATACTGAGATCTGTCTGTAAGATAGTCCACGATCCATGCCACCAGGTATGAATCTACTCCCATCTCTGTCAGCTTGTCCCTAAGGAGCAGAGGTTGGATGGTGTTGAAGGCGCTAGAGAAGTCTAGAAACATAATTCTTACAGCACCACTGCCTCTGTCCAAGTGGGAGAGGGATTGATGTAGCATGTAGATGATGGCATCCTCCACTCCCACCTTCTCCTGGTATGCGAAGTGCAGAGGGTTGAGGGCATGGCGGACCTCTGGCCTTAGGTGGTGAAGCAGCAGCCGCTCCATGGTCTTCATCACATGGGATGTCAGAGCGACAGGCCAGAAGTCGTTCAGCTCACTAGGACATGATATCTTTGGGACGGGGGTGATGCAAGATGTTTTCCAAAGCCTCGGGACTCTCCCCTGTTCCAGGCTCAGGTTGAAGATGCGCTGTAGAGGACTCCCTAGCACCAATGCAGAGGTCTTCAGCAGTCGTGGCGATACTCCATCTGGACCCGTTGCTTTGCTGGCACAAAGTCTCCTCAGCTCTCTGCTTACCTGGGCTGCTGTAATTGTAGGTTGGGGATGACTCTTTCCTATGCTGGTATCAGCAGAAGGATGGTTGGAGGGTGCAGTACTCTGAGGTGAGAGTGTGTTAGGGTGGTCAAACCTGTTAAAAAAAGTTGTTCATTTGGTTTGCTCTCTCCACATCTTTCTCAATGGTGGTACCCCGCTTCGAGCTGCAGCCAGTGATGATCTTCATCCCATTCCACACTTCCTTCATGCTGCTGTTCTGCAACTTCTGCTCCAGCTTTCTCCTGTACTGCTCCTTCGCTGCCCTGAGCTGGACTCGGAGTTCCTTCTGCACGCGTTTGAGCTCATGCTGATCACTGCCTTTAAATGCCCTTTTCTTCTGGTTCAAAAGGCCCTTGATGTCACTTGTAATCCATGGCTTGTTGTTAGCATAGCAGCGTACTGTTCTTACTGGAACTACAATGTCCATACAGAAGTTGATGTAATCAGTAGTGCAGTCAACAACCTCCTCAATGTTCTCACTATGTGACCCCTGCAGGATATCCCAGTCCGTAGTTCCAAAGCATTCTCTTCTACATAATAAACAGTATACGTTCATAGACATAAATAAAAAAAAACTAATTAGGTTAAATAAAATAAATTTAACTTTACATGAACTGAGAAGAGTCGATGGCCTAAAGGGATGGTGGTGTGGAAGGATTTATGGAGGAGAGATGTTAATGTTTGGAAAGCAAGTCTCCTTCCATAAAAAAGTTTGGGCAACTGCACTTCAGGGGGTCTTTCTCTTTTCTGTCTCTTATCAACCTTGAACCCTGCTTGAGACTCACCAGGTTCAATTTTCACTAGAAACATATCCAGTGATGCTTGTTTTTGCCTGGTTTTCAAGATGTATCTAAAGTAGGAAATTGTTTGGTCCCAGGTCTCAGGCACTTTGTTAATGAATGATCTAAATACTGTGCAGGATGCACTTCGTAAAAACTTATTTTTAATATACCGGTATTTATTTTTTGTTTATCACAGTGCTGGAGGGTGGTGACAGGTTGGTCAGACATGCAAGTAAGAATTTCACTGTAATGTTTAAACATGATGACTGCTTTTATTCTGGCAATCTCCCTAAAGAAGCTCTTCACTGTCTCAGACCTTCACAACTCCCTCATGATCCAAAGCCCCTCATTAGATGAATTTCTTATGGCATTAATATTAACAGCCAAGCACAAACTATGCTTTATCTCTCAACTTACAGTATAAGCGTATGCACTGTGGTTTCCAAGCTGTGCTGCAAATGGTCCAAATGCAACACAGCGTACTTTGCTTTCTTTTTATAACTGCAGTTTTCCCCACACAAGTACATTAGTGAGACTGACCCTGAATGAGGTTTAGCAATAATTGACTGGCAACATCCAAGCATATTTCTAGCTTGGCAGTTTAAAAACATATCTTTAAAAAAAAAAAAAAAAGTTTGAATAAATAAATAATTGAGTCAGACAAATAATTAGTCAAAATCCTGGGGCCAACATGAGCCGTGAACAGTTACTTTGAAAGTACAACTTTCTCCATGACACATATTTGCAGTCTCTCCCTTTACAATCGATTTCAAAGCTGCAGTCTCCTGTCGAGGAAGCCTTAGCAATCACACCGTTTAATTCCATAATTCTAGGCCAGGCGTCAGAAGAGATGAAGCTAGCGGCTTGTTGTATAAACAGCATATTCTAGTATCATTAAAAATGTTCTGCTCTTCTTCTTCTTCTTCTTGCTGATGTAGCTTTAAACCAAAATCCCCTCTTAACAATACGAAGACAGGAACGCTTCTCACATCGAGTCCTGGGATGTCGTCTGACACCACTAAACGAGAAAGCTCGCCTCGAATGAGCCCCACTAGAGCACACACTTCAAACGCTGTTTTGTAGTTCAACTGTCAACATGGGGAAATTAAGGTGGAGCAGCTTTTGTGCTGCTGTGGGTTTTTACTTAATGTCTCTGGTGACTGTTCATTTTATCGTCAACTTTTCCAAATTGCTAACGCACTGCAGCTGCACGTTTATTTATTTTATTCTTGTTTAACTAGCTTACTGTGTTATCATCCACAGAACAGCTCTCTGTATAATGTAAGGGCGCGCTGATCTGAAGGTTTGCCTTTAGAAAGCACCTGCCACCAGGAAGGCCTCTTCTATCGGTTTGTTTTTGTCAAGAAATCTTTCATAAGCCTTGTTGTCTAGAAACTTCAGGGTTTATTTTTTAATGATACAGTTTGGAAAGAATTGTTCTAGGTGACCTAAGGGGCTAGGATGTTTGTAATGAGCTAACATAAAAAGGCAGCATTGCCTTTATGACAATTTCTGCTGAATTGTGATAAGGGTATTAAATTGTATTTATTCAACTGTCTGTATTCAGTACCCACATTTTCAGGTGTAGTAAAAATCTGTGCTTATTCAAACTGCAGGTAGAAGCTGACACCATGATGGCACATCAGTCCATCATAGAGCATACAATTATATACACACCCAGTCTTATTGTTATTGAGCCAAATTAAACTCTGAAAGGGATGGAAAGATTTATTAAGGATTCCCTGCTGCTTCCGGATCCAGCCATCCTGGGTTTGAACCCTGTGTCAAGGTTTTGTTACTGTGTGTTTCTCGTAGAGTATTCCAGTTTTCCTCCCACACAACAAAAATGTGTTGTGTCATGTTAGCAGCTCTAAATTGTCTCCATAAGGGTGTGTGCAGGAGCTGACCCTGTGGTAAGATGGTATTTCACCAATAGTTGTGCCTTGTACTGCTTGGAAGGACTTTCCTCTGTTGCGACCCTGAATTATAATAAACAGTTTTGAGAACGTTGTTTTATTTATTCCATCCCATGCATCACAGCTACTGGAGAGAACACTGGATTCCCAGTGGAGTTTATAGAAACTTCTTTTCATGCCCAAATAGATTTTTCGTCATGGAGTTTGGTTCTCCTCACACATTCCTTACAAGACACCCACCTACCCATCTTCTAACTCACATTTTCAGTTCATTGGTAGTGCCTACCTTGGCAGCATTGAGCATGGGGAGGAGAAACAATCCCCGATGCTTGGTGCAAGTCCACTGCATGGCACACTTACACACACACACCTACTGTACAACCATGTGTGAATGTGTCTTGTGATGAAATGGTGCTTTGTTCAAGCTCAGTTATGGCC
The DNA here is from genome assembly GCF_900747795.2 of Erpetoichthys calabaricus. Taxonomy (NCBI): domain Eukaryota; kingdom Metazoa; phylum Chordata; class Cladistia; order Polypteriformes; family Polypteridae; genus Erpetoichthys; species Erpetoichthys calabaricus. The sequence continues at coordinate 49,859,629 of NC_041400.2, forward strand.
TTGCCCTTGATGTTGCTTGAATAGACATCAGCCCTGGAACTGGATTAAGCAGGTTTAAAAGGGATGGGTACCCCCTCCTGGCTAATCATTTTGGAAACATCCTATATTCCAATAAAGGTCTGCAATAGTCAAATCCTATCCTGCCATTTTAGGTGAAATTATGGTTTTGGAAACCTCTGTAAAAATGTAATTTTGCTGATTGTTTTGGTACTGATAACAGTAGTACTAAATGTTTAGTTGTGTATCTGACCAACATGTCATGAAGTCCTGCATCATGATAAACAAAAATGTATCAAAACATGTAGGTTAATTGTATTAAATAGAAGGCACAAATCAACTTACCTGGTATGCTCCTTACGCTTTTCTCTGTGTTCCCAGTACCTGAACGAGTTGCTTTAGCTGCAGTAACTGCCTACCAATTAAGAAAGTGGGAGCCACCACAGCTCTCCAGGACCTGAACACAAGATTTCCACTAGAAATGATGACATGACAAGGTCATTAGTGTATCATTTCACAATAACGATAGCCAGGTGGCAGCAGAAGAGAGAAAAACAAAAATTCAAGGAAGCCAAACCTTGGAAAAAATTTTAGAAGATGGACATGTTAAACTAAACACATCCTAAAGCTAGTATTCAGATATTTGCCTTGTGATGTTGCCCTTCCCAATTTGTTTTAAGTGTATAATTCTTTAAAGTGCAGAAGACATCATTACAGCAGCAAGGAAACAATAAAGCATATGGCCAAAATAAAGAATACTCACAGCAGACTAAACTCTGGGCTGGCATGTTTCAAGTCACTGAAGGCTGATCTTCATTACCTGGCCTGCATATGCAGAAAAGAAAGAATTCAGAAGACATGTGAAGGCACTAAACACTGGGTTACACCACTGGGATGTTGTACAGTTGCTGCAGTTCATGGTAGTTGAATGAGCTCAACAGACTGCACCTGGTTACTTGCAAAAGTAAATGGTGTAGTGTTCATTCTGGGTAACTGGACTGCTAAAATTTTAGGCATTGCACATAGCTATATGGATACAAGGGGCCACTGTGAGATGTTGTGTTCTGATGGCCCTAATACACTGTAGGGTTGTGTATAGTTCCAGTGGGATGCCAACCGGTAAATCTACCATAGGCTTTAAATATCCACACTTTAGCAGAATAATACGAGTCTTTATCAGAGAAAAAAGAGTGGCCAACTTCAAAAGGATAAGCTCCAGATCTCACAGTTTCAAACTACATGAATTGATTCCATTAATGGCTGGATGGAGTCCAGTACTGTATAAAACAATTTTGTTTGGCATCTCATCTTGTTGTCTTCTGTTTTTAAGCTTTCTGGTCCTTTATACTTTAAATCTGCATGAACTGAGCGCATCAGAGGACATTCTCAAAATACATTTGTTCTCTAGGACTTCCAGCCTGTTCGACTAAATATATTTTCTACCCCTTCAAGGACTAAGGGTGTACTCACACTAGGCTCATTTGTTATGCACAGTGCCCAGGCACAATTGTTCCTACTCTGCGCTTAACATACAGGGCCCAAGCACGCTTTCATCATGACCATGCGACTTTGTGTAAAGCCAAAGCAGGATCTGAACACGGAGTGACAGCTTGCACGTCAAAATGATTTTAGTTATTTTGTGGATGTTTTGGAGTAGTGCAGATAACGCTCTACCCTCTTACAGATTTAGCGAGTGTGCAGTGAAGTGTTTAGCTGTTAATCGTGCTGCACATACATTGACAAATGATGGTAAGGGAAGAATTTGCAGCTTTTCTTGCCAACAATTCACTTTCATGTGTAAGGTGAGAATAAATACCTGTTTTTAACTCAAAAGATATTGAATGAAATGAGAACTGCACTATCGGACTTGAATGCTACTGAACTGTGCTCGGGCGCACCTCTTCCAAGCAGGCCAGGGCACAGTACGTTTGGCTCGGCCTGAAGCGATCATACTAGTCAAACAAAGTAGACTTTGTGGGGTTACATGCAAACAAACATGTTTATGAACGGAACAAATTGCCAGTGTGAGTACAGCCTTAGTGAACTATTGGCAGTTGTGTGGTGACATCTTCACTGGGCAGAAAAAAAAATAAATAAATGAAAAAAAATTTGGGGCAGGAGGAACTGTCTTTGAATACATAGATGGAAGCTATTTACAAATATTAATTCCGATTATGCTTATTTAATTAAGCACACACTCTAGTAGTTGGAGGCAAGAACTGTGAAACCTAAACATCTGGCTCTGTCTCCATTTTGGTGGTTCACAAGTATAAGGCCTAGGAGTGAATGTGCTCCAGTATGGCATACTGAGCCCAGTAAATGCAGCGTTGAGGACATGACCTGATTAGCTTGTAACTGATTTTAATAGATCAGATGTTTGAACAAAAACACTTTAGTCTTGGAATTTGGCAGGCCCTTTATGCATTTTTGTAAGTTCTTAATTAACAGCAGTTAAATGCCTGCTCCATATAAAAGGAAATTACTTCGATGAGCACACCCCTTCAGCAGAGACTCATCACTTTGACACAGACACCAGACTGATGCTTTTATGAGTGAGCTCCTGGCAAACCAGAACATTTTTTAACATGAAAATGTGTAATCAGAATTGACCACAAACATCCCAGATTAAAGTCATTTGCCAAATTGGAAGCGAGGACTTAAATGCACTTTGGCATCATTACAACGAGAGCCAAGCACATGTGCCAGCATGTGATATGCTACATGATGTGTTTACTGAACCTCTTTGGTTCTTTTATGCCAATATAATATGAGCTTTTAACTAGTGCCACAAAACATTAAAGAAATGTAATGTCATATTCTCAAACATGCTTTACACAATTCAGGGTTGCAGGGGTCTTGGCCTTATCCAGGTAAAACTAGTGCAAAGCAGAAGTCAGCCCTGAACTGGATGCTAGTCCTTAACAGAGGCCACACACTCACAGGAGCCAATGTGGAATCATTAATCAATCTAACCAGAACGCCATTTGTGATGTAAGAGGAATAACCACACAAACACAAAGAGAATGTGCAATTTCCAGCCAGACGACGACTTTGCATGGTATTCAAGCCCAGGGCACTGGATCTGTGAAGCACCAGCACTAACCACATTCAAGAAATGTGGTGTATGAGCCTAAGGGCAAAGAAGAGAGTTAAAATATTTAAACATTTATTATATTTATGTTAACATGTACCGGATAAATTTCAGAAGCACTTGAGTAAACAAGGTGTACAAATTATATAGAAACAGGAGCTTCTATGCAAATGTGATGAATAAGATAAGTAAGCGATTAACATCCCAGGTGACTTACCACGGCTTGTGAAAGAGATCTCTGATTTGGAGAGAAGAGGGGACTCATTTGGCAGGAGTGTTGGTGACAATGGCTACTTAGTTTACAGATGTTTTCATGAGTAACAGTGTGTTAAGATGATGTAATCCGAAGTGAATGACACTATCAACTAACAACTGTAAACCAACGCACAGTCTCTCCTGCACATGATGGAAATTCACTGATACAAGATGCTAGGAAAATAGTTGACTAGAGTATCTAACTGCACATTTAATGTGAGAGCAGGAAGTTTTTCCAAGAAGTCCATGAAAACACTCGCTATGGATGATATGTCAAGTATAAATCTCTTAATAAACCTTTAAATAGACTCTTGTAAGTAAACTGATGTAAAGTACAGCTCAGGGGAAAAAATCTCTTTGGTCAGATCGGACATCCAATACCTCAAATGCAACAAGCACAGACATACATGTGTGGCACATGCCAAAAAATTTCAAGTGGCACAAATTATTTTCATTCCCACAGTAATGGATCCTAGTGGCTGTCTTATATTGTCTGGTATATTTTCCTGGTACAGGTCCACGGAGTCCTTTAAAGGGTAATCTAAATGCAAATCTGTTCTCTATATTACTTGTCTTACTATTAAGCATTCGTGGTGGTAGTGGAAGCTTCACAGATCACAGTGCCTCCATCAACAGGCCAGAAGTGGTCAGTAAATGGTTTGAAGAGCATGAAAATTATGTATACCCTAAATCAGTATTTTGTATACTCTCCACCATGTTTTGCTGTCATGATTAAAGTAGTAAAATTAGCTGAGTTCACCCAAGCACCTCTGTTTGGTGTAATATTTATTGCGATAGTATGCAATATACAGTAAACATCGATGACACATCACAGAGAGTTTTCTTTTCTATTGTACAAAAATAATACATATTCCTCATGACACCACCAACCCTCTCACAGCCTGTGAAAGAATGAAACTGAGATATTGGACAGCACTTATAAAAGAAGAGAGGAAAGAATGACACAGATACAGTAAACCCTCATTTATCACGGTTAATCCGTTCCAGACTCTACCGCGATAAATGAATTTCCACGAAGTAGGATTCTTTATTTATAAATTGAATATTTTCGTAGTTAGAGCATAGAAAACCTGTTTACTGCCTTCTAAATACGTTTTTTAACATTATTAGAGCCCTGTAGACATGAAATAACACCCTTTAGTCAAAAGTTTAAACCGTGCTCCATGACAAGACAGAGATGACAGTTCCGTCTCACAATTAAAAGAATGCAAACATATCTTCCTCTTCAAAGGAGTGCGCGTCAGGAGCAGAGAATGTCAGAGAGAGAGAGAGAGAGAGAGAGACAGAGACAGAGAGAGAGAAAAGCAAACAATCAAAAATCAATAGGGCTGTTCGGGCTTTTAAGTATGCGAAGCACTGCCGGACAAAGCAGCCGCAAGAAAGGGAGCAATGTGAAGGTAGTCTTTCAGCATTTTTTAGAGAAGCATCCGTATCCTCTAGGCCAGTGTGCGAACAGCCCCTCTGCTCACACCCCCTCCGTCAGGAGCAGAGAATGTCAGAGAGAGTGAGAGAGAGAGCGAGAGAGAGAGCGAGAGAGAGAGAGAAAAAAGCAAACAATCAAAAATCAATACGTGCTGTTCGGGCTTTCAAGTATGCGAAGCACCGCGTGGGAAGCATATCGTATATCATTGAGGAGTTTTATTTAATACGTAATACGCACTCTGGTTGGGTAGCTTCTCAGCCATCTGCCAATAGCATACCTTGTATGAAATCAACTGGGCAAACCAACTGAGGAAGCATGTACCAGAAATTAAAAGACCCATTGTCCTCAGAAATCCGCAAATAAAAATATAATCTTGCTTGAACTAAAGAAAAGTGTCATCTTTAACTTTTTGCATTTTGGTGATCAGTTCATCTTTTGCTCACTTAACTATTCACAGACAATTTAAGCAAGGGTGCCCAATTGCCCAGTCTTTTGCATGCCACTGTGTATTTGTGTGTGTAATCCATTCTTCCCTCTACAAATGTTTCCCTGTGCATGATCGATCCACCCCATGCTTTATAGTTGGAGAGGTGTCCTTTTTTCTCCAAACATACCTTTGCATATTGTGGCCAAAAGTTTCTATTATGACTTCATGAGTCCACAGGACTTGTTTCCAAAATGCATCAGTCTTGTTTAGATGTCCATTTGCAAACTTTAGGCACTTAATTTTGTGGCTAGGATGCAGGAAGGGCTTTTTTTTCTGCTGACTCTACCGTGAAGGTCATATTTATTCGGGAGTCACTACACAGTAGAACAGTGCACCATCATTCCAGAGACTGCTAACTTTGAACAAGCCAAAGTCCATAGCTCTAATTAAAAGAGCTTGGGAAATGTTACCTGAGACCTCAGATATCTTGGGGTGCCCAAATATTTGCATGGAGCTCCTTTCCTTTTTTCACTGTACAATTGCACAAAACAAAAATAATACACTAATCATGCATAAAATGCTGAAAAGAAATGTGTCATCTTTAATTTTAAGCCTATTGGTAATCAGTTCATTTTCTGCTCACTTAATTATTCACAGTAACAGACATTTTAGGCAAGGGTGCCCAAACTTCTGCATGATGAATGTAGACTTTTGCTATCTAAACTTCCACTCTAGGCCATGGTAACCTACATGGGCTGATGTAGCGCTCCAGTTTATTTGTTATGCCTGTGCCATCAGGTTGAATGCTCCGGTGTGAATGTGGGCTTCTGTGTGCTCTATGATGGATTAATACCAAGGCACTCATTTCTTAAGACCAAGGTCCACAAAGAAAATTTGCTCTTGCCCTTGAACCATTTTTTTTTTAGACAAAAACCTTTTAAGCCATTCAAAGAAAGGAGAAATTCTTTTGCCCAATTAATTTTTTATGGGTTACACTGGGAGTGCTTATCTTGATCACTTCACTTGAAACCACTCACATAAGCTTCCGAGATGGACTCCATTTATGTCTTGTCAGCAGTGCTGCTGGGTAGACTCTGGCCCTCTGTGGCCTGGGCTAGATGAGAATATAGTCAGGTAATGGAATATTTTTAGTCTGTTTAGTACAAAAAGAGGAAGAACATTTCACAGAATTTCACTGGCTTTGTCACTAATGCAACCAAGAGTCATTTAAAAAAAACATATGACAGTAAATTTGATATGTTTGTCATGATTGTACCTAATGAATAGTTTAGCTCAAAACGAATGTCAGGAGAGCCATAAATATATGGTAATGTATTTAACATAAATTATACATAAATATTTTGCAGTGAGTACTTATATCGGAAGTCAAAATAGATGAATATGGCTGTTACCTTTTTAATGGATAAAAACTGGATATATTTTGCTCTTAGCTGATAACAACTATGAGTGTTTGATTACAAGATGGTAAATACGATGGAATTTCACGAAGATGATGTTATTAGGAAAAGGTATGAGAGTGGATATGGAGACAGACTAATAATGTTTGTTAGTGACAATGCTCAGAATTACTCTAGATGGCATGGATGATTATGGAAAATGTTTCATAGTACAAGATAGTAAAATTGTGCTGAAGAATTTTTACAGGCAACACGTATAGATTTCCTAAGGTTATCACAAATAGAGAATGGTTATTTTATGCTGTCACAGGAAAAAGATCAAATGCTACCACACTGAAAATCTGCATTAAAACAATAGCTTGATAAGATAAACATCTACCAAGCAAAACTCAGGTCTTCTACTCTATGCTATAGGAAGTATGAGACAATCAAAGCTTCCTAGTGGGGAATATCAAATGGCAGCTCCTCCAAGTGATAACTTCCACTGAGCAAATTTGGAAAAAGCTTTGTTATCTGAATCTCCTGAGTTGGGATGCAGTGCTGACCTTTCAGTTCAATTCATTATATAAAATAATAAAAATAATAATCATCTCAACTAGAAATGGCATTTGCCAGTTGCAGTCTATCTGCAGAAATGTAATACTTGCTTAATATTTTCCTTTGCTGTTTATTTTCACAAAGAAATGTTAACCGCTCTTCATGGTTCAAGAGTTATGTCTTATTTCTCTAAAAACTTGTGACTTCAAACAAACGTGAAAAGAATGACATGGAATGCTATGACAGTTCTCATTTCAACTAATCAGGGCGCTTAGCATTGCTGTTTATTTGCACTGTGCTTTAATTGTCTATGTTCAAATGACCGATTCCTCATTTTTTTTGATTACTGGGTATTCCACAGCCCTGATAACATGGTGTGCAATTTGGTGCCTCTTGCCTGACCACAGCCTGTCTTTCTGTGTCTTTTTACACAGGTGCAGCACCAAGAACTGAAATCCGATTCCAGTCACAGTCCAAATAAAAGAAAGAAAAACAACCCAGGGTAGCCAGCATTCTCAAAAGGCTTCAGCTCTTCACGACTCTCTTTAACTATGAAAGGACGGGCCTTAACCAGCACACCACCTTTGTTATTTTACTTTTTTCCTGTACTTGCTATTTATTATTTTTTTGTATATAATGTACAGATTGAAAAGATGCAAATATAAATATAGTTATGTATAATTTACATTGTACAATGCACTTTTAATTTTACCTAGATTGAGGTAGAGGTGTCTGATTTTGGTTGCTTAGCATAAGAGGTTATGAGTGTCTGTTTCTGTAATTCAGCCTTGCATACATGTTGAAAGGAGTACAGCAACAACCAAAAAGTAAAGATTCCAAAAAATAGCCAATCAGAAATGAGAAATATTTTCTGAAAGACTAAATTATCTGTCACTATTATTTACAATGCAGAATGTGTTATAAGAACATAAGGAATGTTTGGATGTGAACAGGCCATTAAGTACAATATACCCAATCAGTTATGAGGACAAATGTCCCCTTTTGAATGTTCAACAGGGGTATTTGAGAACATTCACAACACCCTTAGTGGCACGACTATTTACAAGTCAAATTAAAACATTTTACACAAACAAGCCACCTAAGGACAGCAAAGAACAGAGACACTGACCACAGAAACACTCCTTCATAGTTTTGCATAAGAAGCAATAAAAAGTGTATCATCGTAACTGTTGGCACTGCCATATTAGTGTTACTGCCATTTAGGCAGATGACTAACGAAATGAAACAATGTGAGCAATGAGGGTACACATCTCTCACAACACAAGGGCTGCTGGGACTGCTGAACATTTGCCTAATATGCAATGTGGAGATATGAAGACAAAATGTATAGTAGTAAAGAATAAAACTTTTTATTTTCCTGTCAGCTTACAATCTCACATAAAAACAACTGAAGGAAGCCCAAGGAAGAGCACAATGTTTTCGCAAAGTCTGGGGCACCTTCTGTCTTACAGTAGGTATAAACAACTAGGTGTCTTTAGTTCAGCATATCTCCATTATTTATAGTATTTAGTACATATACTAGTTTAGCAATAACACATTTTCAAGAAACCTATGACTAACATTTGTCTTCCTTTTCTTTATTGTTATCCATCCCATTCCCTCTTTAAGCTCATATCACGAAGCTTTAGGCACATTTTGAAGCAAAATAACTTCTTTTTTTAAATGTAATGTGCCTTCTTTTTTTTCTTAGCGGTTAACCTCAGTGGCATCTCTGCATTAAGTGCAGGTTGGGCACTGCCCACCCCCCATCCCTCAGTAGATGGCGTACGTTTATCAGAAATGAAGTAATTTGGATACTCCATTTAACAACTTATATATTGTTAAAATGTTTAAAGCAAATGTAACTTAGATTGTCTTAATACAATTTCTTATTTAGAAAAATATTTCTTTTTGGAGTACTGTATGTGAAACTTTTCATTGTGCCTGGGCACCTTCAGCCTATTTCTGGGTTTCTCAGACGGGCCTTTGACCCAGCAGTGCCCTAGGCAGACCTTTGTTGTGTATGCATGTGAAGCTTACCGCCCCTTTAAATGACTGAATGATTTTTTTGGTGTAATTTTAAGCGTGTGTAAATTTGCACACCTCACTATCTTGGATTAATCATAATCATTGTAATCACTTGCATTTGTATGTTTAATACAATTTAGCATTAAACAAAAATAATGTATGAATATTCATCTGCTTTTGGTGTTTAGTTTTGAAACTGAAGCAGAGATATTTTTAACACTGTCCTAACACTGTGGTTTCAGTGTAAGACAAAATAATATATTGATAAATCTTCATTATGTGTTATTTTTTAGTGGGATTATATAGCGGACATTTTATCATAACAGGTACTGGCACCCTAATGTTTCACGGTGCCCTCCATGTGGCTTCAACAGTCTTTTCTCAGCCACAGCCAATCCTGCACATTCACTCCACCAGCTCCACCTCACAACACTCATGTAAGCTCAGAGATAACACAATCTGCACTAACTTTCCCTAACTCCATGAGCAGATCCAAGAAACTCACCAGTAGCCATGTACCTAGGCTGAAGGATTTAAACAGAGGAGTGGATCTCCTAACTGCTACTCTTTATGTGCTTGATCATCTCCTTTTCTCATTCTTTATCACTCACACACACCACCCTCAGTTTAGGCTCCTTGCTTCTCAGGATAAATTCTGACAGTCCGTGACAAGGACACCTTTATAGAGTCTCCTTTCATGGTCTTTGTGGGCCTAATCACTTCCCAGAATTTTCATGCCAAAAACGCACACATATACAGTATATAAAGGTGTTACCATAGACTTCGATGTTGAAAGAATTTGTTCCGTTTCACATTCTTGACTAACACCAGAGCCTGAAGAGATGCAAAAAAAAAAAAAAAAAAAAAGGTAAGACAGCATTTAGGGCCCATTTTCATGCTATTATTTCTAAAATCTCAATTACAACAAAAGAGAAACATGATTGCTTTAAATTGTACTGAAATTAACAAGAGCAAAGCTGCACATACCGTACTAGACATTAAAATATAGCTCCCTTGTGGTCAGTTTATACAATGAAGACAACGATGGAAGAGTAATTGCTCAATGATTTAAATCAATTAGTAAACACTGCCAATAGTTTGATAGAATTCTGAAGAGAATGTTTATTTGGAGTGCATCAGATGTACTGCCAGCAGAACACAAACACTCCAGCATTGGACTCAATATTCAATCGTTTAAATCCAAAGTTGTGGACTTTAGTTATAGAAGGAGGCAGTTGGTTTGTAATATCAAACAGTTGCCTTCAGCTTCATACTTTTGCTGACTTCACTGACAAGATGATGACATCTTTAACAATCATTTTATTACCGAAGTCGGTCATTTCTCAATCAACAGTCCAGAAATCTTCCAGTGTTTTTCATACAATGGCATATTATGGGTGGCTTTGGACATGTTGGTTGAATAGGAATTGGGTAATGTTGGTCTGACTGGCCTGTTCTCATCCAATCTTTTATACTCTTACAATGTGGATGTGGTCCAAACTACACCCAGTGGGTACTTATTGCATGTATTACTTTGATTGTGCTGCCACAGTCATCATAACAGGATGTTAAGGCTCTGGTTACTTGACCTAAATGCATCCGAATAGTGCCAAGCTCAACCATAAAGGGGTAGGTGAGACATTTTGTTCTTTAAGCAGCTCTGCCTTAACTGAACCAAGACCGATCATCCAAGACCGAGTCCAAAGACAGCTGGAGAAATTTGACTTTTCCTACTGTATGTGTTACAAAATGATAGGCAGAATCTTAAAAGCTGAGAAACTCTTTTCCGAGTGCTCTGGATACTCTGCCCTTCAAATGCAAGACAGAATCAGGAAAGACGACAAACAACAAACAAGATTCTCTTGTCAACACATCCAGGCTAAATGAACTGGTTTGCACTGCCTTTTCCTCTTACACCTCTGAACTCAAGACCTGCCTTGAGAATTCAAATGTCTAAGCTTTGAACTGTTGCTAAAGAGCCTTTCGTCTTTTCTCTTGGCCGTGGCTTGAGCTCAGATGAGAAGCTATCTTTCTTAAGAGGCAATGTTTTAAAAATAAAAATGTCAACACTAACTCTCCCACTGCAATTTGCAGTTGTAGCTTTTCTCCCGAGTGGTGATGTTGTGCTGGCTTTGTTGACATTACTGAAAGAAGGTGAGAATAGGCGTTAAAATTGGAAAAAAAAGAAAAAAAAAAAAAAAAAAAGAAGCGAGGCACATGCACTTACTGTAAGCCATTCTAAAGTTGGCGAAACAGATGCCAGATGAATCCAGCAAATCTGATGTACATGCCAGATCCAGAGTTGAGTGCGACAGAGCAAAAACGTGCACTGTGTGCACCAGTTTGTTCCTGTGACTTTAGAGGGATGGTAGGTTTCATTTGTGCAATGTCTTGGGAGTCTTCTGTTACTATCCATGAAACAAAGGTCATCAGTATACAATTTGTATGTATTTTGCCTTCTTCCTCTTAGCAATGCCGCTTCTTAGCCAGCTTTGGCCAATCAATGCTGCAGACCTCTTGTATCGGCATGCTACATGTCCAGTCTTCGCATTGATGTCTGTGCTACTGTCATCTTAGCTTGCTGGTGAACCGTTCACTGGAAAGAAAGTGATGAAAAAATATCAACTAGGATAATTAAATGCAGCTATTGTATGGAATTTTGGAAAACATCAAATCTTTTTTATTTATCTGAATGACTGTGTGTTGACAATTAAATTTGCAAAAATATAAACAAACTGAAGCTTTTGTACTCTTTTTATACAGTCTACAGTGTTCCTTTTTTCTGGATTGCCAGTTAAAATTATTTACAGTGTCCACCTTGCAGGAGGTAGCAAAATGAATGACTGTGTGCTATATCAGGACAGAGATTGCAGTAAGGGCTTGTCTTTTTGGACAGATTCATCATTACACCATCTTACTCTGCATAACTATATTTATCTAATTCAGGGTCACATGGACCATGGTCTATCCCAACTGTGTTATGTATGAGACATTAAGCCTGAGATGGAAAGACATGTCTGAAGGCAAAGTTTAATGGAACAAAAAGACAAAAGGGAAGTCCAAGTCAGAAATGGGCAGGATTCCCATACCAAGACTTCAAGAAGCTCAAAAGAACCACAACCCAAAATGTTACCTAAAAATCAAAAGTCATAAAATGAAAAACAGAATCCTGGATATCTGAAATTATTTACTCTCACTACACTAACAGACTCATTTTTTTTTTTTGATCAGAGACGGTGTGCTGCCATCTTAAATATCACCAGCAAAATGACATCCATCCTGAGGTAGCAAATGAGAGCCATTGTAAACCACAATATTGGTACAGTCATAGAAATATACAGAAAATGATGGCACCTACAATTGAAAACAATAAAAAAAAAATGCCAGAATGAACACATTGCAAAAATGACAAATGTCATAAAAGTCAAAAGAACATATGTGAAAAAAAATCATGTGCAGATTTGGATTCAGCATATTCTAAAAGCCCCAAATCATGACACCATGAAGGAAATCCATCACACAGTCTCCTTCTGCACATATCTAATGTCACTCATATACCAAGTTGCTTAACATGCGCCTACAGCAAATTGAGAAAGTACTCAGACCCCTTCACTTCTGCATCCTTTTGTTATGAAGTGGGGAGGCCCTCCTCCACATTCTTTACAAGGACCTCCAAACTAGATGGAGTGCAAGCCAGCAGAGGCACACTTAACTGACGGTCCCAAAGCAACCTGTTGGCTTCCTTGGGGAGCAGACCCAAGAAATGGGAAAATGGTCACAAAACTATAAAGTCCCAAAATTTGACTTGATATACTGTGTTAATGCCAGATGGGAAATTGTCTTTTCACATGACCTTTGGGGTCAGAGCACAGGGCTTGCCTTTTGACTACATAAATAAAAAAAAAAATGTTTAATTTTCAAGAAACTGCTCATTACAGTAATCCCTCGCTATATCGCGCTTCGCCTTTCGCGGCTTCACTCCATCGCGGATTTTATATGTAAGCATATTTAAATATATATCGCAGATTTTTTGCTGGTTCGCGGATTTCTGCGGACAATGGGTCTTTTAATTTCTGGTACATGCTTCCTCAGTTGGTTTGCTCAGTTGATTTCATACAAGGGACGCTATTGGCAGATGGCTGAGAAGCTACCCAGCTTACTTTTCTCTCTCTCTTGCTCTGACTTTCTCTGATCCTGACGTAGGGGGATTGAGCAGTGGGGCTGTTCGCACACCTAGACGATACGGACGCTCGTCTAAAAATGCTGAAAGATTATCTTCACGTTGCTATCTTTTGTGCAGCTGCTTCCTGAAACGACATGCTGCACGGTGCTTCGCATACTTAAAAGCTCGAAGGGCACGTATTGATTTTTGACAAACTCTGTCTCTCTCTCTCTCTCTCTCTCTCTCTCCCTGCTCCTGACGGAGGGGGTGTGAGCTGCCGCCTTCAACAGCTTTGTACCGGCGGTGCTTCGCATACTTAAAAGCCAAACAGCCCTATTGATTTGTTTGCTTTCCTCTCTGTTTCTAACAGGCTGTGCTCCTGATGCGCACTCCTTTGAAGAGGAAGATATGTTTGCATTCTTTTAATTGTGAGACAGAACTGTCATCTCTGTCTTGTCATGGAGCACAGTTTAAACTTTTGAAAAAGAGACAAATGTTTGTTTGCAGTGTTTGAATAACGTTCCTGTCTCTCTACAACCTCCTGTGTTTCTGCGCAAAACTGTGACCCAAGCATGACAATATAAAAATAACCATATAAACATATGGTTTCTACTTCGCGGATTTTCTTATTTTGCGGGTGGCTCTGGAACGCAACCCCCGCAATGGAGGAGGGATTACTGTACACAAGAATGCACAAAAGAGGACAAAAAGGCAAAATGGATGTGCCTGAGGGCAATCCATCACCAACCAAAGCCCCAATACAGAATCCGATAAGAGTGGTCAAAATAGACAAGAGGTAAGAAATCCAAAGAATTGAATAATCACTGAAATTTCAAAAAATTCACAGGGAACTCACTGAAACCAAGAGAACAGGAATGAACTGCATTTGACCAGTCAATCTGCTCAGCTTTTACAGGGCGAGGGGAGGTTCAACACAGACACAGACAGGTGGCCCCGCCTCTTACAGAACCACCCACAAAGCACAAGAGGTAGAACGGAGAATGAATACATACAGTGAAAATGAAAAATTATACCCATTACATAAATAAATAAACATATACAAAACAAGTGAAATTAAACAAACACATAAAAAAGGAAATTAAACAGTGAATACAAAATATAAACTTTATTGTTGTAGATTTAATTTTAAATGGATAAATTTATCATTTTTACCCAACAATCTTCACTCAATAACCCATAATGAAAGAGAAAACATGTCTTCATAAATGTTATTAAAAATCAAAAAATGAAATTTTTCATTTACGTATTTAAGTATTCAGACCATTGCTGTGGCACTCTAAATTGTGATCAAGTGCATCCTGTTTGCTCCGATTTTCAATGAGATATGTCAGAACTTAATTATGGGTCCACCTGGTGCAAGCAGAATTTATTAGACATCATTTAGAAAGGCGCACACCAGTGTAAATAAGGTTTCAAAATTCAGACTGCACGTCAAGTTAAAAACAAAGCCATGTGATTCATAGATCTCCGTGTATATCTCCAGATTCAAGTTGTGATGAGGCATAGATCAGAGGAAGGGGACACAACTATTTCTAAAGCTTTCAGTGTTCTCAGGAGCACAGTGGGCTCAGTAATTGTGAAATGGAAGAAGCTTAGAACCACTAGGACTCTTCCAAGAATCGGCTGTTCAGCCAATTTGAGAAACTGGGCAAGAAGGGCCTTGGGGAGGCCTTGGTGAACAATCACCCTAATAAAGTTTCAGAATTCCTCTGCAGAGATGGGAGAACCTGTTGGTGTGACAACCAGTTAAGCAGCACTCCATCAATCAGATGTTTATAGTAGGATAGTTAAACAAGACCCACTCTTGAGTAAAAGCCCCATGATGGCATTTAACGGACCCAGAGAGCACGATGAGAAAAAGTATCTCGTCTGATGAGACAAAAACTGAACTCTTTGGGGAGAACTCCAAGCACTATGTCTGGCAAAGGCAAAACACTGCTTATCATCTTCCTAACACCAATCCTACAACATTATGGTATGGGCGTGCTTCTCAACAAAAGTAACAAGGAGACTGATCAGGATTGAAGGAAGGATGATTTCAACCAAATACTGACAGATCCTTGAAGAAAACCGATACCAAAATGTATATAATCTCAGACTGGGGCAATGACTCTCCTTTCAGCATAATGACCCGAAACATACAGCCAAGTCAAAACTGGAGTGGGTTTGGGACAAGTCTCTGACTGCCACCCTTGAGTGGCCCAACCAAAGCCCAGACTTTATTTCCATAGACCATATGTGGAAAGAACTGAAGACAGCAGTTTACTGACACTTCCTATCCTATCTGATGGAGCTTGAGAGGATCTGCGAGGAAAAATGGGATGAAATGCCCAAATCCAGGCGTGCAATGTTTGTAGAGACTAACTCAACAAGGTGTAAAGCTGTTTATTCCAGGGAAAGGATAAGCAACTATAAATAACCAGCTAGATATAGATGGCAGTGAAACAGCTGTGTTAGTTTCTTCCAACCCCAAGCTGGAAAAGGAAAAGAATTCTGAAACGATGTATTCAATGGTCCCCTTGGTGAATAAAAATAGATATACTTGAACTGCTGCTTTAGCACATAAAGTTTGGGTGCAGCTATGTGAAGACTCTTCTTAAATCCTTAATGGCCTTTAAGGACCACCAAGGACTTGGTTTGACTTTGTAAATTTTACGAAAACAATTAGGAGGCAAAAATGAACCTTTAATTGTACTAAGCTGACTGCATAGTACCATACAAGAGTAGAATTGCACAATTTTATTTTACAGTATACAGTAATCCCTCGCTACTTCGCGGTTCACTTTTCGCAGATTCACGACTTCGTGGATTTTATATGTAAGCATATCTAAATATATCACGCGGATTTTTCGCTGTTTCGCGGGTTTCTGCGGACAATGGGTCTTTTTACTTCTGGTATTTGCTTCCTCAGTTGGTTTGCCCAGTTGATTTCATACAAGAGATGCTATTGGCGGATGGCTGAGAAGCTACCCAATCAGAGCACGCAGTTAAGTTCCTGTGTGCTGCTGATTGGCTCAGCGATGGAGTGCTGCATTAACCAGGAAGTCTCATCTCACTCATTCAGCATTAACGTGCTGTTGCTACTGCATTCAGGGGATCATCACCTTCATCGTCATCATTTTTACTGCGCAGCATATTCATCACGTCATATATAGCTACGTGTACTTCGCTATACAGTAAGTGTAAACTTATCTACTGATTTCATATTGCTTAGCAGTTGTCCCTGTTATTAATAGAGTAAAGGGTGGGTTGTAAACAATACAGGGCGGGTTTAAAAACATCCAAATACACGTTAAATAATTAAATAAATATGGTGTCCCTACTTCGCGGAAATTCAGTTATCGCGGTCGGCCTTGGAACCTATCTCCCGCGATAAGTGAGGGATCACTGTATACAGTACAGAGGTCACACCCTATATTAAAACTTACATGTCTCTTTCAAGAAATCACTCTGCATGTATTCATTCAAAGCAGCTTAAGTGTAAAAGTGATGCTCCATTGGACTATAAAACACTAAAACAGAATCCCGCCCTTCTTTTAACTTGTTGAGACAGAAAAATGATTGAAGAGAGTTTATCTCAATTCTACGAAGATAGTGATTCTTGGACCATATATGCATGTTTTACAGGGCCTTGGGCTATTTACAGCTGTGGAAAATGAAGGCACAGAACATATCATTGCATTGGGGCTTGAGCTAGAGACCTGATTTAACTGACAAAGGCAAAATGTAAATCATCGTGATTTATTTCAGTTACAGCACTTACTATAGTTACATCATCTTTGAGGTTTCCTCTTGTTGAGGTGGTCATATGAATGATGTCCCACTCCCAGTGATGTGCCATCCTTTTTGTCTTGATTGGACTGGAAGGGCAGGGCTGGCGGTCAGGCAAATCTAATATTCATCATTGTCAGTCAGTCACCTTCTTGTCCACTCTAGGAAAAAAAAAAAAAAGTGAAACAGAAGGAGGGGCATAGCCTTGGGGGGGGGGGGTTGGGGTCGAAGGGGGTTTGAGAGAGACAAAGATAGCTTGGTGTTGGGTAAAAGGCATGCTTGAAATTTGTTGTCCCGAACAACCAATCTGCTTGTTTACCTCTATTCTGCAATCTGAATTTTGATCCCCAGTACTGTTATCTTGGTTGCCCTGAACAGAAACAATCTGGCAACTCGTATCAAATACTGCATGATAAATAAAAAGGGGGCCACACTGTGCTTAATTTCCCACAAGTTTTTAAATTTATTTGGGCTATTTGGAGCTTAACACATCTAGGAATTCTGCAAAATGAGATAAAATTATTCATCAAAAACACCACTGCCACAATAATTTTATTCAATGAATGTGAGGATTAAATCTTCACATTCTGGTACAAATATCATTTGCACATGCCTTGAACACACCGATACATTTAGCTCTCAAATCACTACTATTCCTTTTTTGTATAACACATGTTAATCCCAATACATAGATAGATAGATAGATAGATAGATAGCATTGGTCTCAAGGTCAGAGGATCTGTTAGTCCATAGCAGGGCATGTTCGTTCATTCACATGTGGCTACTTCATAGTTGCCAACTAACCTGACATGCTACGTATGTGGCACATAAGGGGAAAATGTGAGTCCCTTAAGAAAAATGTGTGAGCAGGCTGGGATTCAAACCAGTTTCCCAGTGCGGTGTGTCTTCCAGAGTGATAAATGTTGTTTTAAATGCAACATCAGTATGTCCACTAGATGTAATGGTTTGGTGGTGATGATAGTAGTTTTGTCACAGAATACAGCTAAATTATTGTTGGGTTTTACAGTTAAGTAAATAAAATGATTCAATAATTTTTTTCTTAACCCCCATCCCCCTTTATCTGATAACCCTGACTCACAAAAATAGGGTGCATTTTACATCAGGATTTATGGATTATCTGACTATTGGTGCAGACCAACTTCCCTAATTGTGTGATGGTGACAGGCATAGCAGGAAAGACTATTCTCACCGGAATGGTTTTCAGTCCATGTGTACATGGAAAATTGTCATGCAATAGAGAAAAGAAAAAAAAAAAACAAAAAAAACCCAGTTCATATCAAAATATCAAAAAGCCTATTTCTTTTTTTTCCCCCCTTTACTTCTTAATCTGATAAACCAGACTCACAAAGAAAGTGTGTATCTTACAGATAGATTTATGGATTATCTGACCATCTGTGCAGACAAACCTCTAAAACTGTGTAATGGTGACAGGTATAGCAGGGAAGACTACTCTATTAGCAACTGTTTGTAGACCATGTTCTCTAAGAATATTATCGTGTAATAGAGAGAAACCAGTTTACATGAAAGATACAAAAAAAGTGTTCGTGCTGGCCTCTCCATTTAAATAACATATCTGTATACTCACTTCGACATCAATCTGCTGAATAAAAAAAAAAAAAACATTTTAATGTAAAATTAATTTTCTTTAACATTCCTACAAATGGTTTGAAAGAAGAGTAAATAAAGTCTCTCTTCTAAAAATAATATTCAAAATTTTACCTTAAGAAAAAGCAGTAAACTTCCACTGTTACATTCAGTCAAATGGCTGTAGTGTGCTGACCTTCCTTTACTTAATTCAGATTTTATCCCATTAGTTTGAAACATGGGACTAATAACTTACCTTGCCTCCTCCCATCTAGAGTACTTCATCTGCTTTAAATGTGTGATACAAGGTATTAGCAATAGATTTAGATTTATTCACTCTGCCAAAAGAAATCGAGCAAATTACCAAAATTTACAAGGAAATGACACAGATGTACATGACATAGTGTTAGCTGATGATGTTCAGAATGACCGGCCATACACATCTGCTTCTAAACACCACAAATACTGAGTAATATGAATGAGTACGTACGCATGTACGTACGAGACAGACAGACAGACAGACAGACAGACAGACAGACATACATTATTAATCCCAAGGGGAAATTCACATACTCCAGCAGCACCTTACTGATACAAAAAACAATATTAAAGATTGATAATAATGCAGGTAAAAACAGACAATAACTTTTTATAATGTTAACGTTTACCCCCCCCCCGGGTGGAATTGAAGAGATGCATAGTTTGGGGGAGGAACGATCTCCTCAGTCTGTCAGTGGAGCAGGACAGTGACAGCAGTCTGTCACTGAAGCTGCTCCTCTGTCTAGAGATGACACTGTTTAGTGGATGCAGTGGATCTATACTAATATAAGGCAAAGCCCTCGCTGATTCACTGACTCACTCACTCACTCATCACTAATTCTCCAACTTCCCGTGTACGTGGAAGGCTGAAATTTGGCAGGCTCATTCCTTACAGTTTACTTACAAAAGTTAGGCAGGTTTCGTTTCGAAATTCAAAGCGTAACGGTTATAACTGGAACCTCTTTTTTGTCCATATACTGTAATGGACTGCAGCTCGCTGGCCGTGGGAGGCGGGGTTGCGTATCACGTCATCACGCCTCCCACGTAATCACGTGAACTGACTGTGAAGGAGAAAGGACGGCCTTATATGGCATTCGTTTATAAAACAGCGGACAGGCTGTGTAAAGGCAGCTTCACAAAAAAAACAGATCCTTAACAAATTGTTATTGGTATATTTTCCCTCAATTTAAAAAGGTTTTCTTTTCTTCTAATTAAAATTTAAAAGCAATACTTCACCGCTGCGAAGCCCCTCTAGCGCGGACGTCCGAGGTTCGATTCCCGTAAGGGAGTGCAGTGAGTGTGTATGCCTGATGAGCCAAGAATTAGAGCAAAACACGTGTCGCGTACTCTTTGCATTATTTGACAGTAAACTATTTTCAACCATTCTATGATCTGCTTCTCACAACTGAAGGCACCATGGCAGATGTTAGCTGACTTGTTGGCCAACCATAAGCGTTACCTGGTAGATAACCACCCATACAATCAGATTGTGATTCAGACTACGAATGCCGTGAATATTATATGTGAATGTATGTATGTCTATATATATATATATATATATATATATAGAGATATATATATATACACATATAAATATATACACATATAAATATATACACATATAAATATATACACATATAAATATATACACATATAAATATATACATGTACATATGTATATATATATATGGAGATGTGTAAATTTATATATATATGTATATGTGGATGTGTATATGTATGTATATATATGTAGATATGTATATATAATGTATATATATATGTTTACATAACCTCTTTAACACACTACATCTCCGCTGCGAAGCGCAGGTATTTTGCTAGTTTTCCATAATTGATAGGAGCCTGCTGAGCGCCTGTCGCTCTGCCAAAGATGTCAAACTGTCTAGCTCCATGCCAACAATAGAGCCTGCCTTCCTCACCAGTTTGTCCAGGCGTGAGGCGTCCCTCTTCTTAATGCTGCCTCCCCAGCACACCACCGCGCAGAAGAGGGCGCTCGCCACAACCGTCTGATAGAACATCTGCAGCATCTTATTGCAGATGTTGAAGGACGACAGCCTTCTAAGGAAGTATAACCGGATCTGTCCTTTCTTACACAGAGCATCAGTATTGGCAGTCCAGTCTAATTTATCATCCAGTTGCACTCCCAGGTATTTATAGGTCTGCACCATCTGCACACAGTCATCTCCGATGATCACGGGGTCCATGAGGGGTCTGGGCCTCCTAAAATCCACCACCAGCTCCTTGGTTTTGCTGGTGTTCAGGTGTAGGTGGTTTGAGTCGCACCATTTAACAAAGTCATTGATTAGGTTCCTATACTCCTCCTCCTGCCCACTCCTGATGCAGCCCACGATAGCAGTGTCATCAGCGAACTTTTGCATGTGGCAGGACTCCGTGTTGTATTGGAAGTCCGATGTATATAGGCTGAACAGGATCGGAGAAAGTACAGTCTCCTGTGTCGCTCCTGCGTTGCTGACCACAATGTCAGACGTGCAATTCCCAAGACGCACATACTGAGGTCTGTCTTTAAGATAGTCCACGATCCATGCCACCAGGTATGAATCTACTCCCATCTCTGTCAGCTTGTCCCTAAGGAGCAGAGGTTGGATTGTGTTGAAGGCACTAGAGAAGTCTAGAAACATAATTCTTACAGCACCACTGCCTCTGTCCAAGTGAGAGAGGGATCAATGTAGCATATAGATGATGGCATCCTCTGCTCCCACCTTCTCCTGATATGCAAACTGCAGAGGGTCGAGGGCGTGTTGAACCTGTGGCCTCAGGTGGTGAAGCAGCAGCCTCTCCATGGTCTTCATCACATGTGATGTCAGAGCAACAGGCCAGAAGTCATTCAGCTCACTAGGACGTGACACCTTTGGGACTGGGGTGATGCAAGATGTTTTCCAAAGCCTCGGGACTCTCCCCTGTTCCAGGCTCAGGTTGAAGATGCGCTGTAGAGGACCCTCCAGCTCCGATGCACAGACCTTCAGCAGTCGTGGCAATACTCCATCTGGACCCGCTGATTTGCTGACACGAAGTCTCCTCAGCTCTCTGCTCACTTGCATTGTTGTAATTATGGGTGGGGATGTCTCTCCTTAGCTGGTATCAGCAGAAGGATGTGTGGAGGATGCAGTACTCCGAGGTGAGAGTGAGAGTGGGTTAGGGTGGTCAAACCTGTTAAAGAAGTTGTTCATTTGGTTTGCTCTCTTCACGTCTCTCTCGATGGTGGTACCCCGCTTCGAGCTGCAGCCAGTGATGATCTTCATCCCATCCCACACTTCCTTCATGCTGTTATTCTGCAACTTCTGCTCCAGCTTTCTCCTGTACTGCTCCTTCGCCGCCCTGAGCTGGACTCGGAGTTCCTTCTGCACGCGCTTGAGCTCATGCTGATCACCGTCTTTAAAAGCCCTTTTCTTCTGGTTCAAACGGCCCTTGATGTCACTTGTAATCCATGGCTTCAATCAATCAATTCAATTCAATCAATCTCTGATCAGAAATTATGTACTCACCTCCTTAGTAGCTATGCCAAAATCTAGGAAGGAAAAATGCATGAGTGAAAAAAAAGAAAATTTACCATAACATGTTTTCTGTATTGTTTATTTTTTGTATACTGATTCAATTAATTTTTTTCTCCTCTATCTCTTAAGAATTTCACATGACATACAGAAAGAGTGTTGCCTTAATGACACTTTTATTCCTACAGTAATTATACAAACAAACATATAACTTAGTGGGCCAATTTACAGTCACCGAATCCCATAGCAGATCACAACACTTTTTTCCCCCCCAACAGCTTGTATTAATGAATGAATTAGCAAGTTACAAAATACATAATGTCAAACAAAACACAGTTACTCTCGTCATACCAAGGAGACACACTGATCTTACAATCGCCTTCATATACGTATCACAATCATCCCGTTTTCACATTTCAGTTGTATAAATGTTAATATATCTTTCAAATTAATCTTCATTCAATGCTGACTTTTTGTAAATGTCTATAGTGAGACGTCAAGCAAAATGACACCTTTTATTGGGTAACTAAAAAGATTACAATATGCCAGCTTTCGAGGCAACTCAGGCCCCTTCTTCAGGGCAAGATATAATATATTACAAATTGCATAATAAATGAAATTAGAAAATGATAACAAAACATATTGGGTTCTGATAATAATCAGAAACTTAAAAGTCAGTTTCTGGCAGGTGCTGGATAGTGCAGCCACTTCACATCACCAGAAGACTGATTTTGGATATTGGTTGTGTCTGTGTACGTGTTATGTGGCATCTATAATGATTATAGACTATCTGCCACTCCACCATTTCATAATCATCTCCAAACATAACTAGCTTGTTATTCAGATTATTATCATGATCATTACTTTTCTGATCAAATTGTTATTGAAATGCAAAACAAACACTTTAAAGGAGAACATAAGCCTTTCTGAAGGGAATTGCACTAAAATAAAACGCCATACTTGGGTACGTACTCCCCCATCCTACCACCCGATAGCACAACCTAACCCTGCTACATTAAAATTGAAAACGACAACAAAAGGATAAAGGAGGTCATGACAAGCAGCAAAAAAGGGAACAGCACAGCATCAACACCATTAAAGACAACAAGAGCTAAACATTAGGGTTGCAACCAGGATGTGGGTGCATCCATGCTCGGACCAGCTGTACCACATCTATACATTTGCCAAGATAAGAGCCAGATTCCCCATTGATCAGATTAAGAAAGGTAGACATCCAGACAGAAAAAGAAACAGATTTCCAAAGAGAGCATCTCCTAATTCAGATAAAATACTTCATAACATGACCTTTTACTTTCTGCGTTATTCCAGATATTGTACCCATCTACATACCGCATCTTAATGTCTCACTTTAAGTTCAATCCCGAGTCTCTCAAATGGGACCTTATTAAAAGCTTTTTGAAAAACGTAAGCTTTTGTTGCTTCCTTATAGGATTCCAATATATTAGTGAAACAATCTCCCCCATCTAAACCTATGCTAACTGTTCACAAGTACTGTACATCTCTTCTTGTCCTGTGTTGCTAAGCTTTTATTTAGTAATTGCTTCCAATACTTTATTCATGATGCATGTTAAGAGTACTGGTACTGGATCAACGTAATCTCAAGCTTCATATAAGGGAATAACATTTGCTAATATCAAATCCACTTTCCACTGTATTCTGTGATCTTTGAAAAAATACATGTCAAGGGTTTACATACTGTATGTACTCATTAACCACCTTAAGCACACTAGGATACACATTATCTTATCCTTGTGATTTGATTTCAGCCCTTTTAATCCAAGCAGCACTGCTCTCTCTAATATCAAAATCCAGCAGTTCCTGAATAGTACATGAAACTACAGGCAGATTATAGATTTTATATGGAAATTTTTAAAGAAGTTTGAATTGAAATAATATTCTGCTTCAGTTTATATATTTTAGTTATCCCCTTATAATCCCTAATACACTATCTCCTTTATGTCTTCTTTCACTGCTAAAACGATGAAAGAATCCCTCCGATTCATCTTGCACATTTTGTGCAATTGTTCTCTCCAAAATACCTTTCAGCTTTCCTAATATCATTTTTAACTGTTGCCGTCATAAACCTTGTATATCGGCAGCTATGTAGTTAGTTTTAAAAAGAAGCTATAGATGAAAAAACAGAAATGAGAACAAGACAACTATTTATTTAGCCAATGTGGAGTTCACTTTAGTTTCTTACCACTACTAAATTTTTTTGAAAATGCTGTCACACTGAATCGAATAACACATATAAAGTGAACATTACTGGAATGAAATTGAGTTTTTAAAATGATAAAATACAAATAGCAATAGTACACATTGTCAAATTTTTTAAACATTGAGAATTTAAATCTCAACATTCTCTTTTGAGAACTCAAAGTGAACATTTTTTAAAACATCATTTTAGTTGACAGGATTAATTCTTTCCATAGCGTTGTACTTGAATACATTAAACAATAGACTGGTAGGCTTCAGGTAACAACTACCAGACAATAACACATGTATTTGATCTCTCTGCATACATGCAGTAAAAGATTCTATTCACTAAAACATGCCCATATGAACAATCAAACAATAAGCTTTCCTGGTTCCTGCCTTGTGTCCAGTGTTGCCTGAATGGGCTCTGGCCTCCCACAACATGTGACTAGGTTACACAAGTTGCATAAAGTTGGATGGATAAACTGAATAACAGCAGTAATAAAATGTTTCATTTATATTATGCTTACAGTGTGTTTGGATAACTTCACTATTATAATGAAATAATCATAGCAATAAAAATGAATAACTCTGCTAAGATAAACAGGTCTGGGTGCTGGGTAGGTCACCAAGGAGGCCCATTCATATTAAGTTCAAAAGCTTTTTATTATTAACCTTTCAAGAATGTTGACAAGTACTGAGTTATGGACCCAGGAACAGTTCCTTTTTAAGGTCTAATTTTTTCCATTTACTTAAATAAAATATAAGCTTTAACAGGAAACAAGTGATTCTTCAATGATGCTTTAGCAAGATCTTTGGGCCTGGTGAGCTATCAGGAAGTTTTGATGGAAGAGGTTTTATTACTAAACTCACATGGTAACCAGATGACAATGCTCCATCTCAGTCAGTAGGAGCAGCAGCCAAGATGGGTGGGCCTCCCGCACATACACACAGAAAGAGACAGGTACGCTTAAAATGAAATGTATGATCTTGTAAAGATCAAGATCATCAGTCCAAACACAGCAAGAAAAGATAAATTATTAAAATGAAGGGTTGTGCTGTATCAGATGTGCTCAGCAATTTTTAAACAACATTTACAGCCAGTATAAGAAACTCAAGAATAAAAAAGTAACACTGTCTTAATGCAATGAATTGTGTAACAATAGGTTTTGGTAGCTGCTTTAGATCATTAAAATGTTAATTTAGAAAACATCTCTTATAAAAAATCAGAAGTTTTAAATATCAATTACTACAACAAAAAATGACATAAAACAATAAGGAATACTAAATTGCTGTCTCTAGTTCTCACAACGATCACTAACAAAACAAGAAAAAAAGAAGACCAAGACACTAATAGCTGTAATTTTAATGAGGATGTCACGACAACCAAAAAAAAATAATCATAGACTGAGAGTGTTCCACAAGCATTCACTTTATTCATTTTTACTTTAAATGCATAGCATACCAAAAAATAAACATATACTGTTTAATACACCAATTATGTGAAAAGATACACCAATACTGAAAGCACTGTAATGGAAGAATGGGGGGCATTTCCAAAATAATTTAAAATTAGAGACAGTCGTATTAGGACTGTGCTACCAGTGTACCATTGGTGAAGAAGTTGAACAAACACTTTGCTGTGTCAGCCTTTTAAAGATGGCTTACATCAAAATCACACACTCGTACAAAATATACTTTTTTTCCCCTAAGAAGAATTTTTGAATACACAATGACTTTCTCTACTTTTTGGAAACAACATAATACATATAAAAAAAAAAAAGCAAAACTTTGCTGATCAAATCAGGTTATTTCTCTGATGTAAAGTAGTTGCGACTAGAACAGATTAGTTCTCACTTGACATTTGATATACTGTCATGAAATTAATCACATACCAGTTAATAATTTCATACACCGTAACTTTGTTGAATACCAGTTTTTAATCTACCTAGAGAATTTCTAAAATTTTACCTGCACAACATGTTTGTTTATCAAAACAAACTTGCCAGTACTTTTAATTCAAAAAGCGTATTATTGTTTACACCGAAAGAAGATGGAAAAAGTGAATTATGGAGGAAAAAACATAGTAAATAACTTATAATTTAAGGACATGGTTGACTGCAATCAGAAAATATTTTTTTTTTAAATTAAAGATTTGGAGAAACAGATGGCTGTGGGACTAAGTTTAGTTTTATGTTTGAAACTTAAGGGGAGAAGCACAGTCAATGACATGATAAAAATTCCAGCAACAACACAAAAGCAATACTGTGCACCCCTGAGCATGCCTTTACCACTGGCAATATTTGCTGGTAATATATAGATATCTTCAGCAAAGTTTCTAAATCCTTGGCATATTGAATCATCTCAGGGTCATTCCAGGAGCTGGTTATGCTTTCAAATGTGTGTGTGGCCACTAAATCTTTCAGCTGGTAAATCACTGAATCCTGGGAGGAGATGGTCCTATCTACTAACAGGTGGTAGACTTCCAAATAGCTGGTCATCAAAGAATTTAGCAAACTGCAACCCATTTCTATTAAAAATGTGTTAACTGGCTTTTCACTCTGGGATGGTTCTTTGACAATGGCAAGGAGTTCCTCTGCAGTCGGCTTCTGGACATAATCTAAAGGGGTTTTTCCATTCTTGTCCATCTGCTCCAGCAGCACAGCTCCTTAAAAAAAAAAAAAAAAAAAAAATCAATAAATGGGTATTATTAAGAGCGGCAATTACATGTATGCAACTGAACAGCTGTTGTTCATATCTCCTAGGGGACCACTTATATACATTTTTAGCACTAACGTATGTTGACACAATTAACTAGTGGTAGGCTCACTGCCTAGTCAAGTCACATTAATGAACAATATTTGAGTAAATTATCTAATTGGGTTCAAGTTAAATGTGAGTGTCTGGAAATATCACAGGAAACACTGAGCTGTGCCAAAGAATTAAAGCGCTTTTCATGGTATAACAGAATTAGGTTACAGAGTGATGCCTTTGAATCTAAACTATATACTGGCCTTTGGAATGGTCTGAATTGAACACAGATCATCATTAAGAAAATTAAAAACATTTTTCTACCACTACTCATCAAAATATGGAAATGGAACATATCTTAGCAGTAAGTTTCACAATGCAGGAATACATTCTAGATATAAAAACATTATACAACTAGGTTCACATAAGCAAACCCAATCATGCATTTGTAACCAATCACTTTAGACATGCCAATCCACCTGAATAAGCACCTTTTCCACACAAAGTGACTATAAATGAAGTTCCTGGGTGAATCCCACATTATTGTGACAAATTCTATGCACTGCAACCCAGAACCAAAACGGCGGTGTAATCAATGCACAAATGTTGAGGTTTACAAAGTTAAATACATTAAATTGCGACCAAAAGTCAAAATGGGTATTATCTACTGTATATAAATTAACTTTAAGCTATATTTAAAATTTACATACTGTAAATTACTTTAAAAGTATTTTTGCAAATAACTTCAAAATTCTAGAACAGCACTGTGACACTTTCTCTTGTCCAGCATCCTGTGTTCAAATCCCTTTCCTGAACATTGATTATAGGACGTTCTCATGCATGCATGGGGTTTATTCTTATATCACCAAAGATCTGCTGGTTAGGTTAACGGAGACCAAATGAACCCTTTTGATGAGTTGGTATGGGTCTGAAAGTGGGCCATGCGATTGACTGTTTGCAGCAATGCACCCAGTTAACCCTAGTTAGGATTAAGTCGGAATGAGTATAAGAAGAAATAAGAATCAATAAAAGTTCTTTAAATATGTTGCACATTGTTGCATAACTGGTTGGAATTATTATTAAACATACAGAGTGAAAAATTATGCTGCTCATACCAATATTAAACAGCTTTTCTTGATGGGATAGTACTACATTTAATTAGCAATATTGATAATAACTCTTACAGCTCTGAGGAGGAATAAAATTAATGGGGGTATACTGATTGCTTGGTAACAGAGGGTTATTGCAGATGTTTGCATCTAAAATCAAAAAGCTGTAAAATATAAATGTATACATTTTGAAGTAGTGCAACTAAACATTAAAAATTATGTATCTGATATATGTATATTTATATACATTCATACATACATGTATGGTAGACATATTGGCATAGAGACTATGCTTATAAGGAAAGGAACCAACAAACAAGTTTTTTAACCAAATATAAAAGGAGGCAAAAGAGATTTTATAAACTAGCTTGAGTATCTGAGATGAAAAACATTTCAAATTCTGCATCAGGTACACCTGGTTCGTGAGTAAATTGACCGCTTAAGCAGTGACAGCATCTGTTGATAATACTACTTGTTGTAGGTATAAACAATTCTGTGTATGAAAGTTAGGGGAAATTGACAAGAATCAATGCATCTCTCAATGAGACATCACTCCACAGACACAAGAATGGACATTTCCATAACCCTACTGGGGGTTTCTAGATGCTCTAGGTGTATTAAGAATGGGATATCCACTTAATATCAAAGGGCCCAAAATTAATTTGTGAAGGAAGAAAGAAGATTCGCTTGAATGCACCTCATTTTTTGTTCACTCTAATTCTCCCAAAGCACATAATTAACAACATTTTGGCAAAAAACACGTGTTTGGAGATTGTGAGCATAGCCTACAACCTAATAAGTGACATGTAGACTATACATGTCGGTCTATACATACGGTTCACGAACGTCTCGGTACACGTACAACTCGGTTTACGACCAAAAAGTTCGCCAAACATTTGCCTCGGTTCACGACCACACACTTGGTATACGAACAAGCCAGTTTCCCTTTCGGTTTGTGCGTGCCGATGATTTCTGCAAGTGTTGCATTGTTCTTCGCTGTGAAGTCTTAGTGCTCTATTTCATTTTCCTTCCGGTTCGTACGCGTCGATTACTGTATTTAAGCACGTGTTTAGCCTCTCTGCTGAGAGAGAGAGAGCCTGCGCATGCGGAGAGGAGAGGGGGGTTTGCGTGCTGCTGAGAGAGAGCCTGCGCACAGCTGAGCAGGGAGCCTGGGTGTTTGTGTCAGTGTTATTCAATGTTTTTACATTGGTTTACTATTACACTGTGCATTCTATGGTGTAATTAACTATATTTGTGCTTAAAAATCTTTAAAAAAAAATATTTACTCACAGTTCATATGGTCTGGAACGGATTAATTGTATTTACATACAATCCAATGGGGAAAATTGCTTCGGTTCATGACCAAATCGGTTTACGACCAGAGGTTTGGAATGAATTATGGTCGTGAACCGAGGTTCCACTGTATATATATATTATGCTTTATCACATTTTATACATACCACAGAAACAATCTGAGAGTTTTGCTTAGACATTTTAATAATGTGTGATGTTTCTCAGCACTTACCTCCACTGGTTCCCAACTAATCTTGATTGTAATAGAAACATTGTTATATTCATTTACAAAAACGAGAGATTAAAAATGTTTCATGGCTATGACTGCAAACAACATGGGGTAAGTAACAGTTAAAAAAAATATACTATTTTTGAGAGGACTATTCTTTTAAATTATAATGACTCTACAATGGCCCCACAAACAAGTATGTGTGGTCCCCTGTTCAAGGTTGGTTTCTGCTTTGTGGACTGTGCACTAGACAAACCATTTAAAAAAAGGGTGAATGACTAGATGGAACAACTGGAGCTATGTTCATTACATGAGAGGATGAATGTGAAGCCTCTGCTCCTATATTGAGACCATATATGGTACAACAATAAAATGCCATTAACCTCCCTATCCTGTCTATTATCTTCCCAATTGAAATACAGGGCTCTAAAAGTTAAAATATTTACTGCTCCCAGCTGATTGGTCACATCATCATGCTCTCAAAGCAAGCAAAAACCATGTTTTTTCGTTTCTGAATTAATGGTGTAATGGGATAAGAGTGGAAAAAATGAAAACCTTTTTTTGGAAGAGCAGCAGGAGTTTCCTGCTTTATTAGGTAAAACCATGCAGAATTTTTAAATAGGCAAAATATCAGCAACCCCACTATGAAATTAAAGCCCCAAAGCATTTAGCCAATGATAGCCCTGTGGTTTGAAGAGACTACTAATGAAAGAGACAGACAGATTTCGATACAATGTGCTGAGAGTAACAGCCGACATTTAGTCATTTGACAGCTGTGAACAACAGTGGAGCTAAAAAAGGCATATTAGTATGCAAGACTTGTAAATAACTTATGACAAAACAAGGACCCCCTGATTTAGTATCTTGCCAGGGGGGAAAAAAATCAATAAGTTGCTGTTACCAAAAGAATCAGAAAACAAAGACAAGGAACAAAACATAAACATAGTCTGGCCTGAAAAATGTTGATTTCTCCTTATGCTTGTTGACAGGATAAGACTATACCCTATGAGTTCAAAAACATTTTGACATATGTTGCAAAGGCAGGATCATTGTAGAGGTGTAATAGTGTGGAATCTGTTTTAATGATAAACAATGGAACTCTTGATAAAAGTAAAGCAATTCCAGCAGGCCACATGATACTTAAACATCACTGCTGATTACATGGATCCCTTTACACCAGCATTATACCAATTACATTTGCATCATTAGAATGCATAAGACGAGGAATGCCCTGAAATTGTTCAAGGAACATGACAGCGAATTCACTCTAATGCAGTGGCTTCCATAGTCACTAGTCCTCAGTTTTGACATGATCTGCTGGGTTAAGAGAGAATAACAGTATTTGGAGCAGAGATCACCAGCTAATTTGTAAGACACACTGAACACCTCAGCTGACCATTTGATTGTGTGGCCAGTGTCATTAGAGATTTAATGAATTGCTAGTAAAACAAAAGTTTAATGTATACATTTAACAGTTCTTGAAACACAATTGTATACAGGTACTCCTCACTTTACGACTGAGTTCCGTTCCAACGACTACGTTGTTAAGCGAAATGGTCGATAAGCGAGGAGCTTGCGCCAGGAATATAGGATCGTTGTAAAATTATAAAATTATATAAAATTATGCAATACACTTCAAATGTATTCATAAAAAGACATGCATATGTACATATCATTTGTAAATGATGTTGATTTTTCGCCTTCATGTGCCTTCAAAGTCTCAAAGATACTGCGAGCCATAGCTTGAATAATTAAAAGGCTTATCAGTATATTATTTTGCATCTGGTTGTCAAACCAGATCGCCAATAATTTCTCCATCTCATTAATAAGACCTTTTCGCTGCCTAGTTATTATGGCTTTAAATCCTGTCGATGATTTCACCGCCTCTTTCACTCTAACTTTATCCTTTAAAATTGTCGAATGTGCCAATTTCAAGTCACATGCTATTTCATCCATCCATCCATCCTCTTCCACTTATCAGAGATCGAGTCGCGGGGGCAGCAGCTTGAGCAGAGATGCCCAGACTTCCCTCTCCCCGGTCACTTCTTCTAGCTCTTCCGGGAGAATCCCAAGGCGTTCCCAGGCCAGCCGAGAGACACAGTCCCTCCAGGGTGTCCTGGATCTTCCCCGGGGCCTCCTCCCGGTTAGATGTGCCCGGAACACCTCACCAGGGAGGCGTCCATGAGGCATCCTGATCAGATGCCCGAGCCACCTCATTGGACTCCTCTCGATATGGAGGAGCAGCAGCTCTACTCTGAGCCCCTCCCGGATGACTGAGCTTCTCACCCTATCTTTAAGGGAAAGCCCAGACACCATACGGAGGAAACTCATTTCAGCCGCTTGTATTCGCAATCTCGTTCTTTCGGTCACTACCAATGTTCCCTCTAAGCTGAGCGCGTGAGCAATCGCTCACACGAATTCAGAGCGTCGCTCATACTTCCCGCACGATCGCTCACTCCGACCGTCGGAGTTGGTGCTCCTAAATTTTTGGCTTAAACAAAATGTCGCTCATAAACAATGTTTTTTGCTCACTATATGCTACTCCTTAGAGGGAACATTGGTCACTACCCATAGCTCATGACCATAGGTGAAGGTAGGAATGTAGATCGACTGGTAAATTGAGAGATTTGCCTTGCGGCTCAGCTCCTTTTTCACGACAAACCGATGCAGAGCCCGCATCACTGCGGATGCCGCACCGATCCGCCTGTCGATCTCCTACTCTATTCTTCCCTCACGCGTGAACAAGATCCCAAGATACTTGAACTCCTCCACTTGGGGCAGGATCCCATTTTACCAGCTTCATAGTCTTGTATGATTTTTATTTTGTTTTCAAGGTCGATACCTTTCCTTCGTTTCTTAACAATTTCTCCAGATGATTTACAAATATGTAAAAAAAAAACAAACAAAAAAAAAAAAACACGAGGTTACACAGTGACTGCTTGTAGGAATGAAACTGACTGAAAAAGCGCATAGCAAGCCTATAGTACGCTCAGTGCGCATGTCACTATTCGCCACTGACCGACACTCAAGCAGGTCGAAACTCGATTGGTCGTAAGTGCGAGTGGTCGTTAAGCAAATAGGTCACAAAATAAGGAGTACCTGTATAGCATATGATTTAGCACATTTTAATTTGAACTTGAGTGAAATAGTCATGGGGTGTTTAAAGATCTATGCTTGATGGAAAAAAAAAAGTCACTTTACTGTATATAAAAGAAACTACCAATCAACAGTTAAACAGCAGCATGATTATTCCAAAACTACACAATATAGTGATGAAACCTTTTTATGGGAGCTACTGAGAGTTTTGTGTTACTGCCTTACAGCACTTAGACACCTGCTTTAAATGCAGGCTGGGATACCATGTACAGTATTTCAGTGTTTTTCTGAACAGTTTGAATCCCCTGAGAAGGAACTAGAAACAATCAAAACTTACTGTCAGATGAACTGGCCACATTGCAGTGTTCTTGCCCATGACAAGATCTTGATTTGTTTCTGCTGGGATAGGCAACAAATTTCTCATGGCCACAAATGGGGCAAGAAGCATGGAAAATTGATGGATAAATGGATCAACTGGATCAGTGAATCGGTGGATAAATTAGATCATACTTAATAACACCAGAGGACTAAGTTTGGTTTTAGTTATGCACTATATTTTTGCTATTAAAATTTATTTTTTGGTTGTTACACTATTTGAAAAGAATGGCCACCAGTGATTTTCTTTGGTATTTAAAGACGGAGAGTAATATACTGTATGATAACAAGCTTTTTCAAATTTGACTAGACTAGATTGTGCTTTATCACTCTCTAATCAATTACATGCATCGCATTTAAAGAACAATGACACACAAACACACAACAAATTATTCCTCATTGAGTTTCCTGTAGAATAGATCTATTCCTAATTTGACTGTTAATATATTCCAACTTGAAATATATATACTTTGGAAAAATGTTCATAGAGGACATAGCTGGACATATTTGGAAGTAAATACACACAGTACAAAAGAATGCTAATTGATTTTATTACACTCATTTATCAGGCCAGCACCACTATCAGTGTGTGTGTGTTTCTTCAAATCAGAACAAGTGAATTATTAAAAAAAAAAAAAAAATCACAGAACCACATGCAAATGAAACTTTTTTTTTCCCCAAGTATAAACCTCATGAAAAACTAAGTTCCATTTATCTGTATTCAGAAGTTATTTATTTTGAACCATGATCCATGCCAGTTAATAGTTAATTTTAAGTGGAACATCTTGTCTTATGGAATGTATGATGAAACCAAAGCCCCTGAAGTGAGAAAAAGAAACAGAAACAGCAAATGTAAACCCTACACTTCACACAAACCTGAAATCAGGAGCAGTAATCAAACCACAGTAAAATAATATTATACTATTGTACAATGCACACATAATAGACTTAAGTATGAAGATCAAAACTAAGCATTTGTGCATCTACCAATGTTGGGTCAGTCTTAATCTAATTCAGTGTCATGGGAGCCAGAACTGATCCTGAAAGTGCTGTTCGCAAAGCAGGGAACCAACTTGGGACTGAGTACAAAATTAAATAAAACCAAAAATTTCCTTGATTGTCTTTGAATAAATAATATTGTTTAGTTTTATTAACTAAATTGTGCTCTTCCTGATATACAAATCTGTAATGTCTTTGTTTTTGACATTGGTTCATTTGATTTTTTTCATTCACTTTTTTTTTTACTGTAAACAAATAAGCTTTAAGCTACCCATTATACATACTATATAGTATCTTTTATTACTGAACACTAAGATGGGTGAATGCAAATGCAAATAACTGTCAAAGATCACATACTACTCATGCAAATAAACTAAGCATTTTTGTAATAATTATCACCTTGAATAGCACTATATAGTGTATATACAGTCATGGCCGAAATTATCGGCACCCCTGGAATTTTCCCAGAAAATGCACCATTTCTTCCAGAAAATTATTGCAATTACAAATGTTTTTCTATATACATGCTTATTTCCTTTATGTGCATTGGAACAACACAAAAAAACAGAAAGAAAGCCAAATCTGACATCATGTCACACAGAACTCCAAAAATGGGCCGGACAAAATTGGCACCCTTTCAAAATTGTGGGTAAATCGTTTTATTTCAAGCATATGATGCTCGTTTGAACTAACCTGTGGCAAGAAACAGGTGCTGGCAATATAGCAAACACACCTGAAGTCAATTAAAATGGAGAAAAGTTGACTCAACCTTTCTGTTGTGTGCTCGGAGTGTGCCACACTAAGCATGGAGAACAGAAAGAAGAGCAGAGAATTGTCTGAGGACTTGAGAACAAAAATTGTGGAAAAATATCAACAATCTCAAGGCTACAAGTCCATCTCCAGAGATCTTCATGTTCCTTTGTCCACTGTGCGCAACATAAGCAAGAAGTTCACAACACATGGCACTGTAGCTAATCTCCCTGGACATAGACGGAAGAGAAAAATTGATAAAAGACTGCAACGAAGGATAGACCGAATGGTGGATAAACAACCCCAATCAACTTCAAAACATATTCAAGCTGTTCTGCAGACTCAGGGTGCAACAGTGTCAGCTCGAACTATCTGTCGACATCTGAACGAAATGAAATGCTATGGCAGGAGAGCCAGGAGGACCCCACTGCTGACACAGAAACATAAAAAAGCCAGACTGGAGTTTGCCAAAATGTACTTGAGGAAGCCAAAATCCTTCTGGGTAAACGTCTTGTGGACAGATGAGACCAAGGTAGAGCTTTTGGTAAAGCTCATCATTCTACTGTTTACAGAAAACGGAATGAGGCCTACGAAGAAAAGAACACAGTACCTAAAGTCAAACATGGTGGAGGTTCTAAGATGTTTTGGGGATGTTTTGCTGCTTCTGGCACTGGATGCCTTGACTGTGTGCAAGGCATCATGAAATCTGAAGACTACCAAAAGATATTGGGGCGCAATATAGGGCCCAGTGTCAGAAAGCTGGGTCTGCGTCAGAGGTCATGGGTCTTCCAGCAGGACAATGACCCCAACCATACCTCTAGAAGCACTCAGAAATGGTTAAAGACAAAGCGCTGGAGAGTTCTGAAGTGGCCAGCAATGAGTCTGGATCTAAATCCGATTGAACACTTTATGGAGAGATCTCAAAATTGCTGTTGGGAGAAGGTGCCCTTTAAATCTGAGAAACCTTGAGCAGTTTGCAAAAGAAGAGTGGTTGGAAATTCCAGTTCAGAGGTGTAACAAGCTTGTTGATAGTTATAGGAAGCGCTTGATTTCAGTTAATATTTGGTTGCACGCCCTTTGGAAGTAGTAAGTAGAGGGTGCCAATAACTTTGTCCAGCCCGGTTTTTGAGTTTTGTGTGAAATGATGTCCGATTTGGCTTTTTTTCCCACTGTTTTTTTGTGTTGTTCCAATGCACATAAAGGAAATAAACATGTGTATACCAAAACATTTGTAATTGCAACAATTTTCTGGAAGAAATGGTGCATTTTCAAGGAAAATTCCAGGGGTGCCGATAATTGCGGCCATGACTGTATAGTACATTAGATATACTGTGTTTATTATATATACACACATACATACTGTATATATATATATATATATATTATATATACAGTACTGTGCAAAAGTTTTAGGCAGGTGTGAAAAAATACTGTAAAAGAATGCTTTCAGAAATATAAATAATGATTGTTTATTGCTATCAATTTACAAAATGCAAAGTGAGCGAACAAAAGAAAAATCTAATCAAATCAATATTTGGTGTTACTACCTTTTGCCTTCAAACCAGCTTCAATTCTTATAGGTACACTTGCACAAAGTCAGGGATTTTGTAGGATTATAGTCAGGTGTATGATCAACCAATTATACCAAACAGGTGCTAATGCTCATCAATGTCACACACAGGTTGAAACACAGTCATTAACTGAAACAGAAACAGCTGTGTAGGAGGCTTAAAACTGGGTGAGGAACAGCCAAACTCTGCTACCAAGGTGAGGTTGTGGAAGACAAATTTCATATCATGGCAAGATTGAGCACAGCAACAAGACACACAGTAGTTATACTGCATCAGCAAGGTCTCTCCCAGACAAAGATTTCAAAGCAGACTGGGGTTTCAAGATGTGCTGTTCAAGCTCTTTTGAAGAAGCACAAAGAAACAGGCAACGTTGAGGATCATAGATGCAGTGGGTCGGCCAAGGAAACTTAGTGCAGCAGATGAAAGACACATCAAGCTTATTACCCTTCGAAATCGGAAGATGTCCAGCAGTGCCATCAGCTCAGAACTGGCAGAAACCAGTGGGACCCAGGTACACACATCTACTGTCCAGAGAAGTCTGGCCAGAAGTGGTCTTCATGGAAGAGTTGCAGCCAAAAAGCCATACTTCCGACGTGAAAACAAGGCCAAGCGACTCAAGTATGCATGAAAACATAGGAACTGGGGTGCAGAAAAATGGCAGCAGGTGCTCTGGACTGATGAGTCAAAATTTGAAATATTTGGCTGTAGCAGAAGGCAGTTTGTTTGTCGAAGGGCTGGAGAGCTGCAGGCAACAGTGAAGCATGGTGGAGGTTCCTTGAACGTTTGGGGCTGCATTTCTGCAAATGGAGTTTTAGATTTGGTCAGGATTAATGGTGTTCTCAATGTTGAGAAATACAGGCAGATACTTATCCATCACGCAATACCATCAGGGAGGCGTATGATTGGCCCCAAATTTATTCTGCAGCAGGACAACGACCCCAAACATACAGCCAAAGTCATTAAGAACTATCATCAGCATAAAGAAGAACAAGAAGTCCTGGAAGTGATGGTATGGCCCCCACAGAGCCCTGATCTCAACATCATCGAGTGTGTCTGGGATTACATGAAGAGACAGAAGGATGTGATGAAGCCTACATCCACAGAAGATCTGTGGTTAGTTCTCCAAGATGTTTGGAACAACCTACCAGCCGAGTTCCTTCAAAAACTGTGTGCAAGTGTACCTAGAAGAATTGATGCGGTTTTGAAGGCAAAGGGTGGTCACACCAAATATTGATTTGATTTCTCTTTTGTTCATTCACTGCATTTTGTTGATTGATGAAAATAAATGATTAACACTTCCATTTTTGAAAGCATTCTTTGTTTACAGCATTTTTTCACACCTGCCTAAACCTTTTGCACAGTACTGTGTGTGTGTGTGTGTATATATATATATATATATATATATATATATATATATATATATATATATATATATACTAGCCATGTGCGCACAACTACGCTGCGCGTGTTAAAGTTGTCTGTGAAGGGCTCCCTGTTTAAACGCGGCTGCCAGTCGTGAACTGGGCCCTTCGTCACACAGCATTATGATTTTATAGAAGGGAAGCAAAATTACAAAACAAAACCCTTGGACATTGATTCGATAGGAACGGCCTACTCGGAATCACTGTCCAAATAGTAATTATGTGGTGGTGGAGGAGCATTTCTGCTTCTCTCCGTTCACAGTCCGTCTCGTTTTCACGATGCTGTCATTTCCTCTCACGATCTCTTCTCAACCTTTCTCCAATCTCGCAGGTTGCTTTGTGGCAATCCAAAGAGTAAGGAAGAACCAATGCTTCTTTCTTGAACTCCAAACGCCGACTGATGGAAAATCATGGAAGTGTGTCCGACTTATATACTCTTGACTGCCGACTCCAAGAAGCGGGTGAACATTCGATTTGGACGAAGTGCTGCCAACGACGGTCGATAGAAACAGAAAAAAACAGTCTCGACAACGAAGCAGGTGTCAACACCAGATCTAAAACACAAAGAGTGGTAACGACAGTGTTTGTAAAGAAAAGTAATAACCAAGGTAGTGTCAGGGGAACATGAATTCGCGGACAAACAAAGATCAAGATCCAAATGAAGATTATATATAAAGATTAGTTAATTTAAAGCACAACAATTTGTTTAGTTTGAATGTCTGTGTTTTGAGGTGTGACTGCAGTACTACAGTCTTCAGTACTATAAGCCTGGAGGAGATTCTTAATGCAATGCCTATGTTTTAGCTGTCTCTCTACTGCCATCTAGTGCTGCTTCTTCTAATTCATTCGCGGATAAACAAAAATCAAGATCCAAATTAAGATTATATATATACAGTGGTGTGAAAAACTATTTGCCCCCTTCCTGATTTCTTATTCTTTTGCATGTTTGTCACACAAAATGTTTCTGATCATCAAACACATTTAACCATTAGTCAAATATAACACAAGTAAACACAAAATGCAGTTTGTAAATGGTGGTTTTTATTATTTAGGGAGAAAAAAAAATCCAAACCTACATGGCCCTGTGTGAAAAAGTAATTGCCCCCTGAACCTAATAACTGGTTGGGCCACCCTTAGCAGCAATAACTGCAATCAAGCGTTTGCGATAACTTGCAATGAGTCTTTTACAGCGCTCTGGAGGAATTTTGGCCCACTCATCTTTGCAAAATTGTTGTAATTCAGCTTTATTTGAGGGTTTTCTAGCATGAAGCGCCTTTTTAAGGTCATGCCATAGCATCTCAATTGGATTCAGGTCAGGACTTTGACTAGGCCACTCCAAAGTCTTCATTTTGTTTTTCTTCAGCCATTCAGAGGTGGATTTGCTGGTGTGTTTTGGGTCATTGTCCTGTTGCAGCACCCAAGATCGCTTCAGCTTGAGTTGATGAACAGATGGCCGGACATTCTCCTTCAGGATTTTTTGGTAGACAGTAGAATTCATGGTTCCATCTATCACAGCAAGCCTTCCAGGTCCTGAAGCAGCAAAACAACCCCAGACCATCACACTACCACCACCATATTTTACTGTTGGTATGATGTTCTTTTTCTGAAATGCTGTGTTCCTTTTACGCCAGATGTAACGGGACATTTGCCTTCCAAAAAGTTCAACTTTTGACTCATCAGTCCACAAGGTATTTTCCCAAAAGTCTTGGCAATCATTGAGATGTTTCTTAGCAAAATTGAGACGAGCCCTGATGTTCTTTTTGCTTAACAGTGGTTTGCGTCTTGGAAATCTGCCATGCAGGCCGTTTTTGCCCAGTCTCTTTCTTATGGTGGAGTCGTGAACACTGACCTTAATTGAGGCAAGTGAGGCCTGCAGTTCTTTAGACGTTGTCCTGGGGTCTTTTGTGACCTCTCGGATGAGTCGTCTCTGCGCTCTTGGGGTAATTTTGGTCGGCCGGCCACTCCTGGGAAGGTTCACCACTGTTCCATGTTTTTGCCATTTGTGGATAATGGCTCTCACTGTGGTTCGCTGGAGTCCCAAAGCTTTAGAAATGGCTTTATAACCTTTACCAGACTGATAGATCTCAATTACTTCTGTTCTCATTTGTTCCTGAATTTCTTTGGATCTTGGCATGATGTCTAGCTTTTGAGGTGCTTTTGGTCTACTTCTCTGTGTCAGGCAGCTCCTATTTAAGTGATTTCTTGATTGAAACAGGTGTGGCAGTAATCAGGCCTGGGGATGGCTACGGAAATTGAACTCAGGTGTGATACACCACAGTTAGGTTATTTTTTAACAAGGGGGCAATTACTTTTTCACACAGGGCCATGCAGGTTTGGATTTTTTTTCTCCCTAAATAATAAACACCATCATTTAAAAACTGCATTTTGTGTTTACTTGTGTTATATTTGACTAATGGTTAAATGTGTTTGATGATCAGAAACATTTTGTGTGACAAACATGCAAAAGAATAAGAAATCAGGAAGGGGGCAAATAGTTTTTCACACCACTGTATATATATATATATATATATATATATATATATATATATATATATTAGATATATATAATTCATGTGCATTTTGTAATATCTCCTACTACGCTTTTTTGGCTGCTCATCTGTCTCATCTTCTCTGCTACTATCAGATAAGTATTGCTCTCTACTATGATACAATACTCTCGTGACAAACTCCTTCATATTAAACAGTTTGTCGCAAATGGTCAGACTAGAATGTCCTAAAAGACAATGGTATTGTGCTGCGCCCAAAATATTTAAATCACGTGTTAGGTCGCTGCCACAGCCGGGCTGCGAATTAAAAGTTCACCGGCAGCATTTGCTCAGGAATATGCCACCCTACTCACGGCTTTGGAAATAGGAGTGTCAATGTGCCAAATCTGCAATATGTTAAAATAAACTCTGGTCATGGATCTGCGCACAACGAACCCACATCAGCTAATATTGCACTGTTTAATTCAAGATCTCTTAATGGCAAAGCACTGGTGCTATCAGAATTCATTACAGACTAACCTTGACTTGCTATACTTAACAGAAACTTGGCAAAAACCAAATGATTTTACATCTGTCACGGAGGAGAACCCCAACCCCCCTCAACCCCCACAAACTGCCGAGAAGTCTCAGTAATTGCAATATCAAACTTAAACATCAAAAGAATCCCCATTGACAGTCCATTGTCTTTTGAGTGTCTGGCTTTTAAGCCAATAACAAAATGTGGTCCTGCTTATTGTTGTCTATTGTCCCCCGAAATACAATGCGTCTTTTTTATCTGATCTGACTGAATTAACCCACTTAAGTTAACTTTCCCAGAGAGTCATTCTTCTTGGCGATTTCAACATCCATATTGACATTATTACATGTAAACTGAGAAATGAATTCCTATCCTTACTGGACTGTTTTGACTTGGTGCAGCATGTTGATTTTCCCACCGACTCTGGTGGTCATATACTGGACCTGATCTACACATCTGGATTATCTGTCGGCAACACTTACAGCAGTAATTTGGGACTCTCTGACCATAAAGCAATCCTTTTCACTGTCTCATTACCTCTCCCTACTCTTATCTGTAAATGTCAAATTTCTTTCTGAAACCTTAAAAATATCTGTCCCTCTTTCTTGCTGGATCCATTTCTGATCTTTTTCTGTCTTCACCTGTTCCATCAACACTAGACAGTCTTGTTGACCACTGTAACTCAGCCCTGCATTCAGCATTCGATAAAACAGCTCCTTTAAAACATAAAGGAGGTTTCCTTTAACCGTTCAGCTCCATGGTATATTTCAGAGCTACGATCTATGAAAGCAACTAGCGGACGCCTTGAGAAAATGTCACGGTAGACTGGCCTCACTGTTCACATCCAGGCTTTCTGACCATCAAAGGGCTTACAGGGGTGCACTAACTGCAGCCAAGAACACACATTATGGCAGAATAATAGAAAGTGGCCAAGAAAACCCAAGGGTTTTGTTCTCTGTAATTAATAAATTACTTCAACCTGTATCTAGCCCAATAACCTCCTCTACTGAAGTCTGTGAAAAATTCCTCCATTTTTTCCACAATAAAATTAAAGATCTAAATAATTCAACTAACATAAATCCATCATCCATTTATATCCTTCACTGTCTTCCCACTCCATCCAGCTCCTTCTCTATATTTTCACCAGTCACATCGGCATTTGTTAATGACCTGCTTTGTAAGATGAGGCCAACTACTTGTGTACTGGACCTCATCCCCACCACACTTCTTAAATCCTGCCTTCATGCCATGATTCCGACTGTTACGACAATCAATACATCCCTCGACACTGGGCTTGTGCCAGCCACTTTTAAAATCGCTTCTGTAACCCCCACGTTAAAAAAGTCAGGTCTTGATGGTGACAGTCTTAATTTTCGTACTATTTCCCACTTACCTTTTCTGTCAAAAGCTCTTGAGCGTGTTGTCCCAGCTCACCAATTACTTAACCTCTAATAATTTGATGGAACCCTTTCAGTCTGGTTTCAGGGCACAGCACAGCTGTGAAACTGCTCTTCTTCGGGTTACCAATGATTTGCTTATGGCAGCAGACTCTGGACAAACCAGCACATTAATTCCGTTAGACCTCAGTGCAGCATTTGACACTGTCAGACATGACATTCTACTGTCCAGAATGGAGAACATGCTGGGTATCTCTGGCACTGCCCTCCAGTGGTTCAAGTCCTATCTGACTGATAGGGAAGAGTCTGTTAGTCTTAGCAACAGCAGATCCAGCTCAGTGCCAGTCACACAATGAGTTTCTCAGGGCTCTGTCCTTGGCCCTCTTCTCTTCCCCTTGGCCATATTATTCGTAGCTATGGACTGGGTTATCATTTTTATGCAGATGACACAACTCTATTTCAATGTCAAAAGTGCAACTGAATCAGAGTTTTCTCAGCTCACAACTTGCCTCAGTGAAATTAAAACCTGGATGGAGCAGAACTCTTTAAAATTAAATTGCAACAAAACTGAACTCCTGCAAATTGGCACTAAAGCGCTACTTAAGAAAATGAGCTCCTTTCCAGTCACTCTTGACGGTGATCTCATCAGACCTTCTTATGATGCAAGGAATCTTGGTGTCATTTTTGATTCCTCCCTTTCTTATTCCGCCCACATAAACCACATTAAGAAATTTTCTTATTTTCACCTCCATAACATATCCTGTGTTCGCTCATTCCTCTCCTTTTCTAATGCTGAGAAACTTGTCCATGCTTTTATCACATCCCGCCATCGATTATTGTAACTCGCTGCTGGAAGGTGCCCGTTCTAATCTTATATCACAACTTCAGTTGATTCAAAACTCTGCTGCAAGATTCCTTACTCGAACCAGCAACAGTGAGCACATCACACCCATCCTGCTTTGCCTTCATTGGCTCCCTGTGTCTTAAAGGATTGAATATAAAATTCTATTAATAACCTACAAAGCTTTAAATGCCCTTGCACCGGACTACATCAGTGACCTTCTAAATCACTATGCTCCTGTTTGCCTACTAAGGTCCTCTGATTTTGGTAATCTTGTTATGC
Organism: Erpetoichthys calabaricus; assembly: GCF_900747795.2. Lineage (NCBI taxonomy): Eukaryota > Metazoa > Chordata > Cladistia > Polypteriformes > Polypteridae > Erpetoichthys > Erpetoichthys calabaricus. The sequence goes on from NC_041400.2 coordinate 49,903,306, forward strand.
CTCACACTAACCTGCACTCTATGGGTGACAAGGCCGTCAGATCCGTAGCACCCTGACTTTGGAATGACATCCTGAAATTAATTAGATCAGCTGACTCCATTCATTCTTTTAAAAAACAACTTAAAACTCATCTATTTAGGAAGACTTTTAACTTAACATTATGCCCTTTCTTTCAGTTTACCTCTCTGTCCAGGTGCTCAGGATAATTTGTGTGTCTGTTATATCACAAATTAGGTTATTTGCTAGATTTTTCTTTTAGTATTGAATTTAGTATTTTACTCTGGTTTATTGTTCTTTATTCTATTTAATGCTTTGTTATCTGTTTCATTGTTCTATTCAGGAAAATATTTGTATCCAATGTTACTTATACCCTGCTGTTTTTTTTTCCTAAGACTCTGATGCGCCTTGAGCATGGGAAAGGCGCTATATAAATAAAATGTATTATTATTAAAATGATAGAAAGATTCTTGTAAAATTCGGACAAAATTAAGGATATGCTCAACTCTGGTTTGTCTTAGAAAAGTTAACGATTCTCTTCTTCAGATGATTATTTTATTACTTTGCAAAATAAATGTCAATGTTAAGCCCTTGACATTTATTCAATTAAAGTGTATCATGTGCTCAAAATCCATTCCTTAGATTGAAAAAAGTAGGAACTCCCTGGAACTTGCAAATTGGCTCAAGTAACTTGCAAGTGTATAGAATATTTGACCTATAGTAGTCCACCAGAGTAAAAAGATTCAATAGGCAATGGCAAAAAGTGACAAAATCTATGACTGCAACAATTACAGAAGGAAAAATGTTTATTACAGTCAGTTTTAAATTGTCTGAGTGCAGACATACTCAATGACTGGGCTTCCACAGTAGGCACTTTTGTGTGGGAAGAGCAAAGGGCATTTCAATGACCTATAGGGGGCAGAGAAGAGGAAGGGCTAGTCGAAAAAAGTGGAAGGAGCATTAGATGCACAAAATGAGAAGAAATGTCTCAGAGGTGACAGAAAGCTATTGAGTGTGAGAAGAAGAATTTGCTTGACTGCAATAACAGCACAGCGAGAGGAGAACAGCACAGCAAATGGCAGCAGCACATATGAGTGCAAAAGAGATTGAGGGAAGGAGTGGAGTGCTTCAGGGTCATGACACTAAAATGGGAGACAGACTGTATAGGGAAGTCACTCAGGTTGGGAAGCGACTAATAAGAAAAAGGTGTCCCTCGTGGCCTTAACAATGAGAGGGTGGGAATGAGTGTGGATGCTGAGCAATAGTAGTGGGGCTACTAGTTCAGGAATGCTCAGTGCTGCATAAAACTTCTTTCATGGCCAAAACAATGAGTGTACTGGCCTAGCATGTGAATAAAGATTCACCAGTGATTTCAACCTACAGCACATGTAACTGTGTTGTTCCTCCCCATTCACTGTTGTTCTTCCCTTTTTGTTAAAGCGACTCAGTAAAACTGGTCTGCAACTCACCAATGAAAAATGTTTTGTCTTAAATTGTAAGGGTGGGCTTTTAGGTATGCGAGAGCTGACAACAAATGTAAACTCAGCTAGAAGTACAGTACATGCATTGCAGCCACAAGCAAGAAGAAAAATAGGTGTGTTGGATTGTGAAAAAAGAATATAGGATTATCTGTCTGATGTCTTGTGTTTGTTATGCCACAACAACATGGAATAGGGTGGGCAGAGACCTTTGTGATTCAGAGTACTATAATATGACATCCTGAAGACAACAAGATCTAGCAACTATAGTTGCTACGTATGATATGCTTTCTGTCTAAGTCACATAATTTGTTGCCAGCCTAACATTTCTGAATAAGAGTTAAATCACTCTGGCACACACATGAACAGTCCCCAACGAAGTGCTGCCTTAATTTTGGGATGAAAAGCAATTCCGGACTATAAACATTGAACAAAAAACATTTTTGGAAGGACAGTGGGGTATACTGGTACAGATCAATAAAAGAATGTTTTTATTGAAATACAGATGGCTTAAAAAAAGAGACTGAACCTTTTCCTATTGTGGAAATGAGATAAAATTACTTAAGTATGGTATTTAGTTTTCCTTTGGTTTTTAGTTCACTTTTTATTTCAAAAGAAGGCACTTACACAATATTTGGCTTACAAAATCTGTCACATTATAATAATAAAATATAATTGTCAATCGTCTGTTTTACCTTGTCACACACGTATGCATGGGAGGCAGCTAGAGGGCTTAAATAATAGTAATACCATGCCAGACAAGGGGGGTAGAGAGCTGTACTAACTTACTTTCTTTCTCTCTCTGTCCTCTACAGACTATCTTCGGGAAATACCACTAGGTGCAGGTGCATTTGATGATGTCACTTCTGGTACCAATGTCACTGATGAAGTCACTTCCGGACAAGGCAACATTACCTTCGGGTCCAGCACTCCGGATGACGTCACTTCTGGTCCCCAACGACATCACTTCTAGATCCGGTCCAGATGATGTCATTTCCTGTCTTGACCTTTAAAACAGCCATTTTACTCAACCTACCCCTGTATATCAGGTCTGTTTTGGACATTGGATATTTTTTCCATGAGTTGTGCATAGTACATTTTGCAGACAGGGATATTATATGGATGGCTGCCCCAAAACTTTGATGTTTCCTGTGTCTTATTGTGCCAGCCTATATTCTAAGAGATAAAAATAATTACAATCCATTTATAAAATTTGATTTGAGAGTATCATAGAGTTTAGCATGCTCCCCTCACAGATTGTTTCCTTAGTTCAAATATTAGACATTGTAATTGTGCATGTGGAGATGGCATGTTCTCCTTGTTTGTGTGGGATTTCCTCACATACCACTACAGACATTCATGCTAGGTGAACTGGCAATTCTAAAATGGCCCTGTGAGAGCATGGGGCCTCTCCAGGAATGATTCCTGAACTGTGCCCGGTGCTACTAGGATGGACTCCACCTCCCCATGATCCTGAATGGAACTAAACAAGTTTGACAATAATAGATTATAGTATGATTTGAAATGTCAGTATTTTCTCAATAATTCTGATAGTCTGTCACCATGTGGTGATACCTGCTAATATTCACACATCACCAGGTTTTAGTGTATAGCAAACACATATATGAAAATGCAATCAAAAATGCAAAGTAGTCACCAAATCAGCAAATAATAAAATCTGTTTAAATAGCACACAAAATGTATGTAGTAAAAGTACAAAAGTACATTTAGAGGTTTACCTCTAAAAAAAACTAAGAATAAAATCAAAAGTATTAATCAATGCAGCAGAAAATCTTTGTACATTGGTATGACTAGTTGTTTACTAATGACAGGGGATTGCTGTTAAATATCAAAGAGCTCAAGAATAAATGTTGCAAATGACTTGATAGGCAAAGTTTTCCAATGCAAAAGAGGCCAGCATCCAAATCAAAAGCATCAAGCCTAAACTCTTCAATGAGCAGCTGATGCTGTCCCTACCGCGGCAGTGTCAAACAGTTTGACAAGCTGAAACCCAGAATGTGACAAAGGCAGAAATGAGTCTGTGTGCAGCCTGTACAGTTGCCAGCAGACCTTGATGAATGCAGGCGCTGGTAGATCTCCTCCCCTAGGACAATAGAATCAGCCACTGACTATTCTTCACAATGGCCCGTAAAATACACATCTGTCAGTGCACTGCCATTTCCCTTTGAGAAGCTGGGCTTGATATGATATTGGCTCTCACATCACTGAGACCGATTGAAGTAAGTCCAGGTATTGGCGTGATGTGTCAGATATACTGCTCTGTAGATAAATAAAACACCTGGGGGATTAAATGTGAACCTAGTAATTATACAGTGCCGGAGCTCTTGCCGAATGAGCACATGAATTTATGCCACTTACACAGCTGAAATGCAGCAAAACTGAACTAACCTTTAGGTGGCAGGAGAAGACTGCAAATAAAATGCATTAGAAAGCCAGTTTTTTATTAAAACCTTCTCAAATACAGTAAATGAATTTTAGATACTGAGTAATAGAAAACAAGAAACCAAAACATAAAATATATATTATATATGCTAAGGATATCAAAAGGTTGACAGATTGTTTCAAGTAGCATGCCGAGGTGTAAAATAACTTGTTTGCAGGGGCATCTTAATGAAGATAATTACATAACAGTTTGAAATTGGCAAAGTCTTACACTTTAATTTCATGTACAGTATATATGCAAATGCATCAGAAATTGGGATGTCAGCCTTAAACATATGCCAACATTTTCTTTCCTGGCAGTACAAAGTGAAAGGCAAATTAATTTAAGATTCCACTCACTAGTCAGACTGCTTCAGCACTTTTTAAGAGTTAGGTACTTACAAGGACAAGCTTTAGCCTTTTGGATATTAAGCATTATCTGCCAAAACTCCCAAACAGATATGAGTATGCATGAATACAAAGCATAATTCTTCAGAAAATTATATAATGGAGTGTTTAATAGGTCTGGTGCGGGCTTATCTATGAAATGCATTAAAACACGAGCATTCAGTTAAATGGAAAATTATTTTTAAGATGCAAAACATGATGCAATTTGAACCTCTAACACAGTTTCTAAATATAGATGGAGATCAGCAAGAAAAAAAGATGTCTGACTGAAGCAAATAAAAAAAAAAAAAAAAAAAAAAAGGATTTTATACAAAAAACTAAATTAAATTTTTTAAATCCTCCAAGTTATGCTACCACTTATTTACTCTAAAACAAAAAATCATGTCACATACAACTACACATTGTTTAAATGTTTTCATTTGGAAACTGTTAATTTTACAAATTTTAATATACACTCATTATTACAAAAGCAGCATTTAACTGAGTAATGGAATTGGCCTTGTTGACTTTTCTGAATGATGCAACTATACTACTGGATGAACCAGCCACTTAATTAACCTATAATGTTTCTTGTGATACATTTACTAATAATCCAGAAGGAGTAAAACCGTATCATAAATTAATCCTGATTTGTAATTAGTACATCTTTATGAATATTTTCAATGCTATTTTATAATACTACATTTAATGAACACTAAGACACAACCTAGGCATAACTAAGGTTAAAAATATTACCCTTTAGTCTCCATTAGACAGTGTTCTCCTGTTAAAGCTATACAAGTCTCCAGTAAACCTTTGTAAAAATCATACATTCCAGGTTTATGCTACATACAGGACAATCAAGAAAGACCCAAAATCATGGTGTCTACAAAACATTAGTTACCTGGGTCATAAAGGACCCATTGTAAACTTAATCTCCAGTTGAATATCTTCAGAATGAAAAAATTTCATTCACATACTGTAAAGGAATACTGGAGCCTTAAAAACAAATAATTTAATTAGATTTAATGAAAACATTCTACACTTGTTAAGCTTTCCTTGTTTAGTGGTATGGTATAAATAGTGTAGATATTATGATGTACCAGCAAGTAAACCATAAGAATGAATAAATAAATTAATTTTCATTTATGTAGTAACCTTGTCTCTTAAAATACATTAGAGCAGTGGTTCCTAACCTTTCTCTCCTGTACGTACCCCTCGATTAGGATTTTCATTTATGAGTACCCTGTCTCTTCATTATACCCCTACCCATCCCTCAAAAAAGTTTTTTAATTTTCTTAGGTTAGCTAAATAATCAAAAACGACTCAAATTAACCTAATTACATTTATAGGGCTTTTATTTTTGATTTTACATTTTACAATTTATTTCAATTTTTTTTATAATAGCAGCCTAACATAAGATCAAAACAAATAAAAACAGCATTAAAATTATTTTTACCCACATTAACTTATGATGCAACTACATAACAATTATTCATTTTGATATACAAGTCTTCCAACGTGGCTCTTAATTTTAATGCGATCCTTGAGCTTGTTTCATGGATCCTAGTTTTTTTTTTTTTAAATCAGGTTCAAGCGAAGACAGATAGAACCTCAAATCAGGAGCTGCGTCAAGCTCATTGTGATATTTATTCTTAATATATGTATAAGACGAGAATGCACTTTTGACAAGCTCTGCGTTCGTGAAAGGTGATAAATATTTTATTGCTTTATCACCGAGTTCTTGGTACTCTTCTTTCACATTGTAAAAAAGAATCAGTTGAAAGTTCAATCAATTTTTTTTTTTCAGAAACTTATAGTTTTAAGGCTTGTTGAAAAAACAATTTGTTGAATGGATTTACCATTTATCTTCATTATTTCGCTTCAGAAATTTCGCTTAAGTCCTTTTAAGTGAGCTATTATACTACTTTTTACTACTTTTGACAATTTCAGCTCGTTCTCAGATAAGAAACTGAAGTGCCTCAATAACTTTACACTGGTCTTTTTTGATACATGATTCCCAAAAATCCAATTTCTTGATCATAGACTCGACTTTGTTATTTGTCTTTTTTTTTGGCGTTTTTCGCCATTACCAATATTATTTTCGCGTACCCTCAACTGGTCCGCCGCGTACCCCTACACAGGTTGGGAACTACTGCATCAGAGGATTTATAAAGGACAAATGTTCTACTGTATTCATTGAGAATACACTGTAATAATAATCACATTAAAAGTAATGCTATATAAAACAGCATGCTGACTTTAGCATATGGAAAAAGCAGAAAATACTTTTTAAAGGTCCAGCTAAATACTGAAACAATAATCTGACACAAATGTGCCTATTTGGTGGAGATAATATCACAAACAATGAAACCGACAAAGAAGTAGACTGCCATTATTATACATTACTAGCTTTGTTACCTGTTTTCATCCAAGAAATTTTCTAAGACAAATTGGGCATCGGTTATAGTGTTGTAAATCAGATTTATCACAATTACTATGTAACTGAGTGATTTCGGTGTTTGATATATATAAACATATTATACATATTTTTACTGGGGGTTAACATTATTAATTCACTGGAACTCCATACTCTTTAATATGCTACATACAACTGCCCAAGAGTAAAACATTTCTGACATAGATCAATTTTTGTTTTTCCTAGTCTGACCCTTGGCTTTTGAATTAGGTCACTGGAAAAATAAAATTTTACAGGAAACTATACTATTTTAAATTCAAAAATGTACTTCGTAAGAATGGAAATTTGGAGTAAAAATATAATTTCCTAATGTAGCACATCCTGTACAGAAGAAAACTTTAATCAGAATTAAATGTAATGTTTTGATCTGTAATCTTGTACAGTCACAAAGTTTTGGAGGGTTTAGAACAAAACTAATATAAACTGAATTGTGGTTTACGTTAACCTATTACATACAACATTGAATTTGACTGGCAGAATATGAACGTGAGACATACAATGAATTGAAACAGGTGACAAGAAATAAACTGTTCAATTTTCCAGTGTTTTAAGTGGAACCAAACTACTTGCGCTACTCTGTTTCGGTGTCATCTTGCTGTTTTTTGCCTTTCACTACTACTAAAACATGATAACATGTTATATACAGGACAACATGGTTGGAGCACAGCAAGATATCGCAGTCTGACTTCCATGGGGGCAATCTAGGTCTCCACAATATTGCATGCATTTCACCACCAAGCCTTGTCGTCTTTCACCCCATTGTTCAAAGTGTATGTACTATATACAAGTGGGATCAATAATCCACAAGGGACATTTCAATTAATTATTAAGATTTCCAAAGCTGACAAAGAATATACATATTCACTTAATCACACAAATAGACACACACTAATATAAAAATTATTCACTACAAACAGAATTTAATGTTTTCAATACTGATTTAAAAAAAAAAAAAAAAAAGCAAATAATTTTCACTTATGCTATGACCAATGGAAAAAAAGCTCACCAGATTTTAGCTAAACAAATCATGCCAGCTACTTGGTATCTCACGGGAATTTCTAGTGTGATTCAGCTTGCCATGCTGATGGCACAAATTGCAAAGATCTTTTTCTGTTTCAGTGTTTGTGCGGCCTTTTCACCAGATAAAGGAACCCGGACCCCAAATAATACAAATGCGCTCAAAAAAAAAAACACTGAAAAACAAGGTTATCTGTAAAATTGAGGGCACAACAATATTGCAGAGACTTTTATGAATATGGACAACACCTTTTCTGAAAGTTTTGCCAGCATATCATAGACATGAAAGGTTGCTTGCAATGACCACATCAAATCTAAAACCTATCTCAAGGACAAGGAGAAATTAAGATCAATGAGTGTTCCTCTTCAGCTAACAATAGAGGAAACAACAAAATTGCCAGATGCCAAGATGCCAGTTTGTGAAGGGTTTGGGGTCATGTGCATGGAGTCATACATACTGCTGAAAAAAATGATGAAAATGCATCTTACCTTTATTAAGCATTGTAAATATAGATGCACTGACAGAAAATGACAGCAGTTTTCGTCAAACTCATTTGCCCCATGTCTTTGAACATCATATGGATTCTGTTCTTCGAAAGATTCATGGTAAGAAAATTTATGTTGTAGTTAATGTTACTGTCCTACTGCACTCTCAGCATGCAACATCATGGACGATCTGGGCTCCTACCTGATGAATGGAATTGCAAAAAACAATGGCTTTGGTGCCAAAACTGAGGAGCTGTTGAATCAGATGGGCATGCGAAAGAAGTGCTTGACCACCCAGATGATGCATTCCACCTGGCCTTTGCCAAGTTTTCAAAACACTGGGATGTCCATCCTGCAAAGGAGGTATTATAAGCTGGTCAGAGTGGAGTGTTTGATCCCAGGCAGGCCCCTGCTATGGAAAAACAAATTGAAGGATACACAAAACAAACTTCTGATGAACCCATCAGCAGAGCTAAGTGAAGAGTGCACAGTCTGTGCTTCAAAAGAGGGTCTCTCTTCTTCTGCTGAGCTGGATGATTACTGGAAGTGTGCAAAACAGTATTTTCTAAGGGTGACAGAAATAGCATTGTTCTATATATGGTGGGGTGTATGAGCATAAAGGTGTAACGTGCATTGTAAATGCAGATTTTGCATAATTTGACTCAATCTGTTTTAATGCACACCTAGCATTCCACAGAAATAGCACACAATGATGTACGGAGACCTAGGAAGTGGCAAAAAAGTAGGGAAGGGGCAATGTGTAGGGCAGAATTTTTAACATTACAGTACATCACAATATCTCATACTCTGCTCTGTGCTTGTATTTTTTTAAGATAGTTTTTGGACAAAAATTAAGGGTTCTTAAAATATTCACAAGCATAAATCATTAATTCTATATTTATTGGTAAATAAGGTTTTTAGAAAGGGTACAATGTCATAAGAATTCAGCTATGCCTACCTTTTTGCAAACATGAAACAAATCAATTCGCTACAATCTAACTGAGAAGAGGACAACAGGGTAGCAAAATAGAGTATGAAGTTTTCACTTTCTCAAACGCATACAGTTCAACTGACTGAGACTATTTTTTGAGCAGCTCTTGTAGTATTTGGACACCTGTTCGAGATTTGGCCATCTTGTTCTACCCTGATCATTGCAACATCTGTGGTATATTAAGCTTTTTAAATGTACTAACAACACAAACACTGTTTTAAACATAGTTTCACATCATTCAATATCCATTACATTCTTGCACATTGCTATAACAGAAGTTATTAAATACATATACAATCTCAAATCTGCTTAACCCAATTTGGGCTAGCAGCATATAGGCGAGAGGCACTCAGTGTAAGTCAGATAATAGCCCTAAACAGCAAAAGCCTTTATCTAAAAGGTGTTTTCACACTAATCCACACATTTGTTTCAATCTCTAATTAGTTTGATTGCATTTCAAACATCAAACTTTCAAGCTAAACATAAGTAACAATAACTGCCCCATGTTAGTGTTGAAGACTTTGTTTACTGGGCAGAAACAATTTTTTCTTCAGAAAAAAATCATCATGAAGGTTTGACAAGAGCTCCGGTTGTACACTACCGCATTTGCAATAATTTGGTTTGTTTACTAAACACAGTGTGTGAGCGGAATGCTTATCTGATAACTTGAATAGTACATAAAAATATGACACTTTTCATACTACAGAAAAGACAGATTTCATCTAGGCAAATGCCAAACTCTTTTGTGGGCACAGAGCAATGTGCCACAATTTCATTTAGACAATAGATGTATTGGGTGAATTTAGTTTTGTTGCATGATGTTGTGTATTTACTGTCCAGTAGCAAACCGCTGCTTAGATTCTCAATTCACATGTCTATTGTCTTTAGTACAGCAAATATTTGTTAATAACATTCACTTTGGAATGTTTAACATGTAATAACTATTATCAAAGTTAATATGCCTCTAGTGTCTGAATAATGCCTTAAGAGCAATTGCATTGAAAGGGCTGCCCACCTGTGCTGCTCACTCATGTGGTGTAAGATTAGGGTACTTGATTATAGGTAGCACAGGGCATTCATTTCTTACCATCTCTGTATGTGGTCGATTTGATGTACCCAATCAAAAGGATTTTTTTTTTTTTAATTCAGCTTGGTCAACTGGTATCCAATCTGATTGTGTGAAAGGCAAAGGGGCTCTAAGGCTCAGAGTACAATTGTCATGTTCACATCTACCTAAAATCACACATGCAATACCACTTAATCATTCACATATGAAATTAGCCAATGAGACCTCATAAGAGAAAGAAGTGATATTCAACTGTGACCCACATTCCTTATTAGACTTGACTCAGATGTAAAGTTATGACTGCTTTAAGAAATTAGCAGACAACAGAGCAAGACAGGAAAAAAGCACTGGATGGATTGTAATGCTGATGTAACCATAGTAAACAAGTTGGAAGACAAGACCCCATCCCCAACTCAGGTTTATTTAAGTAGGTTATAATTTTAATGTAAATTATATTTGTTTATATTTTAGAGCTACCCAGCAAGCACCAGCACACTATTGCAAATCAGGAATGTTCTTTGGACAGGATGTCAGTCTACCAAGATATGAAAGAGCATTGGTACATTTTCTTGTTAAGATTACCATGAATAGAAGTAGTTATTTGTGCTTTCAATCCCGAGTTTTTTTTTTCTGTGGATACACACTAAATAAACATGCCATAAATATCTAATTTTGGCATATCTGTCCTTTGTTTGGGCTCAGTGTTCTCTGTCACTCTGTAATCTCTGAATATTTATAAAATTTCACATGAAGTTATCTCTATGCGACTTCTCCTTGCTTAAATTGTTCTGTTTTGTTCACACAATGCACTGTTTAGAAATCAGGGAATCTGGTTTTAGTTTACATTTTAATTTCCGCTCGCACATGCACTCTTCGGTGTAGAGTTTGCATATTCTCTCTGTGGGGTTTCTTTAGCCATCAGTCAGGTTAGCATGTGTTTTGAATTGAGTAGGAAACTAAAAATAGTCTCTTTTTGAATGTGTGTGTTGCTGCACCCCAAACTGAACTTGATCATGCAGGCTAATACACACAATACTCTACAAGCTACTTCACTGAAACAATGACAAAGCGACTTATCAGAATTCACAAACTGGATGTGTAACAATTATGTATGAAAGTTGCTGACCTGTCAGAATTATTGCAGTGGAAAAAGTTATAGGTTGTAAATATATACAGAGTTGCATGATAGTTGGCTGGAAGTTTAAATACAGAGCACCTCTTACAAATCTTTGTTTATACTGCTATTCAATAATACCTTTTTACATAGTTTTGTTAAACTTAACTTGCTTGTATGGATTGTTTGATTCTAATAAAATGTATAAAAAAAATTTTTTTAGCATGTATTTGAAACTTATTTAATTATTTCAGAAAAATGTGAAATGCGAATAAAGAAAAAGAAAGAAAGCCTATCAATACAGCCCAATTGCTATGCGTTTTCTGCAATGCCAGGCTGCAAGTACATATTTTTCCGAGACAGTCTTGCAGAAAGATCCCAAATCGTCTTTGTGAGTCTTTTGCTCATGACGGCAAGCACTCAGACTCATTGCACTGTAAACACTTTGAAGTTGGTATGTCAGCACCCAGCATGTAGCTAGGATTCATGGTTGCATATTAGGTCATAATTGTTTCCTGAATTAATCAATAATTTTGAAGATTCAGATCAGATATCTGTATAAAATAATATCCGATTTGAATCACATGAAAAAAAATCATCTAATATGAGCTAAAAACTAGAATGGAGTCACTTAATTGCAGTCAGAATGTAGTCTTAGGAGCCTTTAGAAACATACAGACTCAAATACAGCCAGTATGGACTTTTTAACTTGTTTTTATCATCTCGACTTTTCTCTTGCATCCTCTTTCAGCTTTTTTACCTCCAACACACCACTTATTTAAAAGTTGGGATTGAATAATAATGTCCTTTTAGCTCTCCCTTTTTTTCCTGTTTTGATTTAGGCTATGCACTGCTTCTGTTGTTTTCATGTTTCCCAATTTGTTTGCGAAGTCATCATTTTGTGCATTTGAGGTTTCGGATTTGTTTTAGCATTTCCATAACTGATTTTTTCATGTTTTCTGATTTGTTTTGTGAGTATTCGATTTGTTTTTGTGCATTGCACTTCAGGGCATCACCTGTGGTTAGGGACGCATTCATGGCTTGCCAGGCACCATCTCCTGGAAGTTGCACTGAGCAATGTGATCAGTACAATGTCGTAAAAGCCAGGCGCACAGCATACTGTATGTTAATCTCTGCCCTTGGGGACTGGTGATTTTAAAAAACGTATTATTTGTTTATTTGGAGGGTTTGGACCAAAGTCATTCAAAAACACTGGAACCAGAGTAACAGTGAGATGGGATTGAAGATAGTCCAGTATACTGCTTTAATGTGCGTATAACTCATGTACTCTTTGGAGCTGCACTGGAACTCACACTTGCTCCATAAACGTTTTATGCATGTCTAGCTTGTGCTGCTTAGTTTTAGTTATGTTGCATCCCCTGTGCAACTGTTGAAGCCCAGCTTTGAGTGGCTGTCAATATTCTTAAATTAAGTTTAAAACAAATGACATTTTCAGTTGGCATATTGGTGTGTTTTTATTAGTGTTATAGCCACTAAAAAAGTATTACATCATAGCTAGACTTGCAATTTGGCTTATTAGAACACAGCTACTAGAACAGCCTGTGACTCTAACTCTGCCTAAAAAAAATCAACTGAATCTATGCTTCCAGCTTCAACTCCACAGCCTTGTTTATAGTCCATTCTTGTTTTTCTATGTTATGGTACCATTCAAGAAGATCAAAATGCGAAATATATGTACAATTTTTCTTTCCAAAAGGAGCTATAAGCCAAGGGAACATAACAAGAATGTATGGCTAACCCTCTGGACACAGTAGCTAATCCGACAGCTGAGAATACTGCTAACATCGTAGGTGGACTTGTTGGATATCAGAATTGTTGGTATGTAATAGTGCATGGCATTATATGGGGCTTTAGGCAGCTCAGATCCATCTTCTACATCTACTGTACATATCGAGCAGCAATCATAACCAAAGCAATCTGGCAGACTACATCCAGGCTGGTCAGCCTCTGATGAATCTTACAAAGGTGGACCCACATATTCTAACGGTTCCAGGGTCATCTATCTATGGCTTTTTTTGACTCATCTCGGTTTCATTCCCATTTCTATGGCTTATGTTCTCCACTTTAGTAATAAAGTGATTCATTTTTGATTGCTGTAAAACTTCCTTTTCCCATATGGCAACATCCCCTTCCCTTTCCTTGCATCCCCGTCCTCTCCTTTTTTAGACCTTCATTAAGAATTCCAGTCACTCTTACAAAAATAACCACATGCCTTTAATTAACAGAGAAAATACAATTTTCAGAGGACATGGTAAATAAAATTTTCTTGAACTTAGTTATGTTAAGAATCCCAGAATGCTGTTTTCTTAGCTGAAGATCATATGACATTCTCATTTACCATGAACTGAAATAAACTTTGAACAAACTCAGGGTTGGTCACTTTTTTTGCATAACCACAGAAGTCTTTCCAATTGGCAATCAGCAGCCTCAGGGACACTACTTACTCTCTTTTCTAAGATGATCCACCCAGCTCCTATCGTTTGACTCCTTTCAGTTGCAGTTGATGTGCTGTGTGATTCATCACTGCACTCTCATAGAGTTTTTTATTTCCTTTGCACATGTGGCAGACCAAAAAAAAAAAAAAGTTTTCTGCTCAGAGAGTTAACATTTTCTCATAACTATTTTTTGTAAAAACACACACGCTAACATTACATGTGTTTGCAAGTGTGTAATACAAATATGGCAAATGAAAATCTGAATGTTTACTAGCTAGTGACTAATGACGCATTTTTTTTAGTCACCTACCGTGAAATTCTGTCACATATGTCAGTGTTTTACTCACATTGAAGAGGGCTGGACTATGACTCAAATTATTCCTCACTTCAAACCAAAAGTCATGCGATTATGCCCAGCCTAATAAACACTGTGTTCATATAGCTCAATCATAACACTGAAGTAAAATTCAGCTTACTGGGATGACAGAAAGAATGGAGTTTTCCCAATAATTATCTAATTGTTATGCCTGTCCAAGAATCCATTCATTTTCTAACTGGCACACTGTACAGTTCTTGGTCACCTACTTTCAGGAGAGCATAGTATGCAGTTATGCATATAAGACTATGGGAGGAAACTGCATACTGTCTTTACTATCAACAATTTAAGCAAGTGAAAATCTAGGAAAGTTTAATTTAAAGTGACTATTTGGCTTGTCTACACCAATGATAAAATTAGCTGCTCCAGTTGTTAATGCTAAAAACACAAAACAGCATAGTTCACTGCTACATGTGATGTAAATGCTAAATTTGTGTCATTTGTTTGTTTCTGGAGGCAAAAGAGTATAACCCCTAAAATGTCATGAACAAAGTAAAAGCACATACAGTATGTCATACTGTATAATAGAATGGTTAAGAGTTACTGAATATAGGCAACTTCAGTCCAGTTAATTTTAAAATTTTTGTTTCGTACATAGGCTAAGCTATTACAAAGTCTAATAAATCACATAATCCATCCATCTTCCAACCCGCTGAATCCGAACACAGGGTCACGGGGATCTGCAGGAGCCAATCCCAGCAAACACAGGGCACAAGGCAGGAACCAATCCCGGGCAGGGTGCCAACCCACCGCAGTAAATCACATAATATACTTTGAAAACAGCACAACATACAGTGCCCTCGTAATATTTCATACAAAAACACATTATTTCTTGTCTTGTAACTCTCTGATCCACAGTTATTCCAAAATTACTAATCATACAATTCAGATGTGATTTAATTGCAAATTGCAGACTTTAATTTAAGGGTATTTGCATACATTTTGGTTACACTATGTCAAGATGACTTGAAAAGTGTAGAAACACCTTCGATACATGGTTCCTCCATTTCAGGGCACAATAATGTTTGGGACATGACAATGGTAGTTATATTAAAGCAGTCATATTTAGTACTTTGTTGCAAATACTTTGCATGCAATTAATGCTTGAAATCTGCAATTCATAAAACATCACCTAGTGCTGGGTATCTTCTCTAGTGATGCTCTGCCAAAGTCTTGATTAGATTTTGCTGGTTTGAATGCTAGTACAAATACACAAATTATATCGGGGTAACTACTTGATGAATATACAGTACTCTAAAGCCGTTGTAACCATTAGTATTTATATATCTTATATTCTATTACTGAAAAAGGCACAATATTGTTCACTTGAATAATGGTAGTACTTTTAATAAAAAGCCATTAAACTGTTGTGGTAAGATGCATTTGGGTCAATGGCAATGCAGAGTTTTTAATATGGTGCATATGGTAACAAGGTCTGGAGTGGCTCCGGAGTGTTGATGAGATTGGCCTGCACTCATGTGTGGACATGCATGGCAGCCAGTTCCTTTGTTTGTGCTCCAAGATTGTTCACCTGTGTCCGATTCAAGCATGAAAGAACGGTGTGCAAGGAAAATGTGAGAATGGGGGTGGGGTGGGGGGTGGCTGTGGAAAGACTCAAGGTTAAAAAAAAAAAAAAGTTAAGGCAGAACCCATGGATGAGCAGGTGCTGCTAAGGAGAGGAAGAAGGCAATCAGGAACATGCCAGGGGAAAGAAGTGCATGGCGGACACTCAAGATGGGGCAGAGGTTACTCGTGCTGACCTCTCTGCTCTGGACATCTATAGGCAGAAGACAGAAGAATGTTGTCAGGAGACGGAAGCAATACTCTGCACAGAGCCCTGCTGAATGTCTGAGATGGTGGTGGGGACCTGAGAAAGGAAAAAGAATTGACCGTGCCTAATAATGGACATCTCCCTCTGACTGTGAAGACCCTTAAGAGGAGACATATCGGTTTTAGGAATTAAACACAGAGGCTCAGGATTATCTTAAAGGAATGGATTCTGCCAGCAGTTTCAACCTCATCTTTATATGAATTATTTGTTATTTTGGAGATTTTAATCTCCACCAGCATTCCTGTTTATATTGCGATCATTTATTTATTATGGGTGGCGCATTGCACTATTATTTATTGTTTGAGAATAAAATCACTTTTTCACCTCCCTCTTGTTGTGTTAAATGTCATAATTGCCCGGCTCATCCTCGGTTATGACTATGGTCTGTCTCAGGCTCAAAGGAGTATGGCAGCTGCAGCAAACCTGGACCATCACAATTAGATTTCTGTTTTTGCTGTGGTATCTAATTAGTATCAAGTATAACACAACTCCACTGGTATTAGTATAGAATACAAAAACTCTTATTGCAGCATCCCTAATTTAAAGTAGGGGTGAAGTGGGTGTTGGGCACCAGTTCTGACCTTCATGGTGCACAGGGATGCAGGAAAAAAAAGTTTGAGAACAACTGTTTTACAAAGGAAGGAAAACAAAAATCAGTATAAAGAGAAGCATAAAAAGCACAGGAAAAATTTGTGAGATTCCAAGAGAATAATCATAACAGGAAGATTGAGGCTCCCACTTACATTCTCACTTCCACCTTGCTCCCCATTAGATTATGCATTTAACAGCATGTTCAAAACTCCGAGGGACCACACAGAAGCTTACTTCACTATGATATGCATATATCAGAAATTTCAAGTTGCCTCTGAGCATGCGTGAGCAGAATGCGGGCTATGGGGACTTAGTATCTGGGAGTACAAAGATTTAAATGCTGGTATGGGTACCATAGTCAGAATTTTAGTATCAATCTAACACTGCACTATAATTCCACATATTTCAAGTTTTATTTTTAAATATTATTAGTTTCTTGAAACTTTCATAATTATGATACCTGAAACTTTAACTCAAGCAAAGCAATCTAAAATAGAAATCTGAAGTTATACTTATATTAAGATTAAAATTTTCATTGTGATAATGCTGTGGCCTGGACATTTACAGTAACAGTTTTAACCCATGGTCTTGCATTTTTAAAAAATTAAATAACCCATATAAAAGGTTTTCCCTTTATTCAACCACAATTCATAAAACATAACTGAATACTTAAAGATAAATTCTAAGGATGTACTGGAAACTACACTGCTACTAATAAATCATCAAACTGTAACAAGCACATCTCCCTTACTTTTTGTGTCATGGCAGTGCACTCAATAGAAATGAGTTGTACTGTTTTTAAGGAATATTTGAAATCAAAGCTATAGCACTGCATTGTGGTACAAAATTTACTGTGACTGGAGAAGGCTACTAGGTTATTTATGACTTAACTCCGTGGATGAAGACAGTTACTTACCACCATGCCGAAGAAGCATCTTGGCAATATCTATGTGTCCATTGTTAAGTGCATCATGCAGTGGAGTCACCCCTTCAACCACACTAAGAAGATCCAACTCAGGGCAGAGCTGTAGCATAATGTGGACACAATCTGTGCTGCCATGATTACATGCTTCATGCAAGGGTGTCCAACCAGCATTGTCTGCATCCAAACACACAAATAATTACAGAAGAATACAATGAACAAACACTTAGTTATTTTATTAAATTAAAATTTTATTGAGCACTCATTCATTTTCTGAGCTTGCATAATCTAATACAAGAAGTACTCCAACAAGAATTCCCAGGTTGGGAGAACAAAATTTGGATTAGATGGAATTTAGTACTGCTAATATATATAACCATATACTGCCATGAGCAAAATATACAAAGACCTCAAAGTGATTGCCTGGGTCAGGATCTGTACCCTGAGCTTTGGTGCTGTAAAACAGCTGCACTATCCACTGCTTCACCATGTCAATCTATATTGGTTTCCCAACCATATATCTATAGAACCACAGAAATCCAGCTTTAGAGGGACAGAGCCAACCAAGGTCTACACTAGCATTATTAGGAGTAAAGCAAAAATCAACTATGGAACTGGCAGCAATCTATTAAAAGTCATGGCAACATACAAACCCATATCCATCCTGGGACAATTTAGAAAAATGGAAAAGCAAAGCACCCAGAGAAAATATAGACAATACATACTGTTTATCAGAAAATACAGTCACAGTTTTAGAGAAATTCATATACAATGTTAGATACTTTAGTGTGTACTTTTTTTTTAGGATAACTGAAACTTACTATAGAATCTAAGTCATACCTTTAGCATTTATGTCAGTTCCTGGTACTGAGAGCACATTGACCAATACCTCTGACTGGTTCCTCTTGCAGATCTTATGCAAAACTGTTTCCCCTTTAGTGAGTAAATAAAGTAAATAAAATAAAAAGATACAGTACATTAACAATCTGTAAAATAATCAAAGATATCAAATATTTTATATTTGATCTCAGAAAAAATGTCTAAAAGAAAAAAAACATTTTCTTGGAAACAAGGAGATTATCTTATTTTAATTGCAGACCTCAAGTCAGAATCAGGAAGTAACCATTACAGTTACTTCAATGGTTCTACAATATCGGTGGTATAGCCTTTGCATACAGGCAACACAAAAATGGTCTAAAGAACTTTTTGAACATTATTTAAACTTAAAGTACTTTCATGATGTATGAAAAATTTCATACCAAGCAGCACCAGAAATAATTTGGAAAGAAAGGTATTACTCCTTAAATCAAAACAGCAGAGGGAAAAAAATGCCCCCAAGATAACACCTAAATTAAGTAATAATTTAACGTGTATGACGTTCACTATTATACTAAACCTTGGCATTAAATCCACATTTAAAACATCTAACACTATGCTTTTGTTACTTCTCACTTTCCCACCTTCATGTGCTGACATGATAGGATGACTAATGTTACCTAAAAATTTGTTAATAAACCCTTATAGTGGTTATCAAAGTGTAGTTTACATGCTTGAGCCTAGTGGTTCGCGAATGATAGGTCATGTATCAGAGTTAAGTAACTTTTAAATTGCTGCTTCAAAATATGTACGCTACAAAACAAATTTAATATTGTTAATAACAGGTTTAAAACTACCACCATGGGAGCACACCTTCTGAATTTCATACAGAGGGTACTATTTTGCTTTGCTCTGGCTTGTTGTAAAGTTTGCCCTCTTTCTTTCTCTCACTTAACACATTTTAAAATGTGTCTCTCCCTAGTTCAATCAGTATCAGCCTCTGTGTATATCTCTGTTAATTTCACATACGTCAGCTTGAAGAGTGACCTCTGGCCAATGTGATGCTTTAATTCCATGTAGTCAGTGACCTGCGCCACTTTCGCTGCATAAGTGCTGTCAGGCTGCTTGTTATTATACTGTTTTCATGGCCATCTGATTATGGATCACTGGCTGCAATAAAAGACTTTGGAATGCAAATTCAGAAAAATTGGATTTGAATTTTATTTATTTATCCTTGCCCTATACACATAAATGTTTTCAGTAAATTAAATATTGTGATTAAACTGCACTAACAATTGACTTTTGAGCATAGCATGGCATGCTTTATCTTTGATTTTTTTTATCAAACTGCTTTTCATTTTAAAACACTTTAGTGCCACTGATTTACACAAAACATTTTTTCTTTTAAAAAGATGAATTTATGCTTGTAATTTGATAAAAAAAGGAAACAAAGTATTCACTGCTAAATTTGTATTTTTTTCTGCTACTGATGATGCTAAAGTTTTTTTTCACTATTCTGATAAGGTATCATGCTATTTAACATATTTTGCATAATATCTCATTTCAATGAGGTACAACAAAAAATTGTCATGTGGTGGGTTGGCACCCTGCCCAGGACTGGTTCCTGCCTTGTACCCTGTGTTGGCTGGGATTGGCTCCAGCAGACCCCCGTGACCCTGTGTTCGGATTCAGCGGGTTGGAAAATGGATGTATGGATGGACAACAAAAAAATCACCCCTTAAAGAAAAAAAAATAATTTCCTACCATGATGCCACGTACGATGTAAATGCTACTGTACTGTCCTGTTACAGCAGAAAATACACAATCAGGTATGGCTTGAATTTCATTTGTGACAGAGAGGAGGATTTATCCCCAAGATAATAATAAATGGTGGGCATTTTACTGCCATGTTGACGGGCCCAGGGATTTCAGTACATTGTATAAAGAATGATATGATTATCATAGACTGCTTGATTTATCTCAACTAATTTCACCAACATTTTCTCTTGAGTAATGATAAGCAGGAAAGTAAATTCTGCTTAAAATTAATAGTAAAAATAAAACTTCATTAAAAAAATTTAAATAAAAATACAATTATCTACAAATTACTGAATACCAGGATAATTCATTTATATAAACTCTTTTGTAAAATACACATTTCATACCAGGTTTCTCAGAAAAACTCACCATCACTTTTGTTAAATTTTGAAGTTTTTATTTACATCAGTAGATTGAGGAGACTGGTTAACAACACTTATAGAGAACAATATTTTATGGACCAGTCAGGTTAATTCAAATTTCAAATGGCACAGAACTGATGTTTAAAAAGCGAGTACAGGCAGGGAGGAATGGGTGGAGAAGAGTTTCAGGAGTAATTTGTGACAGATGGGTATCAACAAGAGTGAAAGGGAAAGTCTAGAGGACAGTAGTGAGACCAGCTATGTTATATGGGCTGGAGATGGTGGCACAGACCAGAAAGAAGGAGACAAAGCTGGAGATGGCAGAGTTAAAGATGCTACGATTTACATTGGGTGTGACAAGGATGGACAAGATTAGAGGGTCAGCTCAGGTTAGAAAATTGGGAGACAAAGTTAGAGAGGCAAGATTGCGTTGGTTTGGACTTGTACAGAGGAGAGATGCTTGGAATATTGGGAAAAGGATGTTAAAGACAGAGCTGCTAGGCAAGTGGAAAAGAGGAAGGCCTAAGTGAAGATTTATGGATGTGGTGAAAGATGAAATGACAGGTGATGGGTGTAACAGAGCAAGATGCAGAGGACAGGAAGATATGGCAACCCCTAACGGGAGCAGCCGAAAGAAAAAGAAGACGACAGAACTGATGTTTAAATGTACCAAAATATTTTTAGATTTGTCCCAACTTTAAGACTACCTCTGTGATATCAAACTTGTCAATTTAAGATTATTATTTGAGAATGCCTACCAAACAGCCTTTATTCTGGTATAATAAAGCTACCTATGGTACATATGTGCTCAGATTTTTCTTTCACTTAAGCCTGTGTTTTAATGCAGAATTAGTCACTGAATTCGACTGATTGTAAGTATTGATATTAGTCGTAATTGGAGAAGACATTGTATTCACCCCACACTATTCAAAAATGTGTTATATGCGTTTTAGTCACATTTTAGTCATTACACTGGTAAAATAATAAACATTATTTGGGTCTCAAGAAACAAATAATAAACTAATAACTAATAAATGATACAAACTTCATGTTTTCAAAAATTACATATGCTGTTTAAGTAGCTTGGCTAACTGCACATCTATGGGATTATGCACATTTGTTAACATGCTTTATGGTGTATAATTGGAGGGACTTTCCTTGTGCTTCTCAATATACATCAATTTTAATTTCAGAAGGATCTGTAAAGGGATGTGTGGATATGTATGAGTTTGGTGCAGTCTCATCCAAGGTTGGATTCTGATTTTTGCCAAGTGTAGCCAGGTTAGGTATGGATTTCCCAGCAATTCTGAACTGGATATACAGGTTAGAAAATGGATGGAAGGATGTACAACTGTAGCCACTTTCATATATAAACGTCTACGTGTGAAAGTGTGTGTATCTGTCTGGAAGTGAGATGTGGAGTCAGGGTAAGGGCTCCACCTCCGAGGATACACAAGTGAGGCCAGCACGTCAAAAAAGCGAAACCTCCAAAGAAAGAGTCGCTTTCTTAGCAGCTAATACAGAAGCGAGGCAAGCACATTGGCAAAACGGTATCCCTTTTACTTTTCCTCCAGCCGCTAATACACAAGCGATGCTGACAAAAGGAAACCTTTGAAGAAAGACAGTCGCTTAACCACTAAGGCACAAACGATGCAAGCACGTCTGCAACATGAAACCTCCTAGGAGAGAGATGCCAAAAGTAGTTCTTTTCAATTACCTGACATTTCTACATTTCAATTTCTTTTCTGACGATTTCAATACTTTCTAGGACACTGTGCTATACACCGCTAGTTGGAGGATACGTGTGAAGCCTACATTCCTTTATTGTGGCAGTTTAGGGTACTGAATTAAAAAAAACAATCTCACGACTCCTTCAACTGACAGTGGATCAGTCACATCATAATGTTCTCAAGGCATGATCATGTATTTAAATTTCTCATCCAACTCTATAATGACATAAAAGTGGCACTGGGATTTTCTGGCTGTGGAGGATTTTTAAAAATAGGTGGGATACCAGCAATCCTCCTATCAATTATGGAGAATCCACTGCATCCACTTAATAGTATCATCTCCAGACAGAAGAGCAGCTTCAGCGACAGACTGCTGTCACTGTCCTGCTCCACTGACAGATTGAGGAGATCGTTCCTCCCCCAAACTATGCGACTCTTTAATTCCATCCGGGGGGGGGTAAACGTTAACATTTAACATTATACATAGTTATTGTCTGTTTTTCACCTGCATTATTATCATTCTTTAATTTAATATTATTTATTGTATCAGTATGCTGCTGCTGAAGAATGTGAATTTCCCATTGGGATTAATAAAGTATCTATCTATCTTAATTGGGCATCTGAATATACATAGGTCAAATTCCATTAATTTTTGCTTACTAGTGGTGTGGATTGTGGGGGTGATGATAAAGAATCAAGAGTAAATATAACTCCATGCTGTATATGCCTGCACTATAAAACCTCCAGAGCATGCGGTGGATATTTTTTTTTTAACTGTACACTTTCTATTTGTTTCTAATATATATTATATATATATTATATATATATATATATATATATAAATAAAACTAGTCTAAAACTATCATCATTTTTTTTAAACTGTATTATATAAAAGACATTTAGACCGTTTTTTGGAATAAGATTACCTCAAGACAACAGTTGAATATTTCCATAAGCGCAGTTTAAAATAACTTTTTTGGTCTTTATGAATCATAAATATGTTACTCATAATCAGTCTGTGATTTGACAATCTTATATAAATTCCTCACGTGTAGTATTATTTTCCCTCCCTTCCACTGATCTTATTATTAATGTATACAATCCTCTAGGGATTATTACAGACTAGGGATGTCACAAAAAATAGTATTTCAGTACTAATTTGGTACCAAAGTTCTAAAAAACATTAACGGTACCAGATTTACTGTAAGTATCTGTATTACCAAGAAAGTTGGTACTACACTCATACGTGACTGAAAGCGGACAAATTACTTCAGAAAGCACAACAATATATAGCAAAAACCTGAGTGAAACTACATATAAAAATGGCAGACAATGTTAATGATACAGCACCACATTAACACGTCAAAAAGAAAAAGAGCAGGACATGTTTGGAAAGGCTTTGTGAGTGAGACAAGAGAATTTCATCACCCAAGTGCAGGAATCATACTTGTTATTTAAAAAAAAAAAAAAACACAAAACAAGGCTCATGTTATTAAACCTTTCACCCCACTGTGGAATTAGTTCAGAAACAGATACTTTGAGATCAAAATACCCATACCAATCAATTAAATTTTATTGTCCCTTATTTGTAAGAGGAGAAGAAAACATAACTAATCACTTCACTAGTGTCCTATACAATTCTGAAAAAAGAACAGAGGTTTTGTATTGAATCTCCGATTGCAATAAGCTCATCTGTCCATTTTCTAAACGATGTATACCATTCAGGGTCACGGAGGAGGGGGACGTCACATGTATTCATATAGGACTGTTAGATGTTTGAAGGACTTGTAGCGCTAACAAGAAAACATTTATGCCAGACTAAAGTGTATTAGTTATCTGAGTTTTCTATGTTGGCATTGACATGAGTTGTTCCATTTGTTAATACTAAAATAAAATGTCTTTAGTGTTACAATGCTTTGAAGGACAAGGCCCATCTTCTTATTAAAACATGCTCTTGTTAACTGAAATGCTTAATTAATGAATCACACAGTTAAGGAGGACAAACAAAACAGCATGCTTGATTGAAAATATAATTCTGTAAACTCTGAATTAGTGTCATTCATTTGGCTTTTGAAGGCAAACTAATGTTCATTTGTATAATCCATAAGTCAAAGCAAACATCTTATATTTAATTGATATGTTGAAGAATGTAATGCTTCCTCGCAGTTATAAATTTATTGAGTAGAAGTAGCGAAAGGCAAATTCTGGATTTGTATACAGGTATGCGCAATAATAAAGTCTGATCAGTCATGTGAGAAACAATGAAAACAGCAAAATGGCTGAAATAAATGATTAACGTAAATCTGACAAGAATGATTTCACACAGGAAGCATTATAGTTGGGACAAATATTTATAAAAAAAAAAAAAAAAAAAAAGGACAGATTTGGAATATTAAAGCACCATGAGCTTCTGATACTTGATATTTGAATTAATTTGCCTCATTCATTAAATACTACTCTTAGTAATATATTTTAACCAACTAATGATGCAAAAATAAAATATTACAATGCCAAATGTTACAAATTTAACATAGTGGTTTATTGAAAAACAGATTTAAATAATTTTGCTACAGAAACAAGGTTAAGGAGTTTGTTTAAATAGAAATATCCTGAATTATCTTTGAATTCACTAATTGAACATTATATAAATATTTTTTTTATATTCAGTATGGATTTTAAGGAATATTTTTTAAGTTAGTGGATAGAAAATGTCATTGAATAAATTTAAAATGTGCACATGCTAAAATAAATCCAGTAGTTCATGAAATATCATTCTTAATAAATCCTATGCTGAAATACACCTAAGATTATATACTCCCCAAATTGTTATTATACTAGGAGGGATACTCATCCCATCAATAACAGAGGTACCTTAATAAAAAGCCACTGAATAGGATTTCTGTTTTGCTCTGGTATCGAAAAGTATTGTAACATTTCACAGATATTGGTATCAAATACAAAGATATGGTATTGTGACATCCCTATTACGGACTCATCAATTTTCTCCAATCAACAGTTGAAGATTATGTTCACCTACACAAATTCTCTCTGGTCTCTATCACTGGGTAGTCACACAAATTAAATAATAAAAAAAAAGTGATACACCAATGAACTATTAAGAGATTTTGGCACTACCAACGAGAGTGATGAGAAGTATCATCTGGTCTCTAAACTATAGAGTGATTTGGTCTTCAGCACCATAGGCAAGCAATCCTAGTAAATCCTGTTTAAAATTATCAACAAAATAATTCACTCTCAAAAGATTATAAATTACTAATGCTCTCTAACATTTCTTCAGGTTTTTTTTATGATTATTAGATGGAAGGATCACTTCTTTCCACAACATTTTTTTCCAGTGTTGGTTATTCTAAATCCTAGACTCTTGTCATTTCTGTTATGAATTCCTTATAAATTACAAATTAATTCTCATGGAATTACTAAAACAACTGAAGCAGCTTTATTCCCCATTAATTCTTGAAATAATGTTCCAATCTTTATTGTGAACAGCCTTACGAGTCATATTTTACAATAGGTTGTCTTCTGAAATCTCCACCTGTAATGCAATCAGAACTTCATTAGATCTTATATAAAACACCAATCGAATCCAACACTTCTCATTTAGTTCTCTTTGGTATCTTTTAATCATATTTCAATTGGAATAATGCAAATCTATTTAATTACCTTCCTGCTGAATTATCAACATGTTACAACAGGCTCACAAGGCTGCCAACAAAGTGATAAATTGAATCAAGTCTTCTGATCACACCACCTCATCTACATTTGCTGCTTATATAATATTTAATATTCTTTAAAATCCCTGTTTGTGAGTTATAAGTCTATTTGCCATTTTATAAAAATATATACTGTACTAATGCTGACAGCACTATAAAAACCTACAGACAGTGGAGAATGTGAAACACAGGCCTTCTAATTTAAAAAAAAAAAAAAAACCCTATTAAGCATATACTCAATTGGCTTTGTGACTCTTGTTCTTTAAATGAATCTTTCTATATTCATTGGTTAGAGTTTATCTGTCTTGACATTTAGATTCAGAATTAAGACTCTCTTGTCACTGGATCAACAATTCATATTACTCATTGTGGTAGTAATGATACAAGTGCACTCTACATTGGAATGCTAACTCTGGAAGCTCTATCCTCAATATTATACATTATGCTTGTATAGTCCACATTGTTTCTGTAAAATATATTTTTCCCCTCCTAGGGTGAAAGCTGTCAGTGATGCTTACTAAAACAAAAACAATAGACTAGTAACATCAACAGTTGAAGTTCAACATTATTTAAATTAACCACAGAAGGATTAGACTACAAATAAACATAAAATAATGCCGTCTTCTTCTTTCGGCTGCTCCCATTAGGGGTTGCCACAGTGGATCAAAAATTGGCAAAATTTTACACCTAAAAATAATGTAACAATCTCAAACTTATTTAATCCTACTTAGAGCCAAATGAGGCTGCAGCCAATCCCATCAGCACTGGACAAAAGGCAGAAACCAGTCCTGGACAGAATACCAGTATATCACAGGGCAAGCTCACCCACACAGGGCCAATTTAAAGATGCCAATTAACCAATTGCCAATTACACATTCGTCCGTTGGATGTGGGATTTTGTATTTTTTTAAGGCATAAAGAATGAACGTTTTCAATTCATAAGTAATGTAGCTAAGGCTTCGGTATTAATTTGCCTCCCTAGATCTTTTAACTAAGAGAACATTAAAAAATTTAAAATATCCTTGTAACCAACTAAATCCCTGGAAAAGAACAAGGAATTAAAAAGCAGCCAAAAAATTAAATTAAATTAATAACAAAGAAATGGATTTTAACTACATACAACTTCATAACAGGGAACAACCCCTGTAGAACTACAAACAATCCTAGGCAAAGAATTAACATCGTTTGACCTGAAAAAGTAGCCTCTTTCTGTGGTGCTGAAACAGGATGGTCTAAATAATTACACAGATAAGAGAGTAGGTATAAAAAGCAAACCACACATAACAAATGCACTGTTACCCAAATCAGAATGGCATCTATGTGCTCCACTTTAGCCTGCAACCCAAATTATCCTGTATGAAATGAACTCTAAATTCACACATTAAGCAACTGCACAGATGAGCACTCTCTAAAATATTAGAGTCATACTAGAAAGAAAATGTCACCGAAGTTATAAGGCATGACTAATCATATTCAATTCTATGCCAGGAGTCATAGTGTTCTGGGGTTAAGCCAGGATATTAAGGATGTATAATGAGTACCTAGTGAAATAACAAGCAAATTAGAAAGAGAGAGAACAACATGTTTATACTGTTAACAATTATGAGAAATGTCTAAAATTGAAAGAATACATCAGGGAAGGGTTATTAGTTCTGAAAAATCCCAAACAGTATTCTGGTACATCTGTCCAGAGCTTTGTTAAATTATCTGTATTAGTTGTAATGAGAAATGAAGACTAGGCAAAGAATAGATAGGTGATTATGACTTTTTTTCAAAATAAGTGACAATGTTTGTGAGAATAAACAAGAAAATGTAAACAGATGTTTGAGGAAAACTTAGTTTCTGTCTATGGGGTAGGGTTTGGGTCAACTGCTGTTCTACTACAACCAGCCCCAAAAGTCCCATCAGGATGCTACACAAAATTTGCAATGAAAAATTTTGGTTGAAAACTTGAACATGTTATATATGATATATGTTGATACAGGATCAAAGTGGATCTATACTTGAACTTTCAATGTAACAGATAATCTGAGGTGATGGTGATAAGCAGAATCATAACACAAAAGGAGCTTCATAAAAATCAGTTTAACAGTGGTCTATGAAATACACTAAATATTGCAAAAGAATCACGCGTTGAGCGATTTGAATGCGACAAAAATTACTGAGGTCATCCGGTAATAATTACTTTACCCAGAGCCTGAAGAGGAAGAAAAGAATTGCATGTATACTCATTTTCGTGCATGCTGTATAACAGGATACGGGGAAGTGTGTGTTATCCTCTTAGATAGTCTGAAGACACGCTAACACACACGATTCACACAAGGTAAAGCAAGGGCTTGGACCCCCCTTAGAGGTATGAATGGACATATAGTTCTTATAAATTGGGGCTAATGATATAGTCCAATCTGTATGAATTAACTAACTATGGGTAACAGGGAAATACTAGTATAAAATACCATGCATATCAGCCAACTTCAAGCGAGCTAGGACAGAACCTGAAGAATGTCAAAAATCAGTTTATAGATGGCAATGACCAATAGAGGATCATATCTGGCAAAATGTATGTTTTAATTTCAGCCCATCTGAGGGACATTTATATTTTGGCTTAGAATTAAAATTTGTCTTTAAATGAACAGTTAAAAGTATACAAAAACAATCATGTTGTTGTGCTGAGCATTTAATTTTAGTTTGCTGCATCTCTCTCACCTGACTGGAGGAGTATTATCATTATTTAATTTTATTGCTGTGGTAATTGTTTTATATAAAAAACACTACAAGTACAAGTATGATCTTGTTATTCCAAATATTATGAATATGCCATAAAAAAATCAGGGAGGAAACATTTCAACATAGTCCACAATGCCTTTGAAACTGTATTCAAAACCTTCACTACCATGTGCGTAGGGGACTAATGCTTCAATTAAATAAAAGCCTTACTGCAGTATTTGGCTGAAAAGGTATTATTTACATTTAAAAAAGGATTTTTAAAAGCACATTTCACTTAAAAGTTAGTAACTGATTTTTTTAAATAAAAAATATTAAATAGCAAAAATGCCTTAAAGTGTAATAGCTAATATTAATGGAATGATAAAAAAAAAAAAAAAAATCAGAACACAAAAACCAGAATATAAACATAGTTGGATTTTTAAAGAGACTCAAACTAGCTAGTAAGCCAAGGTATCAATTTAAATACTTAAAATACTGACTTTAACATAAGTGCTATAATGCCCATCCATCTTCTAAACCCGCTCATCTTGGACAGGGTTGCAGGGAATCTACAGCCTATTTCAGCAAGCATTACGCACAAGGTTGAAACAAATCCCTGGAAAAGGCACCAGTCAATCACAGAGTGAAAACATATGCACAAAACCAAACACACACATGCACACACCAGGGACAATACAGGAACGGCAAATTACTTAACCTGCATGTCTTTGAACTATGGGTGGAAACAGAAGCACATAGAGGAAAACCACACAGACACAGGGAGAACATGTAAGCTCCACTCAGGGGCTTAAATCCTGGTCTGCTTATTATAAAGCAGCAGCACTACCTTTATGCTGCTTGGCTATAATGTTTAAGGAATTCATTGTGTCTGTTTTGCTAAGCACAATACTAAAATACTTTAATACATTTTAGCAATATAAAAATCTTTGACTTGAGAATCAGTACACAGGTTGCTTTTACCATCCTCAACATGACATGACACTGAAAAATCATGTCATCCCTTGTGCTGCAAAGTTTCAGAAATACTTAATTGGTTACCAATAATCAATTGTTGTCACAGACGAAAAATATTTATCTATCATATTTTCTACATAGTATGCAAAGTCAGCTTATTGTGGACTATACTTTATATATACATACACACACTCTGACTAAGCCATTCCAGCACACTAATTTTTTTGATAATTATTATTTTAATTCTAAGTAACATCAGTGTCTCTTTGGCTATACAATATGTATTATCCAGCTGGTAGGTGAATTTTAACGCATCCATATGCACACTGAAACAGATTTTATATTGTTCTTTGGTGTATTAACTACGTCTTTAATGTCATGGTGTGTATGCAATGACACAGAGGCATATCCACATAGAAATAAATTGAAATACTATTATGCTGAGTGATCTATACAATTTTGCTTTAAGTAAGGCATTTCACCATCAAATAATCTGCAACCTTGCAAAGGAATATTTTTTAATTTAGGCACAATGTGTCATTTGCTGCATTTACAAAAATATACACGAAGTACATGCAATGAAGAATTAGCTCCAAATGTTGTCACATGTTTGCAGCAACCAAACATTACATGGACTTTTCTAGGAAGTCGCAAACAAAAATTGTTCTTTGAAACAAAGAGTAGGCTGCAATATGGATAAGGAAACATTTCCATTTGAAATCTGCCACATTGTATTTGATGTATGACATAATTGCGGGCCTGGAAGCCACAATGCGACTAGCAACCTCTAGTGTTTGATTTTAATTTGAATGATTTATCTCTAGAAAAAAGCAACAAAATAAATAAGTGAAAAAATGTCTGGCTATTTATATATATTATTTTATTTGCAAAACAAACAAAATACTCAAATTAAGAAAAAAAGAAAATTTGTAGGCAACCATATTATTCCTTAGATGAAACATACACTGTAGTCAGGATCTGAGGGTGAAGCTCTCTTTTTATAAGCCATGTGCTCACATGAACTGGTACTAATCTGTTAAAGTATTTGCTACATATAATTAAGCCTCTTTGTATTAAAAATAAATATTCATATGAAAAATTATGTTCTATATAATACTCATGTCATAATTCTAAATACAAATAAATTAAACATCATCTGGAACAAGTAATGAAAACAGTAAAGCCTTCTGTGAATTTTCATCCAGATGCTATGCCACTACCTGACCTTGATACAAGTGCATAAAATACTAAGGCTGGAAGTTTGAAAGAGTAACAATGCCAGAAGGTCTCACAGATGATGGGATTAATTTTTATACATTAAAGCATCAAAAATGTCACTACTAAATATATGCTAAATGAGGAAAGTCCCATGGCCCGTTTTGGTTTCAGTTGTCTAAATATGTATTTAGATTTAATTAGTTTCTTAAGTTACATACTATATTTTTAGTGTTTCATTTCTGAAATTTCATTTTCAGCTACCTTAAAATTCCACCCATGCATAAACCCACAAAAAATGTGGTAAACAAATTTTTGCATAATCAAAGGAAGACCCATTCAAAACATGAGGGAGAATGTTTTTCACATTTTCAAATCTCTTTTGTAAATTTTTAATCTTATTACAATTCCCATTCCTTGGTTGAATGTATTTTTCACTTTTTTGCTTTCAAACATAATTTTGTAAAAGAACTTGCTCATGTTAAAAGTTTCAGCCTGAAAAGCAGCAAGACTCAAAGTATAATATCCTTAAAATTCAATCTGTTTTAATTTTAAATACTATACAAATGAAACATGTCTGATGTACTGTTATACTTATTATAATTTACTATTGTGCAACTGTCCGATATTATGTGCAGGTCTCAATCAACATGAAAGCAGTTATGATATAAAGTATTGGTTCTCGAAGTCTATTGTATGCAGTTTATAAGCCCTAAATAGAGTAAATAACAAATTACACTAGTCAACAACCAGTTCTAAGCATACTTTATAATACTGAATCCAAATATTAAGTCAGACTTTTTTCTATTATGCTTAGTTGTCTTGTAATGCCACCTTCACATTTTCATGAGTTGGTGCAATCAAAGAATAAAAATACAAATAAATAAATTAATAAATAATTTCCCCAAATATGAATCACTATCACACTTTTTTTCCCTTTAATTCAGTTTAGGAGACTCCTGGCTGAGTGGCAACTTTTTTATTGACTCCCAAAAAGTCAGTTTAAAAGCTGACTTTCTCCATAATACAAATAGGCCTACATTTCCTTTTCTGTTATATAAATGTTTTCATGGAACAGAGATGCCAACATTAGGAAAGGTGTTCTTGTTGGCTATCAGGTCAGTGAAGTGTTAAAAGATAAGTGATTTGTGTTGAATGTGTTAAATAAAGTCGAGGAAGTTGCTTGCAGAGCTTCAAAAGTATATGCTCAAACCTTCGGGAAAATGTTTGGACTGAAAACTACCTAGAAAGAGTCAGTGACCTTATCAGGTTGTACCAAACAATGAGGTGCAAACTTCATTAATGATTCATATCTTGGATTCTCAATTAGACTTTTTCCCTGAAAACCTTGGTGCAGTCAGATTAATGAAAATGGCAAGCGATTTCAATAAGAAATTTCCAACACAGAAAAGTGTTACAAAAGCAAGTGGAGTCACAGTATGCTGGCTGACTACTGCTGGAATCTGAAAGACAGACGTACTTGAGGTGAAGTACTGCAGGAAATCAAAAACGGTTGAGTTTTAGATTATATATTTCTCACTTTAATAAGCATGTAAATATATAATATTTTCAAATTTAAATTTTGTATCACTGAAAAACCTTACTTGAAATAAAAATTCTAAAAACATATTTAGATTCAGTATACAGAATAAGATTTAGGTATTTTCACCCTTGGGTCAAAAACATTGTTTTATTTACTAGTGTTATTTGTAATTGCATATTTAAAATTATTTCATTGTTATTTTTCAATAAACAATCCAATTTTGTAGAACATCGGTAAAATAAACCATGCACTTCCAGACTGTAATATAACAAATATTGTAAAAGGAGAATCTCAACAGTTAGCAGAGTATGCACAGGTTTTACAGACTTTCACAAATTTGGCACAAATATTGCTTGTCCTCTACTCACCTCAGAAATTACTATACTGAATACACAGAATGAGGTCTAGCCACTTTTGAAACACCTTTCTAAACAAGTTAATCAAAACTCTTAATATGGACATAAATAATAATTTCAACTCTGAATAGCTTGAATAAAAAGTTGTAATGAAGTCCATTGTCCTACTTAAACCGGCAATCAAATAAACCCTACAGTTTTCTTAGGTAAGTATTAAAACTGGTTATTGTCTAGTAGCTTCTAAACAGATTACTGAAATAATATTATGTTTGAATGAATGAATGACCTCCCCTGAAAGAGCACGTTTACTTGATTAACTCCGCGTCATAACTGGATGTCTTTTTTTTTTTTTTGTCTTATGCCTTTGATCTCTCTGGTGTAACTATTCAGCAGGCAATTGTTGTTTTTAACTCTCATTAGTTATGAGTTATTTTCAACAACTGATTGTTGCAGTGTTCAGTATCTTTATGAATTACTCATTATGAGTTTTAAAGGCTGAGGTGTCAAATTTACTTCAGGGTTATTTCACACCAGTGTCCTTCACTACCCTCCTGATCTTCCATAACTCCTTCCATGCAGCTCCATGCACTCTCATCTGCCTGATGTACTTGTGTGCACATCCACACGATGCTGGTTTTGGCTTACACTGCTCACTTCATATAAGAGGTATGTGATTACTTTTCCCTAAACAGAAATGCTCTGAACCACAATATATTTTCGCATGCTTTTGAAAATGCAGAGAAAGGCTGCAGATGAGATGAAAAATATATATGGTAATGCTTTAACATGGCACTGGCATGTTGTGAGCCATAGTTTCAATAGAGTTCTACTGAGATACTGCTATAAAAGAGGAAAAAAGGGTTTAAAAAAAAAAAAAAAAAAAGTATTACATACAGTATTTAAAAAAATATAACAATTGTTCAACATTAACTTCAAAATATAGAATGATACTGTACATTATTTAATTCAACATACTTGCTATATTTACAAACCATTTCCTAATTTTTTTTGTAATATATTTAAAAAGTACAGTAGTAATAACCTCATGTCCAATAATTTAATTGTAGGCATAATTACTTTTTCATGGTTCCAGTTGTTCAGATAACTGACATACGGTATCTGATGAAGCAAACAACAGAAGTCAAGGTTCTAACAATTTAGGACAAATCATTTTTCCTCTATGAATAGAAAGCAACCTTAGATAATACTCCTTTTCCTTTATACACTGCCATACAATGTATTTACAATTTTCATTTAAGATACTTAATGTGGTGAGGCAGATTAAGGCATCACACACTGGCATTACACATAACTTATGAATAATTGCTTATTGAAATTATCTGTGATAGTTCATTTCTGAGATTTCATAAGATCATTAAGTGATAGAAATTATTTTTCTTTAAATAAATCTCTGTTACAGTTAAACACATTTTCATAATATGGCGCCTTAGCTTTCTTAATTTGTCAAAAGCAATTTTCTGAATTAACAGAAAGTTTGCCACTCAGGAATAGAATCTGAAATTTAACTGCTACAGAAATAAAAACAGACATAAAAAATATTGTGAAATAGTACGGCCCGGACACAGACAGGCAGACACGTTTTCAGCCATCACCACATGTTTATTTACACTAATATTATTTACAGTCTAAGGGCACCACCACCAAGCCCCCACAGTCTCCCAAAGTCCAGGCTTCACTAAGCCACCTCTCTTTCTCTTTCTTCTCTCACATTCCAGGCCTCTCCTTGCCGCCTCCTCTCCGACCTCGTCCAACTCCTCACCCGACTCCAGCCTTGATTGAAGGGGAGGCGGCCCCTTAAATAGGCAGGCGGCTGATGACCACACCCGGCCACCTGCCACAATATATGTATAATAAATATATATTATTACAGTGTGGTCATGTAGGCACAATACATAGGAAAAAAAGGCAGTGTACTCCATGGTTACTCTCTCAGGTGGGCATTAGCATATTATAATCTCTTGGACCAATACTGCGTGTTTTTCGCATTCGACCGACATTATAAAATACCAGAAATTATATGGTAAAATCAAGCCTTGACTTGTCCGTGGGAGAACTTATCCACGATGTCACACATGTGCAAATAGGAGAACGTTTTATGGACCAAGCAAAGGTAATTCCATGCCAGGCCAGAGGGTGGCGGGGTGCACTAAACCTTCTCCTGTTATCCCAACAGACCAGCTGCAGGAAAACCTGTCTGATTCAGAGCTGATGACTTTGCTTCCGGCACTCAGCATGACGTTACTTCAGGTTCTGGCGCCCAGAAGAATGTCACTTCCAGTTCCGACGCCCAGAAGAACGTCACTTCCGGCGCACAGGCTGACGTCAGAAGAACATCACTTCCGGTCTCATCTCTTAAAGCCACCATCTTTGCAAACCCTCACTAGTTCTATTTTGGACTCAGTATTGTGAACATCTCTGTGCTATTCAAAATCCTTTTGCAGCCAGGAATATTATACGGGTGGCTGCCCCAAACCTTTTTAAGTGTGTCGAGTCTGTTAATTTTCACAGCGAGTATTCTGTCTTCAGGGTGGTGGCCATCATTAGCAATACACTTTTTAAGATGATTTCTGAACGCTCTCATGACTTGTTCAGCCATTTCAAGGGGAATAGCGGCGATTTCATGGCGCACAGCGTCCTTTAGGGGGTTCAAGGTTTTGAGGTCGGTGTGTGTATACCTTCAGCTTAAGATAGCCCCACAAGAAAAAACTGCACGGAGCGAAATTCGGCGAAAGTGAAGGCCACCTGACATCGCCATGCAAGGGTATCAGCTTCCCCAGAAACATCTCCCGCAAAACTTGCATGGATCTCTGCGCCGTATGAGCTCTTGGTTCATCCTGTTGTAGCCAGATGTCCACCACATTCATTTCTTCCAGTTGGGGCCGCAAAAGGTTCTCTAGCATTTAAATGTTCTGAAGTGACAGCAACCGTTGCTCCCCCCTTTTCAAAAAAGTAAGGGCCTACAATGTCAAATTCCGCAACGGCGCACCAAGCTAACACGTTCACTGTGCAGGGGTCTCTGATGAAGTTCACGAGGGTTGGTTTCAGCCCAATAGCAAAAGTTTTGCTTATTTACACAACCCAATCAAATGGAAATGTGCCTCATCGCCACACAGGACGATGGCATCTCAATGAATGGCTTGCAGAATGTTCACACACAACTCTCTACAGCTCTCCCAGTCTCTCTCAGCGAGTTCCTGCACTACCATCATTTTGTATGGATGGAAATTAAGGTTCTCATGCAAAATCCTCCTCGAAGACATGTTGGAAATGCCTAAGGCAGAAGCATGCTTGTGCGCTAATCATCAAGGAGACTGATGCCCTTACGGCTTGGATGTTTTTAGGTCTTGGTACAGTCCGAGGATGGCCTGAAGATTGTCTGTTCAATGTTGTGCCCGTCTGTCTAAATTTAGCCAACCACTGAAGAATTGTTTTCCGATTTGGAAGTCATCATTAGGAGGAATGCTGAAGTGCATTCGGAAGGGGCATTGCTAAGTGATTATGGATTCGTTGTTTTTAAAAAACGCTTTGACAGCGAAAGCACAGTGTGCACTCGACCAAGGCATGTTGCCAACTGAAAACTACAAGGGATTGCCTATCAAAGGCCCCCCCCATCAAAGGTCTCCCACCCCAACCCACTCAGCTGCCCCTAACTTGCTAAATGACCTTCAGAAATGTGGTACTTCATTTTGGCTCACCTTGTACTACTACTGAATATACATGTATCAGTCTGGGACTGTGCCAGGGCTTCCCTTTTTCACAGATTCTGTTCATAATTTTTATGCAAAGAATTTCTAGGCACTGGCAAAGAGTGGAGGGGGTCCAGTTCAGTGGCCTAGGAGGAGTTTAAGTATCTTGGGATCTTCTTCACGAGTGGGGGAAAAACTGAGCAGGTGAACAACACTAGAATCAGAGTAGTGTCCACCATCATGCAGTCATTGTTCCAGTCAGTCGTGATGAAAAAGGAGATAAGTAGAAAGGTGAAGCTCTCTATTTATCGGTCCATCTATATTTCTGCACTCACCTATTGTCACAAACTTTGGGTAGTGACTGAAGAACTAGATCGTGGATACAAACAGAAGAAATGAGTTTAATTTGCAGCATGTCTGGGCTCAGTCTTAGTGACAGGGTGAGAAGCATAGACATTCAGGAGAAGCTCAAAGAGGAGCAGCTGCTCCTATACATTGAAAGGAGCCAATTGAGGTGGTTCGGACCCAAATAAGGATGCCTCCTTGGGGAGCGGTTTCAGGCATGTCCATTGGGAGAAGATATTGGGGCAGACTAAGGAGGAGCTGGAGGAAGTGGTGGGGAAAAGGGATGTCTGGAAATCATTGCTTAGACTGCTACCCCCGCAACTTATATCCAGATAACCATCAGAAAATGGACACAGATGGATAGTCAGCTCTTTATAAAGCTTTCAATTAAATTTAATTTATATTAAATTACTTATATTTTCTTATATTGCCATATGGCCTGCAAAAAAGACTTTGCCCTCATTCTCTTTCTGACTACAGAGTTACTAGTCAACTGAAACATTGTTGACTTTTAAGGGATTCTAGTGCATGGTTTATCAACCCTGCCAAGGAATCACTACCAATTTCAGGGAAGGTCCAAATCGCTTGGAGCTTCCAAGCCAAAACTGTCACCTGGCCACCCCTGAAACCACTGCACTACTGAAGATCTGCTGCATCTTAAGAGAGCTAGGACTTCTTCTCCTCTCTAAAGAACCAGACTGTCTCCACAATACCTTTTAGGAACTGTCTGTTGTCTCTACGAGGTCAGGTGTAGTTGCATTTAGTGCTGGGCGGTATACCGGTTCATACCGAAAACCGTTTTTTTATTTTTTTTATGATATGGATTTTTCTTATACCACAACACCGGTTTAAATTGCCTAAACAACGTTCGGAACGTGGTGCAGCGGTAAACTGTTCAAGTGGGGACCTTTTTCACTGCTACACCACTAAACACAGATTTGTTGCACTAGGGCTCTTTTTCATTGCTACACCACCAAATAGTGGGCGTTAGCATAGGTATCCCGCGCGGTGAAAATGGACAGAGAGCATTCATAAACTGAACTAAAAGTAAAGTTTTGCAGAAAAAAAAGGAGTCTCGTCCGTCACCTGGAGATACTTTAGTTTTAAAAGGTCAGATGTGTAAATACTGTTTCTATACTACTGGATAATACTGCAAGCCAAGTTATACTTGTTTTTGTACTTGCTAGTGTATGTTTTGCTTGTATTGATCCTGCGATGTGCTGGCGACTCGTTCAGAGATGGGTGCAACTCTGAATGGATGGCATAATTAAACATGTATAACGAAGATATTTTTAAAGTTCTGAACACTCCGTCGGCTAAGTTAATAACTAGTTTTAATTTCACAAAGACGTTTATCTGTGCGGTGATTGCTGCAGGCGCCTGCTCTTAGTGCGGAGGAAGTCAGTTTAAGAAGCATAGTGATTAACGACTGGGTCGGGGAACACTTAACACAAAGTATTTGATGTGCTGCATTAACTTGTGACGGGGTTTGAGAAAATCTAGTAAATTAAACATTGATTTTAGGATGAAGTTTAGTTTACAACATTCTACTTTAATTATAAAATAAACTATGAGAATAAAGTGGAAATGTCGACTTTAATCTTGACATAGTCAACATGTCGAATTTATTCTCGACATGTAGTTTGTTTTTTTCTTCCATGTCCATATTTTTTTTTTCCTTCACAGTGGCCCTAATGCGCTTCCATAGGGCTATACCACCAACAGCATTATAAATGCAAGTTGCAGTTTTTAATATTTATGTATATAGCTTAGCTTGAAGCAAGGTCCATATTAATGCAGTTTGCCTAAATGATGGTACAGTTGGTAAGATGTCATCACCAAGTTGCACTTGTTTTATTTTAATTTGGTGAATACTGTGTAATGCACCTGGGCTTGAAGCAATGGTGCAGCTATCAGTAATACTATTATGTATTTTATTGTTATTATTTATTAGTTTAAATATTATGCAGTTTAATGATGGTAAAATTGTTTAAAAAGTCACTAACGTGTCAGTGGACAGAGATTGTTAACATTAACAGAAAGTGTATTGGTTTACAAAAAATATTTACTATGTATTCCTTTTTAAGACGTGTTCAGTGCAATCCAACTTTTGACAAACACCTCTGTATATTTTACTAAGTCTAAATGCCTCTTTGGATGTTTGAAAATATGTTGTCAAAATCATAGTTTAAACTTTTGCAAAATTTGTTCAATTAAAGGTTCTATATTTTGACTGCATCTGTCATGCAATGTGATTCCTTCTCTTTAGTGCCACCCCCTTGAAAACTATCACTTTATGGGGCCATACAAACCTGGATTAATACTTGTGTGCACATTAAAATGTCTTTTTGTACGATGTACAATTCTCATAACAGTCTAATAGGTTATTCTTAGCCAGTCTACGGCAGTAATTGCAGTGGAAAATGTGGTTAACATCCACTCATGCATGGGGAAAAAAATACCATCTAATACCGTGAAACCGGCAGAATTTAGAAAAATACTGTGATATAGAATTTTGGTCATACCGCCCAACTCTAGTTGCATTGCCCACTTGTTAGTTCCTAGAGGCAACTCCACTGTACTAATGCCCAAAAAATAAGTCATCAAAAACATGTATTGCCTGTCTACCAACAATGTTCTAAAGGGATGTAGTTTTAACCACCAGTGTAGACTTTTGTTTCTGTGTGTGTGTCTCTTTCTCTCCTAAGGCCTTGGGAAACCCTTCTCCTTTCCTGTGCTACTTTGTTGCCACTTCTGTACCTGGTTACCACTTGTCAGGCAGGTGATGCTTCACTATACTGTATATAAATATACATGGACAAATGAACATACATACACTGAACATTTTTATATACAGTATGTGAGCCAATAAACAGCATAAAATCAAATACAATGTTGGTCTTTATTCTGTTTAATTCCTTTTACTTCCTCGTATACGTAGTAGAGAGATTGTATAGTAATCACGAAAAAATTTCAACTTTGAGATTTTGATGAATATCCACGTTTCATGCGCTCCTGAACACGTTTTGACCATATTTGCAATTATGTGTGTGTGCCTCTGTCTGTCTGTGTGTGTGTGTATATATATACAGAAACACTTGAGAATGCTTTGAGCTAGATAAATGAAATTTGGGATACGAGTGTTATATCAAAATGTTAAGTTTTCTATCAACTATTGGGCAACATACGTCAACCAGAAATGGTACTTAACCTGAACACATTTCAAAACATTTCAAATAAACTGGTACATAGGTTAAATAAACAATTAATTAAAATTTTGTACAGTAGTTTTTCATGTGAAACTGCATTATAAGAAGAGAAAAAAATTAAAATTTTAGATTTTTGTTAGTTAGGGTATAGAATTTCACCTTAATTGGATAAATGATATATTAACAGGTATCAGCACTATTACATATGCATTACTACCATTATATAAATAGAGATAAAGAATTTAAATTTTGTATGATCATTTGACCTTGATCAAGTGACTGGAAGAGGTATATTACTGAACATAAAAAACAAATAGATTTGAAATTTCAGTTTGATCGGATTACTGGATAGTAGTTATTTGCCATATAAACAAGTATAAGGAAAGATGAGTGGAGAACAATCCACCTTTTTTTATGCTTTACTTGTGGTGCTTTACAAAAGAATGGCAAATTGGTATTCATAAATGCTCTTAACAAAATAACTAACTATAGTTAGTATATGGAAGTATACTTCCAACGTTTAGTATAGATCATTGTGACACATCTGGTATAATAAAAGTTTATTGATTCAAAGGAATGACTTTTTATAGGTATCAAATTTGTGTCTACCTTTTTTTTTACCCAGAACGAAGGATTTTCTAGAATTTACCCCACCACTTTGATTGACTAACAACATTTCAATATGCTTTCTTGACAGTTTATTCTGTGATATTGTTGAAGCAGGTTTATCTGTTAAATTATCATATTTCGACATTAAGGTACTTGTTACTGTCTTTCTTAAGGCAAATTATGTTCCACAATTGTTTTGAGCTGGGATTTATTGAAATTTTCTTTTTGCTTTTTATGATTGTGTGCTCAAAATACAGTACTTTTAGTGATTTAATAGTGATTCTGAAATTTTCTTCATTGTGCTGGTTCTGAATTTCCACAAAAGGTTA
Source organism: Erpetoichthys calabaricus (assembly GCF_900747795.2). Classification (NCBI taxonomy): domain Eukaryota; kingdom Metazoa; phylum Chordata; class Cladistia; order Polypteriformes; family Polypteridae; genus Erpetoichthys; species Erpetoichthys calabaricus. The sequence goes on from NC_041400.2 coordinate 49,944,390, forward strand.
TTAATTCAATGGTGAAGTTACCTAACTTAGAAAGTATTTGTGTTGAATATTTATCACGTATGACTGGCTAGATATGAAAACTAACAGTTGGTAACTTTGTTTTTCATTTTTACATGTTATTTTGTCAACGAAAGAAATTTGTTTTATTGGTAATAACAGTGGTTGTTTGAACTAATTTAATAAATTATGTTACATACCGTACCTTTCTGATTTGTGCTGCGCATTTACTTTTGTCCTTGCGTTTAATTATGCAAATTGTATTTCATACTGTATATGTTTTGATCTTTTATCAATTTCGTACTTTTTGTGAAATAATTGACATTTCTTTTTCGCTTTCCGTGTTTTCTGGATTGCCTTAACGTTTCTTTTTAATGCCTACATTTATTTTTTTATTTGAAAATGCAAGTTAAAAAGCAAACAACATCACAAAGAAAGAAGAAAATTATCAGTTGCATACATGTTTACACTATGATTATTCATAAACAGAATGAAAGAATGACAGGCCTACAATAATATATAATTTTGGGAATATCTAATTATTAATCTTATTTAGTAACAGTTTATTAACTACATTGCACACATTATTATGTTTAACTGTAATTTAACTTATCAACAATGCAAAGAAATTACATGATACAAACATAAAATGACACCATAATTGGCAATTTATCTATTCAGGTAAACGAACTTTCAAATAAACTTGCAATTTGAATAGGTACGTTTTGTTTCACAAGTTGACATATTCATACAACTATTATGTAATCACTATGTATACAGTACGAGAAAGTCGAGTAGAGAACACCCCAGATTTTTACAGTTATATGATAAAAAATAATTCCTAGTTGAGGATCACCTTACCGGTCATTGTCACTCGATGCAGTCCTCTTGGAATTTTCTTCTGTTCAGACAAACACTTTGTTCTAGACAACTCTTGATTTTTCACGGCACTACAAAAATATAATAAGCACAATAAGAATCTCTTTATGTTATATACTTCTTTTCCCTACATGTTAATAACTATTGCACCCTTCAAAAATTAAGATGAAATAACAAAACAAAATTACTTTAAATGTCCACCCCAGAACAGAACCTAAGATACAACACCCACCTCCAGATATTTAGACATAGGCAGGAAACAGCCTTTTACTAAGCCTCAGTTCATTGCAAGGCCAAGCCATGCACACATACATCCCCTTCTTGGAACTGCCATTAAATGTAAATGCTTGAATTTTGGGATGTAGAAGAAAAACTCTGGAACAGTTAGAGGAATTTGCATGCAGTATGGGTAAAACATACAATCTCCACACAGTTAACAACACAGGACATGTTTCTAAATCAGGATGACATGTTCTTATTGGCAGCATAACAAATCCTATAACATCCATCTTTTTATCCATTATCTAAAACTGCTTATCCAGAGTAAGGTCGCAGGGAAGCTAGAACAATGTAGTATTATTGTTAAAAGATCAAACATTTGTTGGTTAAATTCAGTGGCTGCAAGAGCAGACAGTGATGTTAGAAGAATTAATACGATCAAACCAAAATAAAATAATGTCACATCCCTGGATGTGGTGGTTGAAAAACATGGAAAAATGTTACGTTGCCAAAGAAAACTGCCCTTGGGCAGTCACCTCAAACTACTGTGACAGAACACACTGCAAAAAATGAAATCTAAGCAAGTGAAAAGTATTTATATTATGACATTATCTCTTATATTCCTTACTGTAAGAATTATTGACTTATCAAAACGTTTGTATTTACGATTTTTTAGCTTACTTTAAGAAACCTTGTCAAGTAAATTTTGCTCATCCCACTGGTAGATATTTTTGTTAAATAAAAGCAAAACAACTCCCATTTAAAGTGGCTTTTGTTATTTCTGTGTTAATTCCACTATGGAATTAGTGCAGAAATAAAAACAACATAATTAATTTGTGCTTTAACAGCACTGTGATATGACCAATCAGCTGCAAACTGTTATCGTGATCAATTTTACTGGTAGAACTTTGAATAACCAAGGTGAAATAATGAGGAGGTAATATTCACATTTTAGTACAATGCTAAAAATGGCATCTGTACAGTAAAGGAGGAAGTGCATTCGCCCTCTGATTGTAATAAACATAGCTATAGTTTCCCATCCATCTATCCATTTTCTAACTGGCTTTTTCAGTTCATGGTTGCTGGGAGCAGGTACTATACTATATTGAAATATCAAAATAAAATATGTGATTTGGATTTGTATATAGAGGAGCGTAATTTTGACATTATAGCATTATCTGAAACATGGGTAAATAAAGAAGGGAATGAGTATAACATAGAAGCATACAAATTTTGTAGGAAGAATAGACGGAACAGAAAAGGAGGTGAGGTTGCTGTTTATGTCAATGAGAATTTAAACGCAAGTCCTATTCAGTTGGACAATGAGGCCCATCTTAGTGATGATATTTGGCTTAGCCTGGAAAGCATTAGGGAAAGAAAGTAGGAGTTTTTAGAAGTAATCAGTGAATGTTTAGCACAGTATGTTAAAGCACCAATGTGGGGTGGAGCCTGTCTGGATTTAGAATTTTGTAATAAGCAGGACAGAGTTGAGGATGAAGAGGTGATTTAACCACTAGGGTCAAGTGACCATAATACAATACAATTCTCAATGTTTTGGAAGAGTTAACTGTTAACTTTGGTACAGCAAATTTTGACCAGATGCGGCAAAGTCCAAGGAGGATAGACTAGGTTAGGTTTTTAAGTGTGGACATTCGAAGAGCAGTGAAACAGGTTTAAAAAAAAAAGTGAGAAGGATTTAGGACTTGTGGTGGACTCTACACTATCAACTTCAAAACAGTGTTCATAAGCCATTAAGAAGGCTAACAGAATGTTATGTTATATAACACAATGTGTAGAGTACAAGTTATGCTCAAGCTTTATAATGAACTGGTGAGACTCATCTAGAGTATGGCGAACAGTTTTGGTCTCTAGGCTACAAAAAAAGACCTAGCACTGCTAGAAAAAGTTTGAAGAAGAGCAACTAGGCTGATTCCAGGGCTACAGGGGATGAATTATGAAGAAAGATTAAAAGAGCTGAGCCTTTGCAGTTTAAGCAAAAGACAATTAAGAGGAGAAACGATTGAAGTGTTTAAAATTATGAAGGGAATTAGTACAGTGGATTGAGACTGTTACTTTAAAATTAGTTAATCAAGAACAGAGGGACACACCTGGAAGCAAGTTAAGGGAAAATTTTGCACAAATATTGCGTAAAGTAAAACTTCCTAGAGAACCATAGATACTTGGAATAAGCTACCAAGTAGTAAGGTAGACAGTTGAACTTTATGGACTTTCAAAAATAGATTTGTTTCTTTTTTTTTTAGAAGAATTAAGTGAATGGCCGACACATGTTCAAGTCCAGCACACACGTTTCCCTTTGCTGCCCACTACACAGCACAGTACAGTACACAAGTAGCACAACACAGCACTTTCTTCCTTTCTCTGCCACCTCCACTCTTCTCCCAGCAATCTTTGTCCACCTCCTCCCATGTTCCAGGTGCACTTCTTCCGGCAGCACTTCTGGGTGTAGTGGAAGTGCTGTAACCCAGGGCTCAAAAACTGTCTAGGCACCCCTTAGCAATGGTCATGGGCCCCATCAAGGTTGAGCTTCTAAGCTCCAAACATGTGGCCCTGCTGCGAGCCAGGGGGTGCGCCCTCTTGTGTTCCAGGGGAGGCATTTCCCTAAAAATGCCCTTTCCCCCAGTCCTTCAATTACAGGGGCATCCCAGACAGGCAAGGGTCCTGGCCATCAACCACAAACACACAACACACCCACACACATATAATAATATTGTTGGTAACCTGACACGCACCTGCCTCCCCGAACCGACACAAACAGGCAGAGACACCAAAAGCCCCTTTATTTGGGGAAAGGAATCCAGAGCAGTCTCCATGGACTGAAACCCACAGTCACAAGTACTATAACAACACTGTTCCTATCTTCCAGAGCCTTGCAGCCCCATTCCTTCTCCACACCTTACAGGTGAGCTTCATCCACCTCCTCCCAATTCTGACTCCCTTCTGTGAGGTAGCTGGCTCCTTTTAAGCTGCACCCGGGAGAACTCCAGGTGGCTCGTTAGGGAGGTCTGAAATTACTCCCAGTTGTGGTGGAAGTCTAAAGTAGGGCTCTGCAGCTTCCCTTGACGGCACCCCTGGAACCCAACAGGGCTGAGCCGACCAATACCAAGTTCCATATAGCCCTGAGGGACTCCAAGCTGCTGTTACACTCCAGGGGGACTGTCAAATAACATTTTGGGAGAGATGATGCCCTTCATAATTCATCTCACCCTGTCCTTCGATTACAGAGGCATCCCGGTCGGGTAATGGCACCGGCTGCCATCCATCACAATATATATCATAACTAATATACTGTACATTTAAGATGTATACTTAAAATAAGTTGTTTTGTTACAGAATCACAAGTGAATGAGATCTGTGCAACTTGTAATGATTTGTTGATGAAATAAATAAACAAGAATCATTAGATTGGTGCTCAGATTCATATGCAAATCAAACAAAAGAGAATCATTATATTGATTTTTGGGCAGTGACTCGTTCGCAAATAAAATGAACAAGAATCATTACACTGGTTGCCAAATAGTGGCTCATTCATGAATCAAATGATTTACATGATTCACTAAAAAAGCTGTTCAAAAAGCACAAACTACTTGTGAATCTTCCATCACTAATAAACGCTATGCAGGGTTTCAGGGTATAACTACAAAGTTGATGTTAGGAAGAATACTAGTCAAGTATAGCAGTTTGGCCTAGAAGTCTGAGATGTGATTTAAAGCTGCTTTTGGATTAAAGTACATTGACCTTAGAATTATGTGAGGAGTTTGGAAAAGGGCTTAGTGGGAGCAAAAATAGAAGCCACCTGAGGTAGGAAGAGGTATTAATTTAAGACTTAAGACATGAATAAGTGAGAGAGATTTGATAGACAGTACAAATACCGGTGTTTTGCTTCTTTATTACTGTTTTTTTCCCCCATTACTTCTAACAATAATTGTACAAACACATATATGCGCTACCAAAAAAAGCATGTATTTCAAGTAGTCTTCTAATTAATAATATTCAAAAATGTAGCAATGTGCAAATACTCACCATGATATTTTTTCCCCCAAGAAAAAAGCATTTCTACTCAATGAAAGTCCATGAAATTGCCACAAGATGTTCATCCATCCATCCATTATCCAACCCGCTATATCCTAACACAGGGTCACGGGGGTATGCTGGAGCCAATCCCAGCCAACACAGGGCACAAGGCGGGAAACAAACCCCAGGCATGGTGCCAGCCCACCGCAGGGCACACCCACACACCAAGCACACACTAAGGACAATTTAGGATCACCAATGCACCTAACCCGCATATCTTTGGACTGTGGGAGGAAACCTGAGCACCCGGAGGAAACCCACGCAGACATGGGGAGAACATGCAAACTCCATGCAGGGAGGACCCGGTCTCCTTACTGCAAGGCAGCAGCACTACCACTGCACCACCATGCCGCCGTAATGTTTATTGATATGTTTAATTCACTTAAAAGTTTACAGTGTGAAACTAAACCAAACTAACAGGTAATTATAATAAAGAAACAAAAAATGTTCCTGATTCAGAATAAGGCAAACAGACTAGGAGTGTGAAAATGCCTTCAAAATAGAAGAGATGGTACAGATAATGTGTGTGATAGTGTTGGATTGGTACTAAAATCCAGACTTCGGTATTGATATCAGCTTTCAAACCTCAGTACCAATTCTGAAATGGTACTGAAGCAAATAACAGATAACCCCGCCAACCACCACACACACACACACACACACACACACACACACACACACACACACACACACTCCCCTACCTGTTGTTCCCCATAAGTGCATATTTCTCCTGTTGCACTGAAAATTTGCACACCTCTTTGCTTTGCTATAAGCTACAATTTAAAGTCATTAGCCTGTTGAAGGTGGGGTGGAGGGTGTTTTGGGGGATTGTCCCACACAGAGTCTACAGTGCGTCTCACTGCCTTGCTCTCGGAGGATCCTGCCATAATTATATTTTTTCACTTGTGCCTATCTTCAGTTCCATTCCTCTCCCAACTGCATTCCCACTTCCCTTTTAAATGGGACTGGAGTCAACCTCACGACGTGGCTGGATTAAACTGAATCACAAAGATACGGGCAAATCTGAGTGTTTTTTTATTTCTCTTTCACAATAAAGTCAGAGTTGACATATCAATTAGGGCTGTAATTGATGAGCCTTAGGCCTAGCACAAACGTTGATGACTAGTTGAAAACTACTTCTGGACCACTTCACAGTAAACAACCTCATTGCCTGCTCAAATAATATTAGTGCTAAAGAAAATGCAAATCATTTGAAAATCAGTTCTAACAAGTTATAAATGATACTATGAAAACTTCAAAAATCTGCACTCTTTTTTTTGACTATTACTGAATAAAATTATCCATTTCCCTTTTACAACTGAAAGGAAACTGGCTGTGTGAAGTACATTTGAAACACAAAGACAAGAGAAAACAAGGTAATAGAGAATATGAAAACATCTGCTGTTTCGTTATCTCAGACTACAGAAAAGACATATTACTAGAACTACAAAACAGAATTTACAGCACAAAAGTATGAAAATAACTTATTACTGGTAAATAAATGTCACAAGTTGTAGATTCGTAACATTTTGAATACTAAGCATACAGTAAATCACTTAGTGGGTCAAAGCTGCTATCATCTTCTTTTTTCACAACAATTCCAAAAATTAAGTGAATATGTTTTTTTCTTTTCCAAATGCCAGTAGTTTAATGATCCAGTGTGACATGCTGGTGTCATTACACATTTCTTATTCCTAACATTCGAGAGCAAACAAAGGTTTACAGCTATGCCAGCCCCATGTGGCTGTCCCTGAAAGACATTTACATAGGATGAAGTTATACATATTACTTACAGAAGATCTGGCATACCACTGGCAGGGTATTGCCTGTCACCACTGTAAGTGAACGCTGGAGTATCAGGTACAGTACACAGCTGTTTTCCATTTCTGTTCCCCTGAGGTCTTCCTGCTTGTTTTGTACCAACACTACCTAGTTTTCCTAGGGCTAATGCATATGTATAAACCTGAAAAAGACAGAAATATTTATTCCAAGTGAAGACACATGATCAACACCTTCCAGTAACCTTTTACAGAAAGTAAATACGTTGTAGTTGTAGTCCTTATATGTTCTATATATATGTTCAAAATGTTATATGCATTTAGGTTTACTTCAAACCTAAATACAAAAAAAATACTGAATTAAAAAGATGAAAAAATGTAATGTGTTTAATGAATACAATGTTAAATGACAGTAAATAAATACTTTACAAACTATACTTTGATCAAGTTTAGGTCACATTTTGCATTGTAACTGAATTAAAGCTATTCCTGGTGCTGAATAAAAATGAATTAAAAATAACAGAACTTAGCAGTGACTGCTCAGAATAGTGATGTTATACAGTATGTAAAAAACATTTTACAATCTGAAAGGAAGTTATGTAGTTGTTTAAATGAACAAATGCCAATCAAGAATTTCATCTAAATGTGCCGGATGTCTTTTAATGTATTTTTAAATTCTCATTATCTTCTTGACTCGCACAAATAGGTAATGTGAACAAGAAAAACAATTTTTATATTAATTTTTTAGTCTGAGCAGCGCTACACATAAATGGAAGAAATAAACACATGAAGAAAAAAAAAATGCTTATGAAATGTTTAAACACTCATGTTTATGAAGCCCAAGTGCTACCACTGTAATAATACTAAACACAAAGCAGTTTTTCCAATATTTAAGGTAAAACAAAAGGATACAAATCTGTAAGTAACAGCAAGATATTTTTAAAGCAATTTAGTTCAATGTAAACATCTCAAGTGAACAGAAACAATTTGCTGTCTTTAGGTGTGTTTTCATAGAAAATGTATAATCAACTATATATATATATATATATATATATATATATAAACATAACATATATAATTATAAAGTTATTAGTTATTAAAGTTATTAGATGAGACTTTTTCTTATGGATGTCCCTCAAGTCTTACCATGACAGGGTGTTTTATTTAAAATTGAAATTAGCCTTCACTACAAAGAAAAAGCTATGGCTTCAAGAGTCACAAGGGATTAAAATCAATTGTCCATGAGCCCAATTTGTTTGCAAATGTTGATCTATGCTTGGTGGGAGGTTAAATTAATTAAAAATGTGATGCTGAGGTGAGAAAAGAAAAATCGCAGATATCCATTAGTTAGCTAGGTAGCAATTCGGCATGCAAATTTAGCTTTTCTCCAGTCTTCCCTATTATATCCGACTGCTACAGTCATCATATTGCTACGTGTGACTTATGCCAAAAGAAGCAGATTTACAGCAGCTTGAAGCTCACCTTTAGCTATTATCCATTAAGGAGTATGATTGCTTAGGCATTGAAAACTGTCTTAACTGTTACACAGTCCCATAACTTCTGTCAACTTATATTTATTGTTGTCACCAGCTTTGACCCAATTATCAAAAGCAAAGATCAAATTAAAAAACATAACGTTACAAAATTTAAAATAAATGTACAAGCTGTATAAGAAGTTATTACTTATCTCCCATAGTGTACACTGCAATCATGAAATGCTGGTCATTTTTAAATATCCAGTATTTATAAAAAAACAAAACAAAACAAAAGCCTTTAGACACAAGCGCCTCAAACTCTGGAATGATATAACTGCCAACATCAGAATTGCCACATCAGTCTCAATATTCAATTTACTTAAAATTTTAGCACAGCATACTGCCGGTGGTTTTCATTACAAACTGTTTAGAAGTTTCTTCCCTTCTGTCTCTATTTCTCTGTGTCCTGCGGTGGCTTCAAAAATGTTTTGATCATTTTCCCTGGGAGTGAATAAATATTAATATTGTAGCAGACTTTTTACATAAGGTCTCTATCTCTTCTCTCATTTTTTATATATAAAATTTTTTTAATTAATGCTCTTAATTAAAAATGTTAAGATTTGGCCATTGACTTGTTAGTATCATTTTTTAAGTGGATTTTTAAATTGAACTGAAGATATGCTGCTGGCATCACAGACTCAATCTTTGGCCCATCTCAATTGCTTTTCTGGACAAGCTGCAAACTTGAGATGTCACAGGGTGAGCATAATGGATCTAAAGGTACCGAACATCTACAACATCGGAGTATGTAAGAAACACTGAGGAAAGTAAACTGGGATATATTAATTATTCGTATGCGGACCTGGTATTAATACTGTTAAAGGAGTTATCACACACCTTAGAAGAGGTGCAAAAAAATATGTAACAGCAGATTTTCTTTTAAAATGTATATTTTTGGGTGGGTATTTATGTAGGAAACAAAAACAAAAAGTATATTTACTGTATAGTTAAAAAAAAAAAAAAAAAAAAGAAAAGGTACAGTGGGATACAATAACACACAGTGACTTTAAAATGCATTATTATCATGTTTGAAACTGAAATACTAAAAGGAACTACAAAAGATATTGAAATTACAAAAGGTCAATAACAAAATTACTTGCAATTTTATAGAGAGATATTGGTTCTTTTGTTAACACAATGCCATTCTGAGAACACAACTTCCTATACATAGCATCTGCACAGAACATTTTCAGCCATGGAGACTGTAAAAGAGAGATGAGCTTTTCTGAATCTTCATATGGTAAGTCTGGAAAACATGTTTGTAAAGAAGCATGATTACTAAACAGGAAAAACATCAATCATAACCTAATGAATACACCTACGGTACATATTACAGTAAACATAGTATTTAATATTTAGATGGTGATGAAGGCGATCAGTTAGTAACCTTGTAGATCTTGCCCTTTATTAAAACTTGTTTAAGGCACCATTGTATTAGTTCTAAATCTGTTTCTAACCTCCGGTACAATGAACACCTAAATTAAAGTATGGCTCATATGCATGTAGTTGTGAAGACTTGCACAGGACATAAATTTACACATTATTCTGTTCTGTACAAGTCTACATGATTTCAGAGGGTCCTTACTGTTTAGTACATAAATAAGGCTACGTAAAATCATGATTGGTATAAGTTGGTATGATGAAATATGCAATAACAAGGTCCAGAAAAAAGTTCTACAATTAAAAAATGTTAGATGCTAAATTACACTTGCTGCTTGTCCTCTCATATATACAGCAAACATCTTATGGAACTTTGCTTAGCAGGGACCAGTTTTATGCGGGATGCAGACATGCATGTTGTAAGGCTTTATATTTATACATGGCTATATGGCTTTCATATGTAGTAACATATTATCTTTAGATGTTGTGATGCTTGAACTATCATCCCAGGTAAAACCAAATAATTAACAGACAGCAGAGCTAAGTCTACCTATTCCAAGTTCTTCTTCTGATCCTCAATCCATTTTTTTCTGATGCTTATCACTATCGGGCAATACAGTTGGAGCCGACAAAGTCATGCTTAGAAATAGTGGAAACTTTTCAGATTTTATTTAACATTTAGAAGTGGTTGTATAAAATGTAATAAAGTGCTGAACATCATGATATTGGCTTTTTCATATATTTCAACATAATGCCCAATGCTAGAATCCATTAACTTTGCTACTTTTTTCATAAACTTATAGTAGAATACAAGGCCTTCTCTGTTGAAAGGGCAGATTTGAAATAGATGCTGAAAGCTATTCATACTAATCCCACTTGCCCTCCAGAATATTTCCAGTTTAAATGGCTTAAGCTAGATAAAGTTAATTTCCTTATATAGCTCTATATAATATCAATATTTAATAGCAGACATGTTAAGGTGTAAAGATGAATTGATATCTACAGTATGTAGACTTTGCCAGACTAAAAAATACCTGGAAAGGGGTTCATCTTAAGCTAAGGATAAGCTAACCTCTTGCTTAATAATATGGGCACACTAATGCACTTATAAGCAGATAGTAACATATACCTAGAAGTGGTATCTGTTCCCGTGGGAGCTAAAACCATCAATGAAAGACTAGGTGCATGCTTTCTCTTCCTTTTTTAAAGGGTGAAAGCTACTATGGAAACTAAAATTATCTTGTACCTTTGTCAGCTGAAAGAACATTCTCTCCAGAGACTTCTTGGCAGTGGACACTCTGGAATACCTCTGAACTCCCTTTGGGATTCATTAACTCTAAGACAAGCTTTTCAAAGCCAGACTTTGTGCTAGTTATTGAACCTAATCTGGAAACAATGTTTGCTTCAAGAAGGGAATCTTAGCCCCTAATCTCTTACATCAGAATGAGTTAAGAATTTTTCTAAAAAAAGACACAACAAGCCCATAAAAAGGACCACATGGCAAAGACAAGAAGTGCACTCCACCACACACAAACTTCTTCACTTAAACCTCACACAAAAACAGCACAAGCCAACACAACATCAGACATGTCCTTAAAGGCTTGGTGTCATAAAACTGCTTTATATATACTGAGATAAATTAGAACTCTAAGTAGCTAGTACATGGACAAATACTTACTTTATCATGTAGCTACTGTGTAACAAGCTGAGGAATACTGTAGCTATGCCAGGTACATACCGCAAACATTAACAAACTGAAAATAAAATCCTTCAGTCACAGCATGTTTAAGCACTCTCACCTAAACATGCGTATTCAAGTTTAAAAAAAAAAATGTGCATGCTGACAATGACATCACTTTAATATTCCAAACAAACCCAAGCAAAAATACATGTAAAATACACTAAACCTCTAAATAAATGAATTTCTGATAAATGTTAGAATTTAAGATGAACAAAAGACAATGCTAATATAAAAGGCATTTATCCTATTTCTATAATTCATATTTTAATCAATGGTTAGTATCAATGTTCCTCTTTCCCACATAAGGTAGTGGGGAAAGTAGAGAAAGCTTTTTAATCGAATGAAAGAAAAACAATACATGGTTAATTGGAAATATTTACTTTTTGCATTGAGTCTCTAGTGCTATTGCCAATTGAGATTCCAACTTACTCCTCTAAAATGAATAGATTATCTAACGTGAAAATCTGTTATTTATAAAACAAATTTTAAAGTTTAAATATACTGGGAAGTTAAAAGAAAATTATTTTTACAAACCTTCAAATAACAAAACAAGATAGTCAGCCAGCTCCTTCAACTTTCTCATGCTTTGCTGATGACTTAATTTATGGTTGCTCTGAAGCCAATACATCACTGTCATACTAAATATTTCTTGTACATTGTAAATTACTTCCATTTTGTCAGCCTTTTAAAGATAAACACATCCAAACATTAAAATTCAATCATAAATGTCTACTAAATACTACTGTATATAAAAAATAATGGCTAACTAGTTAACTTTTTCACTGGTCAGTAAGCAGGTGATTCAGTACAAATACTTCTGATAATTTATTGAAAAACAATGCAAGCCTATACATTGCATGATTAGTAATGATATTATCAAAACAAGATCCGCAGAAAGATATTTTACTTATTATACCATATCATACATTTAAAATGCCTTATGGATCAGTTTTATGCTGCTTGACATGTGGTTTATTCCTTGCACTGCAGTAGTATAATATATTACACATTATAAGCAAATCTGCAGTTAACTACACCTAACTCACATTTTTAAATACTTAAATGTGACAGTTATACCTTTTTCATATATTTACAATAAATTGATAAACAGCATTTTGTGTAAACATATAGTATCTAATATTTTCCTTCTGTGTATATGTACCCTTTAAAAGATTTTGAAGATTATATGTAAAATGATACAGGGTTGTGTTGTACACCAAAAACACAAGATTTTAAAATGTATAGTACCCACATTTTTATGATTTTCAATACCAGAAGGTCAGTTTTCCACTCATATCCATCCCCCTAGCATTAGATAAGAATTGATGGGGAAAAAACATGTGCACCAGGTAATGTGTGCTGTAGTAAAGCAGGGGTTTTTGTAGTTACCCATTATTTGCTTTGGAACTGCTTTAGTGTCAGTACCGACGTCTGAAAGCTGGTACCGATACTGCAGTCAAAATTTTAGTACTGATCCAACACTATAATATTATTTTCAAAAGGGACATATAACTTATTCAAGTTAATAAGAAATTGCACTCAGTTGAAAAATGACATTCTTGTAATCCAGGAAATAATTTTTATATATAGAAAAAAAGGACACATTCATTTCAAAACAATAAAACTGTCTTATTCTATTTTTTTTTAAAGTACCCTAGGTTCATGTCTATAAGCCGGACTCGTGTATAAGCCAGAGACCAAAAATCATACGAATTTTAAAAATAAAATCTTATCATAGATAAGCCGGACTCATGGATAAGCCGAACGTACTATAACCTATAACTAATAGAAGGGAGGGAGGTCAGTGGCCTCACTCGCACCCATTTAATTTCTTTAAGGGGGGAGAGAGTGTGAGATATTGGCGTCTCTCTCACTCCCCGCATGGCGCGGTTGGAGCGGCCGGAGCGCGTTCTTTCTGCTCTGGGCATCGCCGAGTCAACACACGCGCGTAGCGGTCATTTAAATTGTGATTTTGTTAAATTTTTGTTTTGTGAAATTTGTTAAAATGGATAATGTAAAGAAGACTCGAAAATCTTATCCCAATCATCGAAAACTTGAAGCGGTGAGCTATGCCGAAAAGTATGGCAATGCGGCGGCGGCGGCTAAAGAGTTCGGAACAGACGAGTCAAACATCCGCCGATGGAAAAAACAAAAACCTGTTATAAAAGCAATGCATCCGAAGAAGCGCTGCCGTCGGTCCCGAAAAGAGTTTTGGCCGGAATTGGAGTCACAATTGAAGACATGGATTATCTCCAGACGCAATGAAAATAGAAGAGTGTCGACCACTGGAATTCGTTTGAAAGCGAAAGAATTGGCAAAACATTTAAAAATCAATGACTTCAAAGGCAGCAAATGTTGGTGTTTTCTGTTCATGAAAAGACACAACTTATCTGTAAGAGCCATTACATCTATTGGACAGAAGTTACCACAGGATTGGGAAGAGAAAATGGCTGTCTTTGGGGTTTTTGTCAAAAATGCGATCAATGGAGTCAATTTCGAACACATCGGGAATATGGATGAGGTCTCCATCAGTTTCGATATGCCCAGTGGTTTCACAGTTGAGACAAAGGGATCAACTGATGTCAGAATCACTACCACTGGCAATGAAAAGTGCAATTTTACTGTTGTCTTGTGTGCTAAAGCCGATGGTGGAAAATGCAAACCTTTAGTGATTTTCAAACGAAAAACTATTCCTAAAGATGTCTTCCCTAAAGGAGTTGTTGTCACAGCAAACGAAAAGGGATGGGTTGACGCGGATATGGTCAGCTATTGGTTAGAAAACATTTGGCGTAAACGCAAGAATTCATTTTTTTGCCAGAAATCAGTTTTAATATACGATTCGGCTCGACCTCACATCACAGAAGAAGTCAAAGAAAAGGTGAAAAAGTATTCACAATTGGCTGTTATTCCTGGAGGACTGACATCTAAATTACAGCCACTGGATCTAAGCGTTAATAAATCTTTTAAAATCAAAATGCGTGAGAAATGGGAGGACTGGATGGTCAATGGTTACCATTCATTCACTAAGTCTGGATCAATCAAAAGGGCCTCTTATGCTGAAGTATGTCAATGGATCGACGAACGTTGGAGTGAAGTAACCACGGATTGCATTAAAAATGGATTTAAAGCTGCGAATATCTGCGAATATCCAACCGAAGTGCTAACAACTGTGATATCTCGTGCCACTGATAGTGAAGAAGAATCCGAAGATCAAATCGAATCTGAAATTTCAGAATCTTTTAATGAGATGTTTGATCTCTTTAATACTGAATCTGATGAAGAATTTGATGGCTTTGATTAATAAAAATTAATTTTTAAAAATGTATAACTTTTTTTAATAAATTGATTTTGTGTATAAGCCGGACTTATGTATAAGCCGATATTCTATTTTTTCATTTTCACAACTTTTTTTCCTTAGATAAGCCGCGGCTTATAGACAAGAACTTAGGGTAAATAAATATATCTTTTTATGTTTAAGCCTCTGTCATTTAAAAGTTGTTCACTACCTGAAACCTTCATTCAGAAACAAACTCAGTATACAATGAAAATTTAAAGAACATGGTCTTTCAGTAATTGCTATAATCATTTTTTGCCCCATATTTTCAGTCTGAGCAAAAACAGCCATTCTTAAGAGTCTCTAAAGTGACACTAACTTCTTATGTAATATCATACTTCATGTGTCATACATCTCTTCTTTTCAACTGCTTTTTCCAGTGAGGGTTATGGAATGTGTCATATTTTAGGCAAAACTTAAACTCCAGGCATCAATAATTCTGCATTGACTTCTGAATCTAAATCAGTTTGTGGAATCCCAGAAAACATGGCAACTGAATCTTAGTTCTGATTGCCATATTAAATTGAAAACTACTGACTTGCAGTACAAAATATTAGTTAATATTTACCTTGTAAAACAGTCAGGGTGCATACAACACATTTGTGTGTCAGTTTGGACAAGAGCATGATTCTTTGAGCATACAATAGAAGGAAATACACCACTTTTGTTGATGGCTCTTCCATTGTGGTAGAATACATAGAGAGTATGAGAAAGTCAATGGACCTGATGAAATTCTATTTATTTTTCTCATCCAATTAGCATGTGACAAACATGTGTGACAGGTTTAGACAGAATCCTCTTTGAGGAGGATGTTGTTTATTTTGATATTTGTAATTTTATTGGAAAATTTCAAGCATCTTTTTGTGCTATGGGGAATACTTAACACAGACATTATGATTTAAAACATCACCTCAATTTTGGTTCACAATTTATGTAGCCATGAAATGCCAGAACTAAAACAAAACAAAAGGTTGCATTTGAACAATAATTCCATTCCTGTAAAGATTGGGACATATGTTACTGTACAATGGTGTAGGGCTTCTTTTATGTACCTGAAAGTCAAGAATAAATTGGAAAAAAATGTCACTAACACAGTTTCAACTTTTAACTGTAAAATATTCGCCGATATGTGAGGGCTACAAATGACACTTTTCTATAAATAAAAAGACAATCGTACTAAATAAAATCATTTAAAAACGTGTCAGGGAGCAGGACGTTGGAGGATATAATGGCAAAATAATCCAAATGACAAGTTGATCAACACACACCACATGAACACGCAGCATATGGTGCCAGCCTTAGTGACAGAGTCTCAAGTCATTCTCACAGTGGACAGTACAATCAAACAACAACTAGACTGCAATGCAACATGTAAACACAGAATCAAGCTGATTGAAACACTCCATCTACTTTGAGAATGAATGAGACTGTGCCACTAACGCTAACACCCGATACTCTTCCATATCATTTCAAGTACACCGTCTGCAGGCCTGGCTCCCTGGGGGTTATTTAGCTGGGCTAAGCTCCCTAAACATCACGTCAAACACCCACCCCCAATACAGGCAGACTTGGCCGAAACATGGAGAGACATGACAAAGCAATATTGCGGCAGGCAGTCACATAACTTTTTTTTTTAATTATGAAATGATAAAATGGAAGTTTAAGTGTGAACTTTAATAATTACATGCACAACCAGCACCTCTTTAATTTACTGCCGTTAAAAATGGTGAGGAAGATTTTCATTTCAAAAACGCAGTTTGCAACACCTCGCCTCACTACACCGTGGTGCCTATTCAGATATTGCATCTTTTATTCAAGATTTTTAGAGAATAATGTTGCTTCTTCACCAATCATTTTTGCAGGATGTGCAAGTAACATTCTACCTTGACTGGAGGTAAAACTTATCATTTCTAACTTATAAGAGGAATTAAACAGAAAGCACTAGTGCATTAAAAAAAAAAAAAAAAAAAAAAAAAAAAAAAAAACAGTCTGGTAATGCAAACATAAGACTAGGTCAACCTACTGTATATTAAGTAGAGCTAAAGCTGGATTAAAAGATTACATAAGGAAAATTCTCCCATAAACCAACCATTTGATTGAAAATTATTGTTATGTGTTGGAATATCACATTGGTGTTTATAACACTCATGCACAATGTAAAGTTTGGACAATTTTGCCCAGTAATAAAAGTTATTTGCTTTAGGGCCTATCACCATTTCATTCTTTCTATTGGAGTAAGAGCTGGTGTTTTCAAAATAATTTTGTTGTATTTTTATGATTACATAAACTTTAAAAACACTGAATATCCTAAGGACACTCTTACTTGAACCTTGTAAGCAATGAAACAAATTTTACAATATTAAATACATGTGCTTTTAACATAAAGTGATTTGAAAGAATATTAATTTACCTCTTTACTGTTGCTTACTCCATCATGGACAAAAATGATCAGTTTTCCAAAGTCTTCAATGGGCTTAGAAAAAGGTGAAGAAGAATTGTCCAGATTACTCCAAAATATACTTTCTACAACTGAATGGACCATAATGGTGGTAGTTCTGCAAAAATACAACAATGTTTGTTTACTATTTACATTACTAGTGAATTTTACAAATGCATTATATTATTTACAACATGCATGTTATTTGGCAGTTCTAAACTGGCTGACTTTGAGTTTAAGCATGTGTGCGAGTGTGTCCTGCAGCATGCAGTGGACTTGCATCACACTCTTGGCTTATTTACAATCTTGTTGGAAAAGTAGGCACTAGCCTCCTACAAACATGGATAGGAAAATGGAACTTATGAAAACTGATGCATTTACTCTGTATGTTAGGTCATGTATCAAAGATTTTTACACCAAAGGATATTGCAATGAAGTGAGCTGTTAGAAATCAATTAGTTCACCAAATCGATTGGTTGTAGGATTGTTGACCCGGTCCGTGCTCCCAATCAAAATCAAACGGTAGTCTGCTCAAATTTATTTATACAAATCGATGAGGTGTGCATCTTAATGATGACTGAGCACAGTTCTTTACGAAAGACTAACTAGATACTATCATTGCCAGTGATCATCTAGGGTTGTACTCTTTTAAACAAGGTGGCTTTCTATACTTTACATTCATCCAAAGGTACTAAAAAAAATTGAGGAATGTTTCTTTTAACAAAGGTTTCAGCATTTTAAAAGTAGTAGGTTACTGGAATATTCAGTTTAAACCGCAATTGTTCAAAAGACAAAAATATTTTGGCAATATAAAGACTTGTGCAGATATTTAGTGATTTCCATAAACTAACATTTAAGAATGGTTGGATGCAATGATTATCAGACTATGTATGGATAGATACGACGGAGAGAAAGTTAGAGAAATTTGCAACCCATTAATTTGAACGGTTGTAACTAATTTAAACATGACAAGCTATACTGGTCTTGGAGTATGGTACGCTCTTATTCAAGTTAAGCCTGAACCCATAAATCCTAAAGAATTCATCCTTTAAATTTAACATAAAGGAAAACATTTTCTTCAAATCCTTCTCTTATAAGCTCTGGTCATTTGTAGGACTGGAAAGCAAAAGGTTTAATAGCAATGGCATTGGTGATATTGTACAGCCTTGTCTGAGTTTGCATGCTAAAGTGAAATATTCCGAACGCGTTTTTTTTAAACAAGGGGCTCCTGGAGTTCAATATAATAGTTTAATCCACATTGCACAATAGCAGATTGAACAGATATCCAGATTTGACTCCATCAAAGACAGAAGGATTTCTGGAAACTCAAATGCTCCAGGGATATATATTATACTATACAATCCATGGTTTGATAGTTAAATGCCCCTTTTAACAAATTCAGTTTGATTTTGTGGTGATGTAGAAGAAACACTTTCCCTATTCTTTTTGCTAAAGGTTTTACAGAAATAATGTTGTTTAGTAGAGATTGGTCTATAGAATGCACACTATAAAAAGTTTTTATTTATTTTTGAAATAGCAGCAGTTAATGCCTATGTATTATTTTTATTGTATCATTCCTGCTTACACTTTTTAAACAGCTAGCATTAATGGTGCTAACTTAAAGTCATAACAGCTTTGTAAGGAATTAATAGCATATTAAAATTTCAGAGAGGCTATAGGGTTTAATCAGCTCCTCTATATACAGTACATTGAATATCTACATTTCTATATTGTCAAAGAAAACTTTGGCCTGTGCTCATTCAGATTTGCATAAAAACTTATAACATTGTAACTGTAGTTCCAACTGTATTTTTCATTTCTGAAAATAAATTCCTAAATTCTTTATTTTTGAGTGACAATCTGATTAATATTTTCCCATGTTCACAACTTGAATGGCATGACTTAAGAATTAGTTTCTGTTTCTGTCAACAAAATGAATTCTGCTGGTACCGAGGACCTTTATTTAAAAATACAGCTCAACAATGGAAAGTTCTGCCAAAAGTTAAAATTTATAGCAGGCCAGGGGAAAACAGAAAATGGACCAGGAGATAAATTGTATTCAAAAAGATTAATGGAGGTGAAAATAAAAAAAATAAAACTAAAACTAATGAACCGTGTGAATAAATCCAAAATGCAACCAAAAATCAGTTTCAAGAAGTTGGAAAAGTCAGAAAACCAAGGAATCATTTATAATTGCACACATAAATGTTTGTTTGAAAATTTGCAATTTTGAATACAAAATTAGCATTTCTCAAAGTGACACCACACATCCTGACTTCCAGTACTTCTGATCCTAGCAACGAACCATAGTGTTTTAACAAAGGCAAAATATTGCGGTGAGCATAGAAAAATAATATGGCATTAAGTAAATATAAAATATATATACTAAAATGCTAAGATGTGTAACTTCAGTGCTATGTTTGGCTATCTACACTCCTACTTTAGGATATTATGTTACTTGAAAATGTTATCTGAAACCATGCTGAAGAGGGGGCCAATGAGTGATTATAATACAAATAACACTAACATTATTTTCGATTCACAACAAACATGCCTGAGAGTGCATATGCCACAGAGTATAGCAAGCAGAACTTTATCCTGCACAACACAACATTGCAGAATCATACTGTAACAAGGTGGCAACAGTTGTTTTTGGTTTTCATTTGCTTTTTCAATATATGTTTCAAGTTTAATTTGCAATTTTATTTCTCTGTTAAAGGAATTCCTAAAAGCTACGCAACTTTCCAGCAATTTTCAGTTATAGCTTTCACTTGCATAATGTCAGCAAGTTGGAGACAGTTGGCAATGCTTTCCCATGAAGCCGGTAACAAGATCAACAATTGCCGTCGCAAGTCTGATGTCCTCCACAACTAGAAGTCACATAATGTGACATCTAGTTAACTACCATAACTAGTACCAGATACTTTCCTGTGCAGCATTTTAAATTACCTTTTCTGGACATATTTTTACATTGCTGGACCAAACTTGACAGTAGGTATTGTGACATTGGAGAGATTTTAGTGGTGAGAAACCCTCACCATGTTTATCCATCCATCCATCCATTTTCCAACCCGCTGAATCCAAACACAGGGTCACGGGGGTCTGCTGGAGCCAATCCCAGCCAACACATGTTTATTCTAGTGTTAAAATAAATGTATTAAGAATTTTAAAATTTCGGCAGTTTAGAAACTTTTTGTGCTCTTGGTTTTTTGAATTTTACTTTCATATGTGGATTTGAATTTCATTTGTTGTTTGAGTAAGATTTTAAGTGATTCATATCAACATTTTAGAAGCCACCATGGAGTATAATGGGTTAAGAACCTCCTCCCTGAATTATGTTACTAAGACTCACTAAAAAAAACCATCACTGCAGGGCAGGAGCTCCCTGTTTAACTGATAGGTTTGATTAGTGAACAAGTGCGGTTAAGAGTCTTGATTTCGGCTCATTGCTCTTTTGTCTTGACTCAGTCTTTGTCTTTTGGCTCTCAAAAATAAAATATTGTTGAAGGACTGTTTTAAATCCTTGTCCAACTATGAATATGGTTAAGTCCTTTGGCTTCAAAAACAACTCACACCCTTTACAAAAGGCTTACAACTCCTGGTTATCTGCTTTAAGCAACATACAGTGCATCCGGAAAGTATTCACAGCGCATCACCTTTTTCCACATTTTGTTATGTTACAGCCTTATTCCAAAATGGATTAAATTAATTTTTTTCCTCAGAATTCTACACACAACACCCCATAATGACAACGTGAAAAAAGTTTACTTGAGGTTTTTGCAAATTTATTAAAAATCAAAAAAAAAACTGAGAAAGCCCATGTATATTAAGAATTCACAGCCTTTGCCATGAAGCTCAAAATTGAGCAAGGTGCATCCTGTTTCCCCTGATCATCCTTGAGATGTTTCTGCAGCTTCACTGGAGTCCACCTGTGGTAAATTCAGTTGATTGGACATGATTTGGAAAGGCACACACCGGTCTATATAAGGTCCCACAGTTGACAGTTCATGTCAGAGCACAAACCAAGCATGAAGTCAAAGGAATTGTCTGTAGACCTCCGAGACAGGATTATCTCGAGGCACAAATCTGGGGAAGGTTACAGAAACATTTCTGCTGCTTTGAAGGTCCCAATGAGCACAGTGGCCTCCATCATCCGTAAGTGGAAGAAGTTTGAAACCACCAGGACTCTTCCTAGAGCTGTCCGGCCATCTAAACTGAGCGATCGGGGGAGAAGGGCCTTAGTCAGGGAGGTGACCAAGAACCCGATGGTCACTCTGTCAGAGCTCCAGAGGTCCTCTGTGGAGAGAGGAGAACCTTCCAGAAGGACAACCATTTCTGCAGCAATCCACCAATAAGGCCTGTATGGTAGAGTGGCCAGACGGAAGCCACTCCTTAGTAAAAGGCACATGGCAGCCCGCCTGGAGTTTGCCAAAAGGCACCTGAAGGACTCTCAGACCATGAGAAAGAAAATTCTCTGGTCTGATGAGACAAAGATTGAACTCTTTGGTGTGAATGCCAGGTGTCACGTTTCGAGGAAACCTGGCATCATCCCTACAGTGAAGCATGGTGGTGGCAGCATCATGCTGTGGGGATGTTTTTCAGTGGCAGGAACTGGGAGACTAGTCAGGATAAAGGGAAAGAGGACTGCAGCAATGTACAGAGACATCCTGGATGAAAACCTGCTCCACAGTGTTCTTGACCTCAGACTGGGGCGACGGTTCATCTTTCAGGAGGACAACGACCCTAAGCACACAGCCAAGCTATCAAAGGAGTGGCTTCAGGACAACTCTGTGAATGTCCTTGAGTGGCCCAGCCACAGCCCAGACTTGAATCCGATTGAACATCTCTGGAGAGATCTTAAAATGGCTGTGCACCGACGCTTCCCATCCAACCTGATGAAGCTTGAGAGGTGCTGCAAAGAGGAATGGGCGAAACTGGCCAAGGATAGGTGTGCCAAGCTTGTGGCATCATATTCAAAAAGACTTGAGGCTGTAATTGCTGCCAAAGGTACATCGACAAAGTATTGAGCAAAGGCTGTGAATACTTATGTACATGGGATTTTTCAGTTTTTTTATTTTTAATAAATTTGTAAACACCTCAAGTAAACTTTTTTCACATTGTCATTATGGGGTGTTGTGTGCAGAATTCTGAGGAAAAAAATGAATTTAATCCATTTAGGAATAAGGCTGTAACATAACAAAATGTGGAAAAAGTGATGCGCTGTGAATACTTTCTGGATGCACTGTAGCAGTTTCAATTGAACACTTATTGCCAGATGATTACCTGGGGCTGTTTTGGAAAAATATGGGCAATGGGTGTCCACACAGCAGAGCTGCTGAGCCACTTAGTGTTGTCGTAACTGGCATAACAAAAATGTTTTGAAGTGTTTCCCAAAGTATTCCCATAGATGCTTCCAGAGATATATTGATATCTATTAACATTTAATTCGGTGTAGAAATACATTTAATAAAATCCACCAATATTAATGGACTGATTTTAAAATTTTGAACTCCAAATTAACTGGAACATGGTCAGAGATAACAATGGAATCATTATTAAAAGATTTGACAAAGGGCAAAACTGTATTATTGGGGGAAAAAAAAAATTAAATTTATGAGTAACAATAAAGAGTACTGGGCAGAAAATGGAATATTGCCATGAGTATGGGTTGAGACACATTTATGGTTCCAGCAGGTTGTGATCCTTGATAAAATAGATTATAGTTTTAGACATTGCAGTTACAGATTACCTATCAATCTGTAACTGCAAACAAATGAAGGTTCACAATACTCAATATCCATTGATACAGCAGCAAAAACTGAAATCTAATTTAACAAACTCTCCTTTATTATATATAAAAAAAACACTTTATATGAATAAATGCAAATTCAAACAATGTCCTTCAAGTAACCACACAGTTGTTTTTTTATTAAAAGCATCCCGACTATTAGTGTTTTTTTCAGAATCAGTGACATTACCCTTGACATCTGGCTCAAAAGCAAAGCATTTCAAGACATTTCCAGATAGGATATGTGTGTATGTATATCATATACACACACAGTATTTTATCATAGAACAATGCATTTTCATTAAACCATAAACACACAACTGTATTTCAACAAGAAAAAGTTTTGAAAAAAAAATGTTCAGGTGCTAGTAGTTAACCAAGTAATACATTAATCATTTTATAGTCAAACAGTTATATGGTGACTAATTTTTTAAAACAACAACAAAAAAAAAAAAACAAAACAAAATCATATCTTACTTTGATTTTAAGCCACGGAGGTCAGATTCAAACAACCTGATAAAAAAAATAAGCAAACTTCTTTGAAACTTCAACAGGTGAGATGAAGCAGGGCTTGGAAGAGGATGGCAAAACGAGTGCTTAGAAATGCAGAATCTGTCCAAAAAAGTCACCATTGAAATATAAATTAAACATGAAATTTAGGATTTTAATATATAACCTGCTCTGGGATTTGGAAGGAAAATTGTATTGTACTATATTGTATTACAAGTCTTAACATGGACATAACTGAAGACACTTGCAGAAAATACATTGATGGTAAACATGACAAAAATACTTCCTATTCTCTTAATGCCATGTACTGGCCACCAGCTCATTCCACTACACAGTGTACTAAGAAGTGCTACCTGGGCTTTTTTACATTTGCTATCTGACATTTTCAAACCCTGTTCCTTTTTTATGAACATTTTTTTATTCAAGAAATAACAAGAAACAAAGTCATACACAGGATTTTCAATAATGTGCGGACTATAATAAATAAATACTGTATTTCTCATCTGTTTAAGCACCACAAATTCACCTTTAACAGTACTGAAATTCAACAAGCTGTAAGGGATCACCCTGTAATTCACAACTTCACTCCCATACTACACATGCTATTCCACAATCATCAGAACAAAAACTACACTCAAGCTCAATCTCAAATTTAGAGGCACTGGTAAACTGTAAAGCAGGTTCAGAAGAAAGTTATCTAGTTGACCTACCTAGTGTGATGTCATGCAAATGGGAGTTTAGGAATCTTATATGAAAACATGAAAAAAAAAGGGATAAAACATTAAGCGATACCCATCCAGTAGAGTCTAGCATACAATGAATGTCAACAAAAGTAATTTACAGATTTGGAATAATATGACCAACACAGTATATTGCCCTATGGCATGACTAACAAAAAGAAGACAGGTAGGTAATCATTATCATCTCTTTTAGGAAATAGTTTCTTTGCAGGAGCAGAAAGACATCCAACATTTCATCAGACACATCATGTTTGAGATATAATAAAATAAACCAGGGAAAAAAAATCACTTATATGGCAATAATCATATCACACACCATACATTCTATCAATAGGAATAATGTATTTTGTACACCGTGTCATTAACTTTTCACAATTCTATTACAACCTCAAAATAAAAAAGCTCTTAAACCTAGTGGGTGTAAGTCTTAGGAATCATTATCATGAGATGGTGGCAACATCTAAAACTGAACAGAGATAACAGAACTGGCCATCTTATTAACGTCACAGTTATAAAACTCAGTGAGATGTCTACTTCTGACAACAATTTAACAGCTTATGATAAGACTGTATTAATATAAAAAAATTCATGAAAGTAAATGTTAGAATGGATTCAAGAAAAGACTTGGGAAAAATAAACAGTATTATAATACAGCAAATTCTAAAATTTCTTACCAATCTACTGTATGAAAATTTCAAAAGTCAGTAAGTTCCAGCAATAGTACTTGTGAGAGGGGAGAGGTAGGGGAATGTCTAAAATCTACTGCTATTCCCTTTGTTTTAGAGATGTTAGTTATAAAAAGTGGCATTAACACAACTTAGTAAAACCACAAGTAACACATCCAATACTGTCTCCCTTCTTTGCAAAAGACTCGGAATAGATGTGATTTTCAGCACTCATTTGTCTTTAAGAATAATAGAAACCAAAAGAGCAACCCTGAGGTGATCTAGTGGAGTAAGATTGATCATTAGCCCTTTAGTCAGTAAACATAAGCTTTCGGTTGTGTTTTTTTTTATTTTTTCTTAAAGACTGACATACCATAGTAATGTTCAAATACAAATTATCAGTAAATAGAAGTCTGCATTGAACTTTGTAATCTATAAAATGAGTGCTTATACTTCATATGTATAAATAAAAAATGTTACTCTCAAAGGGAAGTACTTTTCAAATTCCACTTTTTTCTTTCTGTTAGCAAGATGCTCTAGTTTTCCTTTCACTCACCTGGCAATATTTTCAAGAAATGACCATGTTCCATTTTTACATATAGGACACTGAAGAAAATCCAGGAAAAATTGTACTTGAGAAGTTGAACTCAAAGGAGAAAACTGGTGGAGAAACTCATGCAGTGTATGTGTAAACATGTTCAAGAAACCAACAGTAGCATCATCCTTTAAAAAAACAAAACAAATACTTTAGGAAAGCATTCCAAGACATAAACAAAGTGGTTATGGTGAATATATAAAAAAGAAGGACCTCACAGTGGCAAAGTCAATAACTCACCATGCTTTTAGCACTTAGACATTAGTGTAATTTTGGTCTGCGGTGCCTTGTGCATGTGGATTACTTGTTCAATTCATATTCAGTTTCCCGTCACATTTACTAATACCAACATGAAGCCATTTCACTGTGTAAGCGTAAGTATGCACTTGAATTGACTGTCAAATTTTGGGTTGGGTCCTACCTTACACACTGCTAGCATTGGCTTCATCAATCCAAGATCCCCCACCCAGACCTTGATGAGGAAAGATGGTATTTTAAAAATTGATGACCAACGCACCAAAGAAAACAACGGTTTTAAGATTAAACACTAAAGACGTCAAATTTAATTCAGTTATTTAAATACAGCTACATATAACAAACAGTACTAATATCACTAATTTGATTTATTTTCGCTATTTCAGGAGCTGCAGTTGCTCAAGCAATCTGCCCAGTGCACTATAAATTTGATAGTGGCTGAACTGAGTCTAGTATGTATCAAGGCCAAGGCTGAATCCTGGCCTGGAAGTGAAAATTCTTTTCATACAATCTATAAAACAAAAAAATGGATCATTGTCATTTAGATCTGCAATGCCTAAATCTATCATAGAAACAAAACGGGACTATAAGTGGAGGTATTTAATACATAACACCTTCAAAAGTGTAAAACTCATTGACTACTAAAACCTGAAAAACAATATCTTAATTTTTTTTAAGGAGATGGAAAAGGCTGCAAAAATTTAAAACAAAGTTTAGATCATGATATGAACTTGCCCAATTCCCCTAGAATTCCCCTAATGTTCTATCAGTTTATATACTTTAATATTTGCTAGCTTGGTATTAGGAATATATTAGTATTATTTGTCAAGCACACTCTACTCTGGTCACCTTTTTTGAATTAGGCATTCCTTTAATATCCAAAATTCTTACAAAATTCCAGTAACAAAAATATGCTTTCATTCTGAGAACTGGTAAGGTTTTTTTTTTTTTTTTTTTTTTTTTTTAAGATTTGCAGTTGTTTCTTCTCTTCATGTACTTTAAGCAGATTACTTTCTGAATAGGCTTCTTTAAATGTAACTAGTATCCACGTTCAAAACCAGAATTTACATGTAAAAAGCTACTGTATATGAAAGAAGTAGGTGAAGCTAATATGCCTAAAAGCAGGACCACTAGATAATGATGACCCAAATATTTATGACTGATGACACAATGCACAGGCTCAATAAGTGACCAGAAATATATCCATATAATGTTCATCAAAATAATGAAATAGTTTGTATTTATCTGTTATGAAGTTTATCCCCCAGCACTTTTTTTTTCACCTGCAAAGCATGGCTCATTAATGAATGTAAAACATGAACAGGTGGAATGCCACCCAATTCCAGAGTGTTTTGGACTTCTTCAAGTGCTTCTATAAAAAGTAAGTCACTAATGAGATAATCAATTCGTTGAAAATAACTCAAGGTGAAGGATGATGGCTTGCACTGCAAAGACAAAGAAAATACAAAATTTGATCACTGCAAACATCTTTGCAATTAAAATTACAATTTATTATACTTACACATAACCTTAAATATTATGTAGCTTTCTTTAACAGTATTGTCAATTGTTTTTCAAAGAAGATTCAGGTTTATTTGCAATATTTCAAAAGATGGGGTGACTGTAAAGCAACATGTTAAGTGCAGAAATAAATAAATTAAGAGTCTTTATGCAAGTAGCTTTAAAGGAGGTTAGAAATGACCTCTGTTTAGAGGGTTGTACCCCACCTCCACTTTTGAGTTTTGTAACCAGCTTTATTAATTAAAAAAAAATATATTTTCCATAGTATAAGAACAATAATAAAGAACAGCACACGCCTCAGTAATACACAAAAAGTATGCAGATTAAAAATCAATTTTCTAGAATATACTGTATATTCCAGAAAAAAATTCTGGATTAAAAGGAGACCAATAAAATAATGAATACCTGAGTCGACTTGTTTTCTGAGATTTGTAAATAGATAATTTTATTGATTGAGCTGGCAAAGTCTAAAAGATTTTATATACTTGCTAAATTAATTCAATCCTAGAAATACCATAAAGAAATAATTTGTCTTTTGACAATTGTGTAAGAACCGTAAAAACAGACAAGGATAAGAAAGAGAGATTCAGCTCTGAAAAAGAACAGACAGCAGTGAAAGACAGTCTCTCTCCATATAGAAGTAATATTTGTCTGTAATTGATGGGTCAATTAGTGAGACACAGTAATTAATATCAGCACATAGCATTACAAATTACCAGTTTACTTAGTGAATGGTGGCCTATAGAAACTCTGTTAAGAAGCCACCAATGTTTCTACCTCCAAGTCTCCTCTTCCAGGGTGTTTCTGATGTATTCATCAATTGTTCCCAGTGACTTGAGGACATGCATAATCCAAAAGAGCTCTTTTCTCACTGAATCACCCAAAGAAATTGCTCTATACTGCTGACAGCATGTGTATATTATTTCAGTGTCCTCCATTTCCAAAACGGCAGGTACAATGTTAATATCAGGAAAACCTTTATTTACTTTTGATACCATGCTTTAGATGAGGAAATGTACAATGAGAGGTTATGCATCAGTTGTGAGGCTGACATAAATCTTCTGCAGCAGCTGATCAGTCTGTCTTATGGAATGAAGTCCCAACACCTCCACAATCTTCTCAGTGCTTTTACCAGCAGCACTTATCAGAGTCAGTTAAATGGCAACTTTGAACTATCCCACACTCAGACAACAATGATTAAACCGTGATATATTTTGCAGCTTTTAAGGCATTAATAAATACCCTAGAGCCCAAAAGAGATTTGCAGAACTCCAGTCAACACTAGTTTTGGAGAGATGTTACACTTTGAGTGAGCTCAATGAAAGAAAAAGAGATTCCATGCACATTAGTTTATGCCACTTAGTTAGTGCTACGAAGTTGCTGATAATCAAAGCCTTTCCTTTCTAAAGGAGCTGTGTCTGCAGTATTGCCAACACTTCAAATTATTGCTCACTAATAAAATACTCTCAGTTTTTTTATTCATAAAACCTCATTTGGTAATAATATACTCCAAGCATCTGTTTGTCTACTATAATCCTGAAAACAATTCAGGAGCGGGACTAGCTCCATTGTCAAAACAATACTGCCAATTTCTTGTTCCAGCTCACTTTTGGAGACAACAATTGTTAAATGTTCCCATGCATTAAACTCCACTTGATTTTTAACCAGCACCATTAGGTCATCAACTGTATTGTTGTTAAAAAAAAAAAAAAAAAATTAGAGGGGCTCTGACTGATTGCATGGTGTCATATTATCCACTGCTTAAGATCTATTGATGGTTTAAAAAGAAAAGAGCAAACAAATGAAACAGAATTGGTGCATCAGACTCACTTAAAAATGTGAAAGAACAAGAGCCCCTTGGACTTTATAACACAGTATAATGAAGTAGCTCTGACAGGGCAACCTTTTTTCCCCCTCAGCATTTTCAGGTCATCTTCCGAAGCAAATCCTCCAACCCAAATCACATAATTATCTGTATTTACTGCTGATAAACACTACTAATTCCTTTCCATCCCTTGGTACATACATATTGATAAATACAAAACAACATGACCACTCATAATACCAGCAGACGGTCTTTCAACTAAAACAGTTACTGACATAAAGACAGTATTCATGTCTCTAGCTAAGAGGATCATCACCCTCTACACTGACTTAGACTGTTGCTATAAAACACATACCCATTTTAGGTCCTCATCCACTGTGATTCTAAACTAACAACTACTTCTCTCTCTGAAATTTAAGAACAAAAAACTCCCCTGTTTGTCCTGATCTACAAAATCCTCATTTTTGAGGTTAGAAAGCTTTCAGGTGCTGCCAAAGTTTCAATTGCAATATGTACAGTAACTCAGGGTCATCTGGACTTTTCTTCCCCGTGATGAGCAGCGTCACCATTAATTCTAGGACAGCTTTTAATTATACATCCAGGTTTGCAACACCGGAAACTTGTTTGTTGAAGTAACAAAAATGACATTCAAAACTATCAACCTTAAGTGTCAGAGGTACTTTAAGCAATATCTTAAGTATCTGTCTATGAAATGACCCTCACCTTGCATTTCTTGCAAAGTTGTATTCACAACTTACAAAAATTTTCATAAAAATTAGTTTGAATGTACTGTATATCATGGAACTATAACCTTAAAAGAATTAACTGCAAAATTTGAAAAGGAAAGCACAAGAAGCTTAGATAGTAGTTAAGATGTTTGGCAAAGTGTGTGTGTGTGAAGCTAAGGATCAGGCTGGGTGGGGTAACTAAACGAGCATTGCTGATACCAAAAAAAAAAACTCTTTAAAATGGGGATTTCAAAGCTTATATAATAATAAAATTTAAAAGTATTTTAATGTCATTATAACCATAAGAGGATAGGAAAACACCTTTTGCTTGCTGAAAAGGATGCTTTAACAGTTCTGATATAAGGCAGCAATAAATCAGGGAAATTAGTCAGAGATAAAGCTAAAAATTCTCTTAACATTAAAAAGTCAGTTTTCTTTTTTTATGTTTTAGGCTGCATTTTTTCAGTGTTGCACTTAGTTCTGTTTTCATATATCTTTTAGGTGAAAGCACAGAAGTCATAAGCATTATATGCTTTAAAAACAATCCACAAAGGGTAAAAAAAAAAAAAAATAGAATCAACATAAAAAAAGTACAAAAATATACTGTATTTAGTACTGTGTATGTCACAAAACCAGATTTTTTGTATTCAAAACCAATACTAGTGAAAATGTATGTTACTTATCGATACCAAAGCTAAAACAGAAATCCCATTCCATTGCTTTTTGTTAATGTAAATCCTTTTATTGAAGTGAACAACGTAGTACCTTTTTCAATAATATGGTAATATGTAAATACTAAGAGTAACACAGCTTTAAAATACTGGTATATCAATGAAGTAGCTACCCAACTATAATATAAATAAACAAGTATTGGCATTCATAAATATCAATATAGAATGCAGGGCTTGAATTTTAATGTGTGGCAGAAGTGGGTATCCCCCCAGAACAACAACAAATTAGGGATTTATAATCTTCTTGGGGGGGTTCAGAATAGGGTTTATAAAGAATAATGTGTCATGAACTACCATATTTATCTTAGTATGTGCACGTTCTAAATTTAGTATGCTTAAAACACATACTAAATAAAACAAATCAAACATTACTATACACGTACTATTGAATTAGTGAATTTCAACATTCAGTAATTCCAGGTATCTCCAGGTAAGCCAACTCCTTAAAGGTGATTTTGTAACAATATACTTTAAACTCTGTTTTGTCAGTGAACCAATCAATTAGGTTTGTAACATTTTCTGGACAATATGCAAAAAGTGGTATTTTGGAAACAGTTTTATAGGTTTTAACGGGTACCCAGAAGGGCAACTATACAAAGCTAAAATACCACCTCTCCTTCATTACAGGGTCCACTACGAGTGCAACAGTCAGTAAACAAGTATTGTTTCAAATGCATGATTCAAAATTCACCAAGAACCTGTACCATTATTTGCAAATTCTACCATTAGCTCCAGCAAGTTTAAAAACTTTCTCATCCACCTTCTTAAAACACTAGCCACTGTTGCTAAACAAACCTACAGGGTAGAAATCTCTAAAATACAACAGTTCATCATTATGACTCCAGCTCTGAATAATTAGACTAAACTACTAATCTGTCTTTTTACCTTCTCTCTTATGTAGCTCCCATGTGATAAAGGGAAAACACCAAAACCACGTAAATTATCTTGCGGTATTTTATACTTTTAGAAAACATATGTTTAGGAATATACAATCACACATTATACAAAAAACCTGCATTAAATAGGTAATGCAGTAGATGCTCTTAAGCAGTCATTAAACTCAGGATAAACTCAAAGAGTCCAAGTGATATTAAAAAAAAAACTTTTACTGTAAATGTTGAGAAGAGGAGGGGGTTAACAGAAAGAGTAACGATAATACTTTAGGTATTACAAAAATGTATCTAATATTTATTTACTATTATGGAACAAGACTTTAAACACTTTTGGTTTTCATAACGCTTACAAAGCATAAATAAAGTGTATTCATTTCTGCAATGTGACCTACAAACATCACTTTGGAGTGGTCTAAGGTGGCTTAACACGTGTCTCTTGATATTACATATTTAGTATAAGACCTGTGAATCCTTCGTATTAACAAGTAATTTTATCATAATGTCAATATGCCACAATCAACTTAGATAAATAACCTATCTACTGATTTTCTGTAAGTGTTATTACCTATGTTAAGGTTGCGAGTTCCACAGAGGAAAGACTGACATCCCAACTGGACAACAGCAGGACTTTGGAATAAAATGGAAGATGCCAGGGGATGGATAAGACAACGCTGGAGGCCAGGGACAGTTTCATTCCTCATAAGTTAGTTGGGTGTGGTCCGTTGGAGCTGTCCCAGCTTGGACACCTGAAGGGGTTCATGGAAACTTGAGTCTGTGTAGCCCTGTCAGGGTCAATGGGTGCCGCAAGGGTGCATTGTTGGGAGACGACTAGTCTGGTTCTCAAACAAAGGAAGTACTCCCTACAAGTCATGCTGGGTCACCAGTAGCTGTTCTGGGTCCATTATAAAATGAGCCTACTGTCTTACCTCAGGGAGTCAGAGTTGGGAGGCAGCAGATAACACACAACTGGAGGCAGAAGGAGACAAAAAAAAATTTGTATGGTGCTAGGGCAATGTTTCACTGTTTGTGTGTGCTGGGTTAAAAAAAATCCATTATCTGAACTTGACTGCGTTGGGGATTACTGGGTCATGGGGCTCAGTGGTGCGACCAACTGGCTACAGGTCATGTTACATACAAGTAAATGAGTAATAGATTAATTTTTGCAGTACCTAAAGTGTAACCAGAGAACAAAATTAAATCAGGTGTAGGGTGCACTGCTCACCTCATTACCACTCATTAGCAATATTTTCTTTTGCCTCCTGCAGTTCCCTCTCAGATGTTCTAACTTTTCTTCCACTCACAAGATGAGCTCTCAGCCCATCTCACCTCCTCACTCTAAACATACGAAGTCTTGGATCAAGAAGGACTTTAACCCTCAGCACCTGACATCACTTCTGTCTTTATCGCAGGAATCTCTTCCTTTAAGAACTGCCCCCTGCAACCCCATGAAATCATCTTTTTAGAGCTCCTTTAGAGTATTTTTGAACACCTGAAGCCTAGCTCGGGCAGCATGCTAAGGAGACCCGGGTTTGCTTCCCGGATCCTCCCTGCATGGAGTTTGCATGTTCTCCCCATGTCTGCGTAGGTTTCCTCTGGGTGCTCCGGTTTCCTCCCACAGTCCAAAGACATGCAGGTTAGGTGCATTGGCGATCCTAAATTGTCCCTAGTGTGTGCTTAGTGTGTGGGTGTGTATGCCCTGCAGTGGGCTGGAGCCCCGCCCGGGTCTGTTCCTGCCTTGCGCCCTGTGCTGGTTGGGATTGGCTCCAGCAGACCCCCGTGACCCTGTATTAGGATATAGTGGGTTGGAAAATGACTGAAGCCTAGCTCACCTTTAAAAGAGCTGGCAACCATCAATTAACCTCTCACCATAATAAATAGAAGGGAGGCAAACATGCTACTCCTCCAAGATGCCACCTTTCACACTAGGGACTTTTAGTTAAAATTATACAGCACCCCTCTGTTTCCATTGTTTCATTTCTGAGTCACTATAAAACATACATATACACACACACACGCGCACACACACACACACACACTCATATATACATATACACGCACCTATTCAGTATACACATATACAGACATACATATATATGTGTGTATATATTTACACATCTGTTTTTAAATTTACACATAAATACATACACATACTTTGTTACATATATTAAAGTAACTAGAAGCTAGAAATATAAATCTTTGGTTAACTGAATATGTGAAAACTAAGGTTACTGTTTTCAACACCAAGCACAAACTACAAATAATTTTGAAATCTACCTGAATTTCAGGAACCATACTGGTATAATATTCACAGTGAACTGGCATGTAGTTGCAGATTAGGGACTGAAAAGAAAAATAAAAGGAAACATTCTGATACCTCTTCTTTACTGTGTAATTTACAAAGATGAATCTGCCAAATAGTCACTATTCAAGGTGTACAGTAATCCCTCCTCGATCGCGGGGGTTGCGTTCCAGAACCCCCCGCAAAAGGTGAAAATCCGCGAAGTAGAAACAATATGTTTATATGGTTATTTTTATATTGTTATGCTTGGGTCACAGATTTGCACAGAAACACAGGAGGTTGTAGAGAGACAGGAACTTTATTCAAACACTGCAAACAAACATTTGTCTCTTTTTCAAAAGTTTAAACGTGCTCCATAACAAGACAGAGATGACAGTTCCGTCTCACAATTAAAAGAATGCAAACATATCTTCCTCTGCAAAGGAGTGCGCACCAGGAGCAGAGAATGTCAGAGAGAGAGAGAGAGAGAGAAAGACAGAGAAAAACAAACAATCAAAAATCAATACGTGCAGTTCAAGCTTTTAAGTATGCGAAGCACCGTGCGGGAAGCATGTCGCTTGACAAACCAACTGCACTGAAGGGAGCAATGTAGAGATAATCTTTCAGCATTTTTAGACGAGCGTCCATATCGTCTAGGGGTGCGAACAGCCCCCCTGCTCACACCCCCTCCGTCAGGAGCAGAGAGTGTCAGAGCAAGAGAGAGAGAAAAGTAAACAATCAAAAATCAATACGTGCTGTTTGATCTTTTAAGTATGCGAAGCACCGTGCGGGAAGCATATTGCTTGACAAAGCAGCCACATGTAAGCCCAGCAAGGACGGCAGCAATGTGAAGATAATCTTTCAGCGTTTTTTGAGGAGCGGCCGTATCCTCTAGGGGTGCGAACAGCCCCCGAGCTCACAATATATTTGAGGAGTTTTATTTAATACGTAATATGCGCTCTGGTTAGGTAGCTTCTCAGCCATCTGCCAATAGCGTCCCTTGAATGAAATCAACTGGGCAAACCAACTGAGGAAGCATGTACCAGAAATTAAAAGACCCATTGTCCTCAGAAATCTGCGAACCAGCAAAAAATCCGCGATATATATTTAAATATGCTTACATATAAAATCCGCGATAGAGTGAAGCCGCGAAAGTCTAAGCGCGATATAGCGAGGGATTACTGTAGTTTTAATTTTAGTAATTTAACATATTTGTACATGATGCTTATTTTCATTTTGTACCCATTTTCATAATAAAAACTCCTACCTTTTGAGAAGTCAGCTCAGACTTCAGTTTATTTTCCAAATCAGAAAACTCTTCCTTTTTACAAATATTGTCAAAAGAGGAACACAAACTTCTTGATGATTCTTCATAAGAATGTTCTATACATGATACATTTTCATCTTGTTCCTGTTAAAATAAAAGGAAAATGTGTTTTTTGCCTCAGAACTGAAAAACTGAACATTGATAAAATTATTTTTATCAAATAAGTATACTATCTTGTCAACATTTTCATTTCTAAAAGGAAGTCATTTGTAAACTCTAGTATTATGACTTTGGTTAGGCTTGTTTGCCTCAGTGTTCCATATAACTAAACTCTTTAGTGATGTACGCTTCACCTATTTTCAGTCAGTCAGTCATTGTCCAACCCGCTATATCCTAACACAGGGTCACGGGGTCTGCTGGAGCCAATCCCAGCCAACACAGGGCAGGAACAAACCCCGGGCAGGGCGCCAGCCCAAAGCAGGGCACACACACACACACACCAAGCACACACCAGGGACAATTTAGGCTTGCCAATGCACCTAACCTGCATGTCTTTGGACTGTGGGAGGAAACCGGAGCACCCGGAGGAAACCCACACATACACGGGGAGAACGTGCAAGCTTCACCCAGGGAGGACCCGGGAAGCGAACCCAGGTCTCCTTACTGTGAGGCAGCAGCGCTACCCACTGCGTCACCGTGCCACCCCATTAAGTGAGATGAAATACTAAATCTGTTGTCAATGACAAAGGAAATTAGAGGATCAGCAATAAGCAGATAATTTTTTTTCATTCAAGAACTTGAGATCTTTGCAAAACAAACAAATGAAGAAAAGGAGTCATCCGTCTAGAAAAAAATGAAACTTGAAACATTACACACAACACATTATTGTGATTGACTTCTTTGGAAAATATTGGGGCAGTGAAAATGAATTCCCTTCATGTATGCTATTAAGACTGAAGATTACCGTATTTTTCGGACCATAAGATGCACCCAGTTTTTAGAGCAGGAAAACAAGAAAAAAATATTCTGAACCAAAAATAGTACCGATATACTAAAATATTTATTAGAATATAACAAAATATGGTAATATTTAACAGCGTAAACTCAACAGTGGTGTTAAGAACCATCATCACTTCCATTAACAAATGAGAAAAGACTTAAGAGGCTCAAGCACTTTTCTAGTTTTCTGGAAACCCCAAAACCTCATCATCGCTAGTGTCAGAATTTATAAAGCTCAGTTGCTCACAATCACTTATATCACTTTCTTCACTATCTTCATATATGATATTATCTTCAGTTCCATCTAAGACATTGCTAATGCCACATTTTTTGAATGATCGTGCAATGATATCCTCCTTCACTGACTGCCACGATGTTTTAACCCATTCACAAACTTGAGTGATAGTGGGCCTCTTCATTCGTCCAGTAGGAGTCAGATCATGATTCCCAGCAGCCATCCATTTGTTCCACTCTTCTCTCATAAAGACTTTAAATGGTTTGTTGATTGAAATGTCGAGAGGTTGCAACTGGCTGGTAAGACCCCCAGGAATTACAGCTAAATGAGTCTTCACCTCTTTAAATCTGTTTTTTGTTGTTTTGCTAATATGTGCTCTGAACTGGTCAAGCACTAATAAAGCAGATTTTTTCAGAAGCCCTCCAAGACGTTTGGACCACACTTTTTCAATCCATACTTTCATTCCATTTTCATCCATCCATCCTTTTTTATGAACATGCACAACAACTCCTCGTGGAATAACATCTTTTGGAAAAGTTTTCCTTTTGAAAATTAGCATCGGTGGCAATTTGGTGCCGTCAGCACAGCAGGACAACACAGCAGTGTAACGTGTTTTCTCATGTCCTGAGGTTTTCACAGTTATTGTTTTGGCACCTTTGAGGTCAACCGTCTTATTAGATGGCACATCAAAGGTTAGCGGGACTTCATCCATATTCCCAATCTGGTCCATTGGAAAATCATTTTTTTTCCTAGCATTAATTACAAATTTATGAAGAGACAGAATCTTCGATTCATATTCTTGTGGCATTTTTTGTGCAATTCTTGTTTTGGTGCGCATAGCAAGACCGCTTCTCTTCATAAATCTGTACCACCATGATGGTGAGCCAGTAAAATCCTTAATGCCTTTCTCTGCAGCAATGCGTTTGGCTTCATAGATGATCATTTTTGTAGAAACTGAGAAGCCCATATTCCGGTGACGTGTGATCCATTCTTTCATGTCAATTTCTAACTGTGGCCATTTTGCAACATGCCCACGAAAAGTGTGCTTACCAGTAGTTTTATCAAGTTTTTGCAGCTGATCCTCCTGTTTCCTCCACTCTCTTATCATTTTTTTCAGTTGGAGGTGACCCAAAATGTCTCTCCGCTGCTCTGTTTCCATGTTCTTTTGCATATTTTACTACCTCCAGTTTAAACGGAATTTTATATGCTAATCTTCTCGTCTTTGACATTTTGTACCGTTAGAGAACTGGTGTTTTTCTGAGGAAAATACAGTAATGAAAGAACTGTCAGTTGTTATGATACATATTACCGTACACATCAATAATTTGACTCATACCGCTTGGCGATGCACATGGGTTACTGTAAGTCTTAATCCATGCATCACTAAGCCGTATTACTATTAAAGGGCACCAACCAGCCCGACAGGCAGGGCTTTGCATGGCAGGAGAGACTATGTGGGTCTCTTCTGCCATGACGGGCTCCTTGCCTGCTTGTCAGGGGGTTCTATTCAATAAGGGCGCGCACAAAAAGTCGAGCTTCAAAAGAGCAACCTCAATTGGGCGCGGCGAATAAAGGCGCGCGTAAATAAAGGCGAGCTTCAAAAGGGCAACCTCAATTGGGCGCAGCGAATAAAGGCAAATGCAACAAAATTATTACAGAAAATTTATTAGATAAAGGCAATGACTGAACGTATAAAAAGGCGAAAGCAAGAATATTAAAATGCCGTGCTCAATTGAGGTTGCCCTTTTGAAGCTTGCCTTTTTGTGCGCGCCCTTATTGAAGGATACCCTGTCTGTCAGGGCACTGAGCGGCATCACATAGTCCCGGCCGGCCAATCAAGAGGCCGACTGGACGAACCCGTGCTCCGCCAAATGGAGCAGGTGACAGGGCGAACAGCGGCTCCACGGATGGGTGAGTAGAAAAAGCAGTAACTATGCAGTGCATAGATGCTGATTATGCCTTTATTTTGTTTTGTAAGTGCTGCTGGTTAGTGCCCTTTAAAAAAGCACCTAGGCAGGGCTTTTTTTATTTTTATTTTTTTTTAATATACCACTGTACATTTGTTTTTTGTTTAAACACATTTTGTTGTAGAAGTTCGGTACCTAGAACAACTCTGGTGATGGAGTTGAATCCTCCTGTCTGGACCTGTCCTTGATGATCTGATCCTGTCAGTCAGTCAATCAATCAGTGTCACACACACACACACACACACACACACACACACACAGGGGAGGCGTGAGCTGTGCTGATCATGTCATTTGAATGACTGACTGACCATTGAGACTCCAGGAGGCGGGAAATGCAGTGCTCTCACGGACACAGCTGCAACAAGCTGGACATGGAGCAGCACATTAGTACCAGCACAGTAAGAAGCAGGCAGAGGGAGAAAGGGAGACGACTGTCACAGGCTGTCATGGTTTTAATAATCTTTTATTTTCTCAGGTATCGGTACATTAAGTCCTTCCCCCTCCCCACTTCGCGCCGTCATCGCCATCGAGTCATCCGACTCCTACTGTTGGTGGATGCTATCCCGCCTCCTTTCATATCATTTGATGCAGGGTGTGTGGCGTGTCTGAGAGTGGTGGGCGGGCATTGCCACGGCGCCTGTCCGTACGCCATCGCTGATTGAGCAACTCTGGCTACGAGGGGCGGGGAGGTCTGACATCACTTCCACCACCTGATTGGTTTGGTGTGTCCAAGAGTGGTGGGCGGGGCGTTCCCTCAGCGTCCGTCCATATGGCGTTGCTGATTGAGCAGCTGTAGCTATGAGGGGCGGGGAGGGCTGACATCACCTCCAGCACCTGAACTGTAAATTGTAAGTACCGTAAGCGATAGTAAGCGAACGCAGCAGCGGGCGACAGCGCATAGGACACCATGGGCAAACAAATACAGTCGACCCTTGATATACGACCGGCCTGACATGCGGTCACGTGTATCCGCTTGCACGATTGTAAACAAACAGCCGAAAGCGTTCGTAAGCGTCAGTCATAATTTCGGTCAGTGCAGTGATTTATATCATTTATTTCGATATTTGCTAAGAAAGGAAGAGAAGGTAACGAAGGTAAAGAAAGCGATCACAATTGAAACGAAGGACATTGTGCGGAAATATGAGAGTGGTGTTCGTGTGACCGATCTCGCTAATATGTACAGCATGTCGCAATCCACCATCTCGACAATTTTACAAAGAAAAGATTTGTATAAGGAGGCTCCTTCCAAACAATAACCACCTTCCATTTCATTCTCCTCCTCCTCCCTTCCTGCAGCCCAAACATGTCAAATTAAATGGTGAGTACAGTATGAAATTGTTGTTTCTGGTAGGCTAGGCACTTCTTATAACGTTTTGGTTAGTACATTAGAAAAATTGTTGGTGTTTTGCTAAATTATGCACATTATACAACCCTTTTTTACTATGAAAAGGTTAAGTAAGTGTTGCTGTGGGAGGTTCGGAACACATTATGGGTATTTCCATTATTTCTTAAGGGAAAAATAGTCTTGACTTACAACCAACTTGACTTACAACCAGCCCTCGCGAACGAATTGAGTTCGTAAGTCAAGCGTCCACTGTATCCATTTACAACAGCCTTACTGGACAGCATTCAGACTATTAGACGCACCCTCATTCTCCCCCCACTTTTGAGGAAAAAAAAGTGCGTCTTATGGTACGAAAAATACGGTAACTGTGAAGAAGCTTTTTTTTTTTTCATAACAGCTTAAGAAACCTTTTTACGCCAACAGTTCGTGCCACCCATCTATGTTCAGTTCAGTTTTTTTTTTTTTTTTTTAATATTCCCTCTTCAATAATAAAGCTGGAAAAATTGCTACAAGCTCTGAAGTAAGTAGCTTTACTTTCTGATTTCTTGTTTCTTTTGGATTAAAGTTGTTACAGTCTGACAATGCCAAGTCAACCGTGCCAAAAATCAAGCAAAAAATACAACTGAATTTAACACATCTAACGTGCCTTTTATGTATCTAATGAGAAGTCTCAGATGTTCCTCAGGTTTAACTACTACTACAGTACTTGTTTCCTGGTTTTTACTAGGGTTTAATATCTACACAAACCTTCAAAATACATAATCAGGGCTGTGTATATACTCCCTACATCTTTATTTAACTGGAGGACCTCCATGAGTTGTTACACATTCAAATGATCACCTCAGTTAAACATGGCTGCAGTTGATCAAAAAATCTTTTTTGGTTTTTAAGTCTGGCAGTACTAAACATCTACAGTGTTTTAGGGAGGGTAGGGGCATTTTATTGTAGTTTGCCACCAACAAGCCAGTGTCCAAAATTTACAAAATATTTAACAAATGAAGCCTGTCTGGATGCTTTATGATTAAAAATCTGTAGCAGAAGATTAAGCAATAACTTTTGTGATTTAGAAAACTGAAAGAATGAAAAAAAAATCTGTATTACAGGCTTACAAATAAGAGAATACATGTAAACGCTTATTCAAACAGTGTTCTCCCTTGGTCCTGCACAGTGTGTGTGTGTGTGTGTTATTCCGTTTTCTTCATATTTACTTTCCTTTGTTATTTGCTATCAGAGTTAAGTTTACTTGTTGCCATTTTGTTCTTATTCATTGTTGCTTCCTCATCTAATAACCTTAATTTTTATTTTATTAATAAAATAAATATGATTTAAAATATTACTCATGTAGAGTAGACAAACATTTCATTTGGCTTCCTAGATACAATAAATATTAAGTAAAGGAAATGAGCTGAAAAATTAGAATGGAAAATACACAAAATATATTCAATTATATAGTAAAAAACTATCTGATCCAGAACCTCATTCGGAAGTGGTGTTGTTCTTCAATTAATTTCACAATTTCTTTAATGGCAATTAGGTTATACAAAATGCTTAAATTGATTTGAAAACCTCAGAGTTTCTTTATAGTATTTATTATATTATCTTACATGCTGATGCTCTATTTTACAACAAACTGCATTTATAAAGTATAAGCACAAGTGACATGAAAAAATTAAAATGCACAGTCTTCTACAATGTACCGGCATTCCATTCAATTATTACAAGAGAAAATCCATTAAATAAAAATATGTGGGTAATGCTTTTTTTAAGCGAACTATTCATATTTTATCTGTTTTAGAACTTCAAAATGTTAATTTTATAGGATTACTTTGTTGTTGCTTCTCTACAGATTTATTTTTGATATTACAATTATTATAATTTATTGCACTGTCATTTTTTTTGTTATCAAGACACAGTCCCAGTTGCTAGAGGGTGCAGCACTGGAGATTGTCATTGATGCAATGCTTTATAAACCAAAATGAAGATGTAGAAACCATTCAAGACTGAAAATAAACTAAAAGATTGCTATGCATGTTATTACAGTCAATTTCTGGCCTTGAAATTTTTGGTAATACCCTTTTAACTTTGAGGTTGACTAGCATTAGGCTTTAATTTCCTAGTTTACGATTAGTTTCTGGGAGTTTCCATTTATCTCCCAGCCTATTTAAGACATTCTTTCCTGCTAAATTCTGCTGGCAGAAAATCACTGACCAAAAAATTAATTAAAAAAAAAACATAAAATATAAATAAATCACAGTTTGGTTTTTATATCATTTTCTGTGTCTCTCTGCCATGGACAGGATGCAGCTAAACACAGAGGTGTGTGCCTTTTCTAAATGACTGAAACAAAGACATTAAGATCTTGGTTATTAACATCCTTATATACTCTCTGCTCATGCTCCTTGTGTCTGGTTACCTGCTTTGACATTTAAATATCTGGTCTACCATATTTCATAAAATTATCCACAAGCTTTCAGATGCAATTTAATATCTAGAATCCAAGAGACACCTTCAGTGAATAAAAACAACTTTTTTTTTTTTGGTCAAATTGTTTGTTGCATCTTCTGTATGAACAATGTTTAACAGTGCTCCTACAGTTTGTTGCATTTTTAGAGTTGCTTATTTGTAGGAGCTTCTTCAAATTAAATTCCACTAATTTAAGAAACAAAAAAACAAGCTAAAATCTTAGCAAATAATATGAGTAAATAATTAACACAATTCTATAATGGTAAAGAAACTAACATGTCACTAATTCACTTATTTTAGCAAAAGAAATTAGTAACAACAAAATGTGTACATGGTTGAGATTTTGCTAGTGTTTTAATTACAATTTTCACTGTACTTTCTCATTACTTTCCATTCTGAGGCATTTTTTTTAACTACATTAAGTGCACACTATTAAGAGTAGGATATAAAGCAACAAACCAAGTTTACTTTATTTACTGTCATGCTTCATTTCTTTTTAAAGAAAATACAGAACCATATTTAAGAAATTGCACCATTTAAAGCAATTAAGGTGTAATTAAAATTTATTGTATCACATGGGTTACATGACAAAAAAGAGTTACCTGCAATTCTCTCATTGCTTTCAGAAATTCCCAAAATTCCATTAATGGCGACACCCAAAAAAATTACTTACTACTCCAACTATGTCAGGGAATTACCAATAGCTTATCTTTTAACTCTTCCACTACAATTGTTTAAGGAGTATTATATTATATATATATATAACATAATACAAATAACACCGCCTGACATAACATTTGTTTAGAGCAATTTTACCTATACTGTATTAAAAATATGGGAAACACAAGAATGGAGATAAATTGATATACATTTAATGCATAAATTTTGCTTCCATTCAAGTCTTATCTGTAACGTGCTATAAGTAAAATGTATTTCAAAATTAAACAAGCTGTTATCCTGTGTGTTATTGCTTTTTTCCTGAAACTCATTGTAAGTCAAAATGACTACATCTTAAAATAGGGTCTGTTTCTGTGCTGGGCCCTCCTGATGTCACAAGATGCCACAGTTTTCAGCTCATAATACTCATAACTATTAAATGGGAAACGCAAATGTAATATTAACTCAAACCAGAAATTCATCCTGATAAAAGGCATAACAAGCTTTTCCTGACAGTAGTGCCAGTGCTGCTGGTAATTTTCTGAAGAGCAGTGAGAAATACACATGGCTTTCCTAGCACTTACCAACCAAGTATCACATGTCTGCATATTGAGAATGTTGGTTAATCTCTATGATGATTATTTATGCATGGGCTGGCAAATACCGTATTACCTACGCTTAGTTTAGGAAACCATGTTGGAATCTTGTATTAGTGGTTTTCAAATGGGGTCTTTAGGACATTTGCTATCCACAAGAACAAGTCAATGCTCCACAAGTTGACAGTCATTGTATCAGAGCAAATTGACTTTTGCAATTGCTCAACATCCTAACTAATTTTGCAAGCTGCCCAGCAGCTTTGTATTCTGCTCTATACCACACAATAAGGTGACATAATGGACAGCTCTGGTGTATTACTTTTCCCTTTATCCTCGCACTGACAGAGTGTTCTCTCCACTATAGTGTCATTGCACTGCCTAATAGTATTCATAATAAGCAAAGGGCTTATTTTTTGATGTTAAAATGTCAAGCATATTTTCTACATGATAAATTATTACAGATTTTTTAATTTTGGTTATCTAACTCAGGTCCATCCTTGGATATCTAGGTCAGACAAAAAAAAAACAAAAAAACCATAGATCTAGCAATTGTGGGTATTATTGTTTTTTTGTGATTTCATTCATTTCCCCAATTTTGTGGTCTGTTTAGCTCGAAGTTTTGCAGGTGGTATTTGAGCCTGGTTGGGGAAGTTCTTGTTTCTGATTCCATGTTTGAATATGTATACTCTGCCTTGCAATCCTTCTTGAAATGGCCTAACCTATTCATCCATCTTTTCATGGACACTGGAGCAGGGTTTTGGATGTGTTTCATCAGCACGGAGACAGAAAATCAGCACCAAGTAGTTGAGTTG
The DNA here is from genome assembly GCF_900747795.2 of Erpetoichthys calabaricus. Lineage (NCBI taxonomy): Eukaryota > Metazoa > Chordata > Cladistia > Polypteriformes > Polypteridae > Erpetoichthys > Erpetoichthys calabaricus. The sequence goes on from NC_041400.2 coordinate 49,988,652, forward strand.
AGTGAGAATAGCAGTCCAGGACCACTGAGAATTTCTAGCTAAAGGAAAAGGCTTCCATTTATACAGGTATTACAATGCATCACACTCAGATGGCACTTGTCCCCATATTTCAAAAACCTGGTGTAAACATGCTAAGCATCATGCTAATGTACTGAAGTTCTTCAGTGCAGAGTACATGTCATAGTTCTTTTCACTTTCTCACATTATCAGCAGACAGTTTCTATTCTAACTACAAGTTAGTAGCAGTGTGGTGTGCTGTGATGCACAGATAAATGCAAGCACATATCTGTAAGATATATTTTAATGCCAGGTGAAAATGTTAAATTATATATGAATATAATATATACATGAAAACACAAGTTATAAGGATAGGTTTAGTATTTTTCAAGTCAAAGTTACTTGTTCACAATCAAGGTGTATATTAAATTTGCCCAATGATACTATGTTCTAAGTAAAGGAAATTTATAAATAAAGAAACCCATTCTTGCCTTTATGGGTACTGAAGTCCATCATTAAGAAAAGCCTCAAAGCTAATGAAATAAATCCATGTTTCAAGCCCAAAAATGTTACTGAATATTGATCCCATGCCTTGAGATTACACACATATTGCAAAAAAGAAAATTCATGATTTTTTTAAACATTGAAAGAAAAAAAACACAAAGAAAACCATTTCTGTGAAATACAGGCATTTTAAAAAGGGAATTGGCTATGCACCTTACTCTGCCACAAACCTTTCTCCATGGCATCTTTCTGAGCCAGGGGAGTGGTTTCATCCTGGAAAGTCATCACCACGATCACGTTCTGGATATTTGAGAGTTCGATGCCCAGATGTGAATAGCTGTTTCTTATCTGTAGAAAACTAGGCAATAATAACTGAAAAAAAATCATACTTTCAATCGCTTATATTTCTTTGACTATATGAAAGTGTTTTTCTTAATTTCACAAAGATATTTCCTGCTGCCACTGGACTGATAATGCACATGTGCTTCAGTGAGAGAGAATATGAATTCACAGCTCAAGCTTCTTTCCTATGGCAGAGAAGGTGGTCTCACAACGATTTACCATGATAAATAAAGCTTTAACTTTTTTGCTCACGCAGACCAATAATCATTTGAATTGAATGTCAAACTCAGTGGACCTAAACTTACAGCTGCTCCCATTAGGGTTAGGGTTGCCACAGTGGATCATCTTTTTCCATATTACTCTCACTGCACCACTCGAAGTATTTATATCACTGTATCGGAGTGTGGAATCACAGCTCTACAGCAGCTGATCGAAAAGAGAATATCAGTATACAGCATCAAGCACATACTGCCTCAGCCATGCATTGCCTATTTGAACTGCTCCCATACGGCAAATGCTTCAGAGCCTTTCCTATACAGACCTCGCGGTTCAGAAACAGTTTCACCCCAAGAACTATAAACGCAATCAGTCTATCAAGTGCTCCTTGTAGAACTGTTTGTACTTTAACGTACATTTACCTCACTGTAAACTTGCGATACAGTTATAATATTGCACAACCTGTGGCACTTTATAAAGTGCATATTTACATATGATGACTATATCATTCTTAAGATGAAATGCAGCAAAATATGTTTATTACATTATACAGATAAAATGTTAACATCATTTAAATAATCTATATTGTTAATAATTAAAAGATGTGAGGACACAGTGTCGCAGCGCTAGCAAGGAGCTGGCGCCCGGTTCAGGGATTGTTCCTGACTCGCGCTGTATTCTTGCTGGGGATGGCACAAACTGGAAGGATAGATGGATAGAATAATTAAACATGTACTACGAAGATATTTCAATGTTCCTTAAAAGTTTTGACGAATCGGAGTTCTAAGCTTACAGATGGCATAATGTCTATTACTGAGCCGATTGTGTGGCGATTGGGTACTTGGAGAAAGAAAAGGAAGGACAGGAATTGGGGGTTAGTACGCTTGAAAGAGACGGTACTGCTGCAATAAATTATTTCATCGAAGGTCGCGCATGGCGCAGCAAGCATCTTGCGTGAGGCAGGAACAATCTCTGGATGGGGAGCCAGTTTGTCACTATCACTGCGCCACCGTGTTCCCATGTTTAATACATGCTTTAATTGATGTGATATGAATACTGAAATATCAAGTATACATCTCAGTATTTAAATTATTCAGAGAACTGTAATATCACAAATGTAATGGATTCTGTGTACTGTTGGAGGAAGAGAAAGCCTGTTTAAGAAACATAGTGATTCACACACGTAAAGCACATAGAAGAACAAATGCAAAACAAAGCATTTAACGTGCTACTTTAGTTACGATGGTATTTGAGAAACAAGTATAGTAAGCAATTTTAAGATGAAGTTTATGATGTTCTACTTTAATGACAAAATAAGCTACGTGAATAAAGTGGAAATTTCAAGATTAAAGTTGACATTTTGAGCTCCCACCACGGTGTCCCTATTTTTTTTTTTCTTTTATCTTTACCCTAATAAGCTTTCATATGACACTCAGACAGTGGGCTATGACTCGCCTTTTCACAGAGACTTTGATATCTGACAACTTTTTTTATTTCTTGAGCTTTAGAGTTTCTTCGACACTCTGTGTCACTCGATCAACTTCCTTTTGTTGTTTATATCACTGTTTAAACCAAAAAATAGTACTTTTTCCTTGCCTCCACTTGGTATTCACTGAAATTCTTCTAATTTCCCCCCGTGCTTTTGCCATTGCCTTTTCACAGAACACTGAGCTTAAGGGCTATTTATATTGATTTGTATATTCAAAGAGGCATAATTCTGGGAGGAGTTGGGGAGTGGCAGCAGGTGGGTGCACATTCGTTACTTTTCACGATGACCGGGATTTATGTAGCAGAAGAACGTGGAAGTTGGCAAACACACAGATTAATGCATCTGGATTTTTTGTGCATACGCACATTTCCGTTTTTGTCCGTACGCCATGTTTTAGTGTGAAGTCTACGCACGGCGTTATACAGGCCAGGGGCCTCCTGCATAATTGATTCTCAGCTTTGCCCTTTTTTTGCATTGCTTCATGAGCAGATTTAGTAAACCATTATAATGACTATTTATCTTCAGCACTGAATACTTTGGCCCCAATAAAAACAAGGACTGTTTCTTTCGCTCACACTGCTCCTTGGTTCACATCAGAACTTTGCCAGTTTAAGGCCCTGAGGTGGCAACTTGAACAACTTCACACATGTGCGATTAGGAAGAAGCAGAGTGGACCAATCGGAGGTAATTACCCACCAGGTCAGTGGGTGACAGGGTGTTCCAAATTTACTTTTGTTGTCTTTGCAGGCCAAATATGGGAAAATATATCTGATTCAACATCAATGATGTCACTTCCGGTTCCGGCGCCAAGACCGACGGCACTTCCGGTTCCAGCCTTAGATAACATCACTTCTGGTTTTGGGTTTTTAAAGCCTCAATCATTTTACCACTCAAATCAGTTCAGTCTGGAACTCAATGTATGCACATCAGTGCCCATTTTCAAACCCTTTTGTAGCCAGGGAGAATATACGGGTATTTCGTGTGTTGAGACGGATTCTTTTACAGTGGCGTAGTCGGCAGGATAATGGACTGCTTTTGGAAGCAGAAGCCAACCAGAAACAAAGTCTCTACACACCCTAACCTCAACCAACTAAAAAAAAAAAATCAGGAGAGTACCGTTCCTGCGTTGCCGAGCTGGGGTCAGTCGGTGTGTGTCAGGGGAATCTGGAGCATGTACCGACCCAGAAACCTCTAAAGAGTACCTGGGACCAAAGACAAGGGACCTACAGATGAGGGCCAGGTTCAGAAAGGAACACAGTGGAGACTTACTATGTGCTCCTGAGGATGGGGACCGACCCCAAACGCCCCATAAAGGAAAAGTCGGCTAAGGCCAAACAAAAACAATGAATAGTAGAAATGCCATTCCTCTTAAGCTCGCCCAGCTGACCTGGGGACAGTCATACAATAAACATGATCTCATTACAGGGTATCAATTAAAACCTTCGGATGAAACCTACTTGGGAGATCCTGAATGGAAACCCTGTGAACCTGGATGGAGTTGTGTCCCTGATTTTGTGTCCCATTCCTACATTGCGGAGCATGCTTTGGTGAACTTTGATGCGCAGCAAAGTGCTCCACAAGGTGACAACAGGGTCTGTAGAAAGATACGGAGGGTGGGACAGTGCGCTCTCGCTAATCCTCTGGCCTTTTCGTATACGGGAGTAGCGCTAGTCAATGGACACAAAGTTGCTTCTTTGTTTGATTCTGGCAGTAACATTTCAATTGTTGCTCGCCATCTAGTGTTGCCACGACAATGGCTAAAAGTTAACACCAGCCTAACCTGCATTCACAGGAACATCCAATCTTAGGAGTCTGCCATCTGTTACATCGGCCATGATAATGGCAGTGGCAGTACTCGAAAATCCTCTATTCCCCGTGATACTGGGTAGAGATTGGTCGGACAATAACTGCGGCATAACACTCGCTAATCCCAAAATGGCACTAGTTCTTGTCATGGATGGAGAAACAGCGTCCTCAGCTACCTCCATGCCATGTTCATTCCCAGAAGAGAGACCGAATTCAGCCTCTAACGATGACGAAGAAACGGATGGAACATGCCCCTTGAGGTCGAATCTGATCCTCTCACCCGCCTGCAGTTTCATTTCAGGCAGAACCTGGCTTCATTTAAAAGGGAGAAGTGGAATGATGACTCCTTTAAAATTGCAAAAATGCAGTAGTTCTGATAGACCGGCCAACGCACCACTACATCTCATGCCACAGGGTCCCCTCCCACCACTTACGTTAAATAATGACCTTTTGTATTGGGTGTCAGAACACGAGGGGGATGTAAAGACCCTGTTGTTGGTTCCACAGGCTTACTGTCGACAAGTTTGTAAACTGGCTCACAAACACCTCCTGGGAGCCAATCTGGGCCCTTAGAAAACACTAGAGCGGATTAAGCTCCAATTTTTTTTGGTCTGGGATTAATGAGGAGGTCCGCTGCTTTTGCATGTCCTGTCCGGAATTGTCAATTACAACAGATTCCTAGGAGGGACTGTGCTCCTTTAGTCCCATTACCCTTAAATGACGTCCCCTTTGAGCGAATCGGGTTCAACCTGGTTGGGACCCTTAGAGCCATCAGCCAGGGGACAAATATATAATGGTCCTGGTAGATTATGCTACCCAATATTCCAAAACTGTTCCATTGTGCTCAGCTACATCAAAGGCTTTCACACGGGAGTTGGTAGGGCGTCTTTGCGCAACGCGCCATCCCTAAAGAAATCCTGACAGATCAAGGGATGCCTTTTTACCTCGGAGATGTTCAGGGAGACAGCTAAATTACTAAAAATAAAATATTAAAAGAACTCGGTATAACATCCTCAAAAATGATGGTCTAGTCGAGAGGTTTAATCAAACTCTCAAACAGATGTTATATAAGGTAGTCAATGAGGATGGAAGGTACTGGAATCACCTACTCCCCCTCATTTTTTTTTTGTATATCGGGAAGTCCCACAAGCCTCCATGGGGTTATCACCCTTTTGAGTTATTATATGGACAACAACCCCAAAGTATATTGGATATATTAAAAGGAGGGTTGGGAGGAGGAGGGCCTCCACAATAGAAATATACTTGAATATATCGCACAATTATGCAATAGATTTGCAAAAATTAGACCTATTCTAAAATCACACATGGAGAAGGCACAAGCAGCCCAGGTCCATTGTTATAACCGTGGTAGGTTTCTTCAGGAATTCTGTCCAGGGGATTGAGTCATGGTATTGGTTCCTACCTCACACTCCAAATTACTGGCACATTGGCAAGGCCCATATGAAGTTAGGGAGAGGAAGAGGTTGATCCATTATTTGGTTAAACAACTAAGTCGTCGACCCAGGGAGCAGATTTATCACATTAATTTGCTGAAACCGTGGAAGGAAAGGGACCCCGATCCCTCCCTTGGACAGCCCCGTTCACTCTTCGCTCATAAATTAAACCTTAACTTTGGTGATAATCTTACTCACCTACAATGACAACAGCTCGAACCAGTTATCCTGTCTGCCCTGGAGGTAGTAAGTGAGAAACCTGGACGAACTTCCCTGGTTGTGCATGACATAGTGATGAAACCTGGGGTAATAGTCCGAGAATGCCCATATCGACTCCCTGAAGCAAAAAAGGCAGAAGTGGAGCTGGAGATCAAAAGAAATGCTGGATCTAGGTGTGATAGAGGAAAGTTATAGTCCCTTGTCCAGTCCTAACATTTTGATAGGAAAGCCTGATGAAAGTTGGAGATTTTGCAATGACTTCCGTCAGCTTAACCAAGTCTCCCAATTTGATGCATATCCGATGCTGCGAGTGGACGACCTCCTCGAGCGACTAGGACAAGTCAAATTTTTGACTACACTAGATACGACAAAGGGGTACTGCCTCCCTTAACGGACTCTGCAAAAGAAAAGACAGCGTTTAGTACCCTAATGGACACTGGCAGTATTGGGTTCTTCCATTCAGATTACATGGGGCACCTGTGACCTTCCAATGTCTGGTGGACAAAGTGCTCCATCCTCATAATTCGTATAGTGCTGCCTACTTGCATGATGTCATCTATTCTAGCACCTGGAAAGAACACCTAGAGCAGGTCCAAGCAGTATTACGGTCACTGGTGGAAGCCAGTCTTTGTATTAATCCAAAGAAATGTTACTTTGGATTAGTTGAAGCCAAATATTTAGGTTACCTAGTGGGCCGGGGTACAGTAAGGCCAAAGTGCTCCAAATTAGATGCCATATTGAATTGGCCCTGAAAAAATGGCTAAAAAACCCACCTTATATGCTCTTTTGACCACGGATGCCATGGCCTTTCATCCTTGTACTGCAGAAGGATTGATGCAAGGAAAAAAATAGTTTGATCCTCAAAAGATAAACAGGGCATTTCCCAAGCTCCCAAGTGACTGATCTGATAATCAGCATAGTTTGGAACCACATAATCAAAAACCTTGGACACAGCCAGCTTTTACCAGATGTACATAATGTATACTCTGATATCATTCCACCACTGGATTAAATTCAAGTAGCCCAGGAAAGGACAAGCGATTATATTTTTTCTAAAAATTGTAAGCGTTACCATTACTGCATTTCTTGGGTATGTACTATACAGGTATTTTTTCAATAATTCCAGTATTCAATGTCTAGTAATTTAATAGCTGTAACTTGGTGTTCCAATACTTTTATTTAGTTCTAATGAGAGTTTTCTGTGTTCAAAAGAGCCCCAATCTCCTGGGCAATCTCTTTCACTCCTGTCTGATCTTCATTTTATCATAGTGGAATATTGGGAGGTTCTCCTGAAAACTAAGCCATAAGGACACAGGATGGTAAATCATGAATTTCTTCAAGTACATATGTTACCATTTAGATTTGTTGGTGTCAAGGATGCTTCTGAGCAGATAAGTTTCACCTGTCTGGAAGCCTTTGTATAGGGCCTTCTGCCAGATGGAATTGACAAAATGCTTGATAAAGTAAGAGAGAAAGGTTGTTAGATTCTGGGGTGGAATAAACTAGAAGAAAAATGGGGAAAAACTTATGCAAGGAGTTTAAAAAGACTGAATGAGCAATATATACTTATTTTTAAGGGAAATGTTAGTAACAGGTGGAAATGATACAAACCGCAACAAAGTAGGCCTAAACATTAAATTTTCATTAAGCAGCATACAGTTTAGTTGATATCTTTGATAACAGTCTGGAAAAATAACATTTTCTAAGATTGGAGGATACAGAGTAGTTTTTCATGTATTTATTTCTAGCAGAATAAACTGCCAAAGTAACTTATTCACAGTCTTTTAATACCATTCTAATGTTAACTAGCTACCTGCAAAATGATAAAACCATGACATATGGCCACATACCTCTAGTTGTATGTTTTTAAACTAGGATCCAGTTAAGTACTGGAATAATTTCAAAATTCTCCTTTTTTTAGATTCAGTGCCACAAAAAAAGTATTTGATTTTTTCTAGTTCCCTCTTATTTTCTGGTCCTCAACAAAAACCTAATCTTCAAGGATAAGTTTGGTATTTTTCAGGTCAAAGTTATTTCTTCACAATCAAGGTAAGTATTGCTTTGCCACATAATAGGTGAATGAAAATGCCTTAAAATTTAAACACATCCACTTTGGATGTTTTGATTCAAGAAATCACACCTTCAGCGTTTATAAGGCATCATTATTAGACTGCCCAGCATTTACCTACAATACAGCAGAATGCCCAAGAAGGGGTGGACAGCTAGCCAGAACCTTGACTTTGTTAAAACTGGCGAAAGGTGCTAAGGGTTTACCATTATGTGTTCCTCTCCTCTGCTGTCTAGCTTGCAACACCTTAATTATAATATTAATTGACTTGAACTATAATTATTCAACTTCTGTTTTATTAGGCAAGTGCACTAAGCCTGTACTCCATACTGTGAGTTATATAAAAATAAACTAAACTAAAAAGGAAACAATTATCAGACAGCAATGGTAAAATTTTCTATGCATTATAAAGCTTAAAATTTGATAATTACATGATGAAAACATGAACATATGGCTATTTATTTTTATTCATGTTTAATGCATTTTTTTAAATCCTTGTTTAGAGTCATTTACTGCTCAGAAAATATAAAATATATTTTTGATTTGCTTGAGCATTCCATTTTGTACGGTTGTAACAACATTGTTATTTTCGACAATATAAAATTATTTTTAAATAAAAAAAAAAAAAAAAGGCAAAACTATCCATGAAATTTTGCATGTTATGCCCTGGGTAATCACGGTCATTTATTAACTAAAATTTCATTTAGTCAGCAAAACTACTAAAAGCAATAATATTTAACAGTGCTAGAATGTATTAAGTTATTTAAACAAAGGTATTTTGTTGGCAGCTAGTGTTCTGAGCGCCATGCAAAATGTTGGCTAAATGTTTAAGAAAATAAAAAACAAAAAGTCTTAAAAGTAATTATGTAAATTTCACATAAATACCCTTAAAGCACAAAAGAATATTACTGGCATCCTAACAAGATCAGCAGATACTAATGTGGATGCAAATGAGTGAAATTAAATGCTGAGCATATAATTAAGACACACATATTTCTTTCAAAACAAAACACCTGCCTATGCCACTACTTTTAACTATTAACATATATAAATATGTACATGCATAATGAATTAAAACACTAGTATTTTTAAATCGAATTTAAAAGTCCAAAATATTAAATTTTAATGTTTGCTCACAGGAGCTATAAGGATGGCATGCACAGGTTCTTTCATGAAGCTGTTTCAGCATTTCGGCGGTCTTTACCCTAACTTAATCGAGAATGTTAAAACAACATTAGGTTTGGGGTAATGATTATAAATAATCCACTCTAATCATGAAAGCCTAGTATAATATTGGGGATTACGGTCTGGAGTTCCAACAAAGAAAAAGGAGAATTATCAATTACTAGCCAACCCGTGGCGCAGCATACACTGCATAATTATGTATTGATGGGTGAACACTTCCTGAAAGACAGTTGTCCAAATGTGGTTGGTTTTGAGGATACGACTGTAGGTGAATGAAAAGATGGAACTCTGGAGAGGGCAACATACAATACAGCGTTTTACACGCTGCATACAGCGACTCACATCGAAGCATAGACACTGCTAAGACCATGGGATACCCCTCGCAAACTGTTTTACACGCTGCATACAGCGATTCACATCTGCGATAAATATGATTCTTCTTAGATGGTCCTGTCGCGTCCACCCTCGCTCTCGAAGCATACACACTGCTTGGTCATGTGCCCGCTCGCAAGAGCAACTAACAGAGACCTGCCCACGAACTGTAAGACCATGGGATACCCCTCGCAAACTGTTTTGCATGCTGCATACTGCGATTCACATCCGCGACAAACATGCTTCTTCTTATGGGGTGGGTTTGAGGATACGACTAAGGGAACTCTGGAGAGAGCAACAGTTGTCCGTGACTGAAAACTGGAGGACCGCCAGGGCGAGGGACGGGGTTGGACGGCAGTCGTGCTCAGAGGGAAAAATGGGGTGTGAGGGGAAGGACGCCCAGTGAGGACGATGTACTGATGGGTGAACATTCATCTCTTAGTCATCGTTCAGTACGCACTGCCTGCTCAAGTACCCGCCCCCAACTCCACACCTGAATTGCTTTCGTCTGTATTTAGTCCACATGTACTTGAGTCACGTTAACTATTCATTTTCCAAACACCGCGTCAGTCGGTTTCGCATCTGCTACAGTCCACATGCACCTCTGAGCCACGTTGACTTTTCATTGTTCTTTTTGTCCGGGCCGGGTGAGGTTTCCCGTGTTGAGTCTAATTAAGCCAAAGGCTCCACACCTGGTGGTGCCCTTTCACCAGTTCCTTTAAGTTTCAGCTTTGCAACCATACTCCCCCCGGAACCCAAAGACTTTGGTTGCCCGGCGGGATCATGGGAATAACGGCAACCAGATCGCCAGTCGGCACTGTTTATGGTTGGAACTACGACGGTATGTGATCGTCTTCGAACCTCCGACTTTCGTTCTTGATTAATGAAAACATTCTTGGCAAATGCTTTCGCCCTCGCGCAAATTGCTGGTGGACAGGGCTCTGACGTGCGTGTGCCATGGAGACAAAAGAGACTTTCGTAGTGTTTGTTGTCTGGAGAGCGAGGGTGGACGCGGGCCGGGGAATAAGGAGTATTGCATAGACAAACGTTTTTCGTGTTTCTGCAGGACCATCTAAGAAGAAGCATGTTTGTCGCGGATGCAAATCGCTGTATGTAGCGTGTAAAAACAGTTTGCGATGGTGGATGCGGTCGTGCGTCGTAACTGAAAAGTCAACGTGGCTCAGAGGTGCAGGTGGACTGTAGCAGAGACGAACGCGAATAACGCTGTGTTTTGTGAGTTGTCGCGTCCGAGTTGGCATACACACTGCCTGGTCATGTGCCCGGTCGCAAAAGCAACTCATGGAGACCCGCCCACCAACTCTAAGACCATGGGATACCTCTCGCAAACTGTTTTACATGCTGCATACAGCGATTTACATCTGCGACAAACACGCTTCTTCTTAGATGGTCCTGCCGCGTCCCCTCTCGCTCTCGATGCATACACACTGCCTGGTCATGTGCCTGCTCGCAAGAGCAACTCACAGAGACCCGCCCACCAACTCTAAGACCATGGCGTGTAAAACAGTTTGCGATGGTGGACACGGTCGTGCGTTGTAACCAAAAAGAATAATGAAGTCAACGTGGCTCAGAGGTGCACGTGGAGTGTAGCAGAGACGAACGAGAATGACGCCCTGTTTTGTGAGTTGCTGCGTCCAAGTTGGTGGGCGTGGCTCTGCGAGTTGTCATCATATCCAATGGTCTTAGAGTTGGTGAGCGTGGCTCCGTCCTGCGTGCTCTATGGGTGTCTTGCTCGCTGGCGGCTTAGTGAATTATATATATAGATTTTCATTCCATCCATTTTCTGATACTGCTTTTCATAATCACAGGCTCATGTATGTGAATTTCCCCTTGGGATTAATAAAGTACCTATCTAAAGGAAATGGGGCAAAATGTTAGATAAATAGAACACAAAAGCCCACTACCCCTACTGGACCTATATACTGTGGAATACTTTCTAATTATCACTCAATATTAAATGTAACCTTTTATTATAGCTTTTATAAAACAGTCTGCTAGAACTATTAAAAAAAAAAAAACTATTTCAATTCTTTTCTGTTTCAAAACAACCCCCATTTCTCATTAAAAAAAAAAAAAAAAAAAAACCTACATCGTTTGAACTCCGCATTAGCGATCTAGTTTTTGCCACTAGTCACGTCTTAGCTATATAAAATATCCTGAAAATAAAGAATTAATTTCAATTAGAGAATTAAATTACCTAATAAAAGTTTAAATACAGGTAAATAATTCTCTCGGTTAATAAATATTGTGGCTCATTTTATTCTTTCACAGTACTGTAAACAATGCTTGATCACTTGCGCAACACAATATCACTATAAAACACTTCCCTTCTCCGTTGACAATAATTGGTGGCACAGTCAAGATGACTGTGTTCTAGTTCTACCATATCTATTCCAATTCTTTTATCTCTCAAGTCAAACACCAGCATGCCATACAGCAGATTTTGGGAATAAAGCTACGGACCCCATTCTCACTTTAATTTTTCAAAGTCTGATTATTCTTTAGAATGCTCTTCATAAGAACCTACTGGGTTTTCCAGTCAAAACTGTTTTTAAATGCCTTCTCATTCCTCAATGTATAACCCATGACTCTTAACTTACCTTCTGTCATTTTATTGACAATTTTACTTATCTCCGAAATGTCTATGCAGTCTGAGGAACCCAAAAACTAGTTAAATCACACATAATCACATAATTAACTGAATCAAAGAAAAACTTTTCAAATCAAATATGTAATATATTTAATACATTAAACTAAGTAATAACTCTTGAGACAAAAATCACTTATGAAAGAAAACTTTATCCTGTAAAGTTATCACTTGTATAACCATTTTGTAGTAAGCAAACCATTTGCAATTAGTCAGTCATCATTCAACCCGCTATATCCTAACACAGGGTCACGGGGTCTACTGGAGCCAATTATTTTCTAGTATACTGATTTCAAAGCATATTGTTGTAATACTCCCCCTTTTCATTCTATTACTCATTTCCAAATGCAATTGATAATACCTGCAATCTGAGGAACTGGGTAGCACAGAAATGACCAAATAAACTGTTGCTTTTAGGTAACTCACCAGTAAATGAGATCATAAAATGGTAACTTACCCCAAACAAATACTCTCCTATGTAGCTTACAGAATAGCAGGGCACATTCAAAGATGTAGCATAATCTTCACAGTGTTCCAGATTTGTTGTCAAAACATGTGTAATTTCATAGAAGGCAGACACTTGACTGAATACAGTTGCATTGCCAGCTTTAAGGACTCTAAGGGAAAATATTAAAAACTTTAAAATAAAAAAAAAAAAATTCAATTTAAAAACTATTAACTGTGTCTATAAATTTAAACAGATTTAAACATTTTCTTCAATTTCTTATTTTCTACCTGAAATGAGTGTTGCTAGGGCATATAAAACAGAAACTTTTCTTAATATACAAGTTCAGATAGTCCTACGTAAAGTTACAATTGCGTTACAGGTCTTAAAAGGATAGTAAACAATAAAATGAGTAAAAAATTTTGTTGAAGTCACAATTAATTTTCTTAAGGTGTCATTAATATTGAGACTGCCTTCAAGAGACCTGGAGAGTAATGTTACATCAAAGGCTGCTACATGGATATTAAAGACAGAAACACTCCTGGAAACTACTAGACTGACACTGCAGAGCAAAGTTAACCAAATATAGGACTTTAAAATAGCCTATACGTTTTAGTTGTTGTGACTTTTCCATTTTTGGTATTAACATTTTTATGGATGGTATTAAGAGCAAAAAAATGTCAGACAAAAAGCTAATGTGTGGCCAAGAATATCATGCAGTTTATTGAGAAAATTGATTTTTGGTACAAACCAGTAGTAAAAAACTTAATAAACAGTGTCACAAACTAACATTTTTGCCCATTACTTTGCAACCATTTATTTAAAGACTATCAACTGTGAATTTGTTGAAACCAGTCACAAAAAAACTGTACAAACCCTGTTTTCCTTTTTAGAAGAAAACCACATTAGAGTGGTGTAAGTTAGATTCAGAACACTATTTTCTAGAATTGCAATTACTAAATGCTTAGTAACTGACACCAAAAAACTTCCAGTAATGACCACAAGTAATATCAAACCACTTCTGAACCCAATCCGATTTAAGGTGGTGAGGATGCAGTCTATCAAGGTAAGTATTGCACCCAAGGCAAAACCCAAAATCAGGATGAAATAAAAAGTACATTACAGAGTACAATTACTTTATATGGAGCAAAATTAAGAGCCGCTAATGAACCTAGAGAGGTTCAATACAGCAAGACTGTCTCGCAGAGAAAAACAAACCCTTGTTTGTGAAAGTCTCCATGTTCTGATATTTACAATATTATATGAATAATTAATCTATTTGTGCATTCAGAACAGTGCAAACATTCCTACCGTTCAAATGTTTTTCTCCGTTTGCTGTTGGCAATCACTAAAACAACTTTCCAATCATGAAAGCTTCCATGAAAACCAGATGCAGACATTCGCATTCGCCAAATTTTGGGAGGCATTTTCTCATGCACTGTGCGATATGAAGAATAAGATTTTCCACTTTCATTATTCCATTCATAGGATTCTTCAGGTAGCCATTTACCATTCCTGTCACTCTCTGTCAAGTACTTAATTGGCAGTATCCATTTTCCTAATGATACATTTGCAAAACAAACAGATATTCTACAAACACCAAATAATACAACAAACGTTAAAGTTAAAAAAATTAAAAATTCTTAATAAAATAATCAAGTTTGCAGATAAACTCGACCTGTAGTAAGACTGATGCTTAGCGGTTATGAGTTTGCCTATTTGGACTGTCTGAATGGTGCTTCATTATAACAGCCGGTTGCTCATGGAATGCGAATGTGGCACATTACCTAAATTGTGAGGGAGCATCAGTTACCAGCACCTACAGCCATGTGGTGCGATTCCCCCAAGGGTGATCTAGCTCGCAGGATCCTCATGGTGACAACCTGAGAGACTAAACCAGGCCAAGGGGATGCCCATGTAACATCTGGCTGTGGCAGATAGATGGTCACTTTCCCAGAGGGTGGGACTGGACCGCATGTCTGCCTGGGAGGTTGCCAACCAGCATCCCAAGTTGTTCGTCATGTGATGGGTACGGCAATGCGTGCATGTTTCCCCCAACCTGACATGACCCTGAACAATAAATTGGTTTTATTGTCTTATTGGTTTATATTAACACGTGTTTAGTTTAAAATGCAGAGCAAATTTTGAATCTGTTGAAGATTCTGCTTTTATTACATAGTATGTACTCTTCAGGGAACACACCAAAATTTTGTTGTACTATCTGTGCAATGACAATAAAAGGAACTCTATTTTATGTTTCTAATATTAAACACAAGGCACTATCCACTGAAACAGGTAAACACTTCAAAACTGAGTTTTAGACAGAAATGAAGCAACAATATAAATAAAATACACAAATTAAAAATTTCAAAATACAACAAAAAATTGTATTATATATTTGGGAATTATACCTACCAAAAACATAAGGGAATAAAATTACAGAATTTATTTTTCTCAAAAACATACCTGCTGCACAAAATGCCAGACATTTTTCACTTGCACAAGGATGTTCAACTATAAGATGTGTTGCAAGTTCACTATATGACTGCAAAAGAAAAAAAATAGCAATGTATGTTAATAAATTTTCTAATCCTGCTTTCTTTATCACAGGTTTAAACTTAAATCTATACCTTGCAGCATAAAAAGAAGCAGAAAAAAATGGTAGGCAAGTACAAATAAACGAATATAAACATTATAATGTATGTTTATTATTGATTTTTAACCAAACGGCTGTACGTTGAGATTTGTAGTGTAAACTCCATGATTGTTTTCCTCTGCATAAACAAGACACAATTAAACAAGACACTACTATGTATGAATCTTAAAATAAGTCACAGATTTTCAGTAATAGTTCTTAACAATGGTGAAAAACAATCTGCAATTTGCTTATGATTGGCCAATACTTTGCCTGTTTTATGAGACAAATAATGGAGCACACCGTTAATATTTTTGTTTTCAAATATTCTTTATAGATACGAGCTTTCAAGGTAGAAACAGAGCTAATTAATTTAGAATTGTGGTTTGGGGTAAGCTTTACTTAAAAAGATCAATCATTTGCACAATATGAAATACACAACTTCTTAGTTGTAGCCCATTACAGCTAAACATTACCTGGGTCCATAATCTGTGCAAGTGCAAGTTACATTTTTATGAAAAAGAAAATTAGCAAGATGATAATTTAAGGCTACAAAACAGAATTAAAATTAACATAATTGGCCTTGAAAGTCCAAACATACTGAGGGAGATGGTTGGCTTTGGCTTTTTCTTCTTACCCTGTGAAAACGAAAAATCTGACATGGCAAACACGTCTTTTTTTGTGTTTCCATTATATACAGCACGAGTTTACCAAAATATTTGCAAGATGAAATTGCACTGAAGTTTATTTTTCAGGGTTTTATTCTGCTTTATTGGCCAATCTAGAGCTAGTTGATGCACAAAGGGCTAAAATAAATAACTTATCTTAAAATAGTTTTTTATTACTAAGCTTTTGACAACATACCAGAGGAAAATGATTAGACACACAGGAATCAAAGCCAATATATAGCAAATGAGGGGGTGGGGGATTAATAAGGTGGAGATCGGATGGTGTTGGTCATAAAGTCTTTTTTTATATTATTATTTAGGTGTCCTTCTTTTTAAGCATGCATATGCTGGGTTCATGTCCAAATGTCTGGTAATGGTGTTTTCATTTGATAGCCATGATTCAGCCAGCTTTCTGACACTTATTATTAACCCTGAATTTTACTTGCGCCATGTCCCAGTTAAATCAGGTGTCAAGTTGAACTTGTATGTGCGTAAATATCAGAGATTGTACGTCCTTTCATCTGACCAGTGTTACAATGTTCTTGTATGCCTATTGCAAACATTTTAGATGTTTGTATACAGCTGGACGCGCACTGAATGGTATACGGTATACTGTGTCTCTGATGCTTTTGGCATTAAAAAGAGCAGGCTGCAGAGTGTTTGCATGTTCATAGGCTATTTTTATACTTGATTTGGAAAGTATTCATGCTGCCCTTTACGATACACCACTGTGATAAGGAAGGGTGTACCAAGTAGGACGTGAGTTCTGGTTAGAGTTGATTGTTTGTTGGGGTAGCCATTTAATGTGAACCACTTCAGAATTTACCATCATAGCAAATGGAAACTAGCTTGCCCAGAACCACAATATCATTCTATAAACTTACTAGTTTAACTAGGAAAATCCTTTCACTCTTAACATTTTACAATCTATTCCTGTTTACAGTATTTATTATAGATTGTCCTTATTTGTTACATGTACCATTCATTTGATCTATATGTTGAGAGGATTTGAGTGAATTGTTTGCTTTAGTCATATTTTTTGTGTTTTATAATACAATTATTTAATTGTTTAACTGTGTCGGTTTGTCCATTAACTGTGTGGGATTCAGAGTGAATTGTTTTGGTTGGTGTTGGTCCTTTACCCAGACAATAAATGAAGATATTATTTCTGCAAAAATTCTTTGAAATTCTGAGTATTCCAATTTCAGGGTTCTTTACATCATTTGACCTTACTTTGATGAACATATGCTCCACATTGATAAATGGCAAAAACTAAAAACACAACATAAAATTGGGAGATAAACCTAAATTATGACAAACGATTCTGTTTTAAATAATATACTATAACTAGACATTAAGCCCGTTACAATAACGGGTGCTAGAATAGTAGTGCATAAACATTAGTAGGAACAGTCTATATTAAATGGCAAAGGACCGTCTATTTTCTGTTACAGTAATACTGGCTTGTATGTGGCTGTAACATGCGTCACTGTATTGTGTGCCTTTAATTTTCTCTCACAGTAATACGTCTCTCCAGCAAGTATTTTAATCTGTACTGGCGTACAGCTGATTATTGTATGTATGGTGTCTCCCCAGCAACGGATTTTATGTGCGCGAAAATAAATCTACTTTTAAAAGTCATCCTATTGTAATATCATGAAAATTTGTATATTTAGGAAAACACTTTACCGGGCCAAATTTGTTAATCACAAATCTGACATCCTCAGAGTGAACACTTGCACAACAACAAACACTAATCCCACCTCTTTGGGGAAGCTGGTCTCCGCGTCTCAGTACCCGATTGGATTTTTCATGCATTATGTTTTAGGTCTTACCTCATTTAACGAAATCCGATTGGATCGGCCGCACGATATTTTATAGGTCCCGTCCTCTCTGTCTTGTGTGACGCGTCAGGCGGCCTTTGAAGCATCGCACCGTGCCCCGCGCATGCGCACTTCGCCAGAAGACACACACACCCACGGACACATGGACGCACACAGGGATTTTATTAAAGAGGATACGCAATATGCAGTTTCTAAAATAGGAGTCCTTAAAGGAAAATACCTGTATTGGGATTTTCAGAAAGAAAAATACAGGAGATGAGACAAAGATATGCTTGTCGTGTTACTGTGGTGGGACATGGGTAGCCACATTACCAAACAAACTGGATATTTCTTACACAGCTTACTTATCCTGAAGGGCAGCAGAGTTTTCTTTTATTTACTGAAGTATTTGTGTTGCTAGTTCTATTTATACCATCTTTAAATGCAATCAAGTCATTGTTTACCTTTGGCTTTCTCATGCTCTGGAAAGGCTTAAAACATCATTCTATAAATTTATAAATTATATAATTAAAAATTGTTTTATAATTTCTGTCTGGTGTAAAGGTGGAATAAAATGTAATTCATTGGGAATGCCGAACATGTATAAAAAGCAAACAAAAGGTACAACGTTGAAATTGTCCTAAAAATTAAATAAAAAAATAAATAAAAGAAAAACTAAAACTCTACTGTGGAAATAGTGAGAAAGGCAAAAAAATAAAAATAAAAAAAAAGCAAAACACTCACAGATCCACCAATATACTTTCCACCAAGCTTCTTTATTCCAACAAGTACTATCTTCTTTATTTTCTTGTCTCGGATTCCAGATATTTGGAAAATATAGTTTTTTTTGGTCTCTGTCATTCTGAAAAATAAAGAATTTAAAAGATGAAATCTCTGAATCTATAAGCTCAATCAAGGTTAGTTTGAAAATTGGCACATAGTGTTTTTTTACTTAAAGTTCTGGCCTTGCACCCACCACTCAGACCTGGGGTTAGAACAAGAGGAATGAAATACTACAGTGTGACTGAACAACATAGAAACAATGCCACACAGATTGTGATGGTAATAAAATGGTTAGCACACTTGCCTTTAAAGCAAGGAACACGAGCCCAGTTTCCACCCACTGCATTAAACATTTCTTTTCACTCACTATTTTGCCATGGCCTCAAGCCACCCAAGTAGGTTCATACTGTCTCCAGAGTTAATTACTGAAATCTGTGCATAATCTCCCATTACTACACCACCATCACAATCTTCACAGCACAGTTTCTCTGTTGTACTTGATGCAGTATTTTTTTTTTTTTTTTTTTTTTTAAAACAAAAGATGTTGCTTCACAGACCAAAGCTGCCACAAATCTCATCATAAATTAGTATCACCGATCATGTTTGGTCTGAAACAGAAGTTAGCAACCTCAATGTGAAGAAGAGCCTCCTTTGGAATTTAGGAAGGAAAAAAACACAACTGAAAACCATGAATGACACAAAATTTACAGGAAATAAAAATGTATTCTAGACAGTTTAGCAGGAATTTTTATATGAGAACAACAACAAAGTGTGAACACATTTTCAGTGTTTCATTGACTTTAGAATGACTGTCACCTTGGTGAACTTTACAGCAAAATCATTTGCTATTTTTGATCAGCTTTGTGCAGTTTTAATCGTTGTAAACATTTTTAGCAGCATTTTTCATTTAACCATTCCCAAAAAATTTGAAAAATGTTCTATCAACGCAGTAACAAAATTTTATGTGTTTAATAAACTTTGAGCAGCAAATATACTTCTTGTTGATGCAACTGTGCATTTATTTGGTGAAAAAAAAATGTTAATGTTGTGCCAGTATAATGTAAGCTGACAAACTGAGGTTGTCCAAAATGTAATACGCCTGCTTGCAAACATAAAATACATAATGTAATTGTTCAATGCGATTTTGTGCCTGTACGTCTTTGGATAGCTTCTCGACATCTGGACTGTATGAAGACAGTTTGATTTTCAAGGAAGATTGTAAGCCTTTGTTTTTCAGATGACGTTAAAGATTACTTTGATATAGTTCATGCTCAATAAAATTTGTTCACAGAAATACGTTGATCCAGAAAAGGACAAAATTCCAAAAGTATACCTCAAGATTTTTTCCCTGAATTTCAAAAATTGTGAATTAAAAGATTCTTTAATCACTACAATTTCTTATTTACTTATTTGCTGACTGCTTATATTGTTGGATATTTTCAAAGTTCTCTCTCTGATTGCCTTTGCCAAAGAGGGTCTGTCCTTAATTTTCTGAAGTATACCATTTTTATTTTTGAAATCAGTAAACAGATGCTTTGCTATTTTGATGAAACACTCTTAATGAATTCAGCATCGGTGAAAGGCTTTCCATGTTTTATAATGTCCTGAGATGCCACAAAACTAGCAGCAACTATGCTATCCAAAGATTTTATCCAGTTTGATAGGATTACACCTTATTCTGCTCAGCTCTTAGCTTCAGTTCAGTGACCGCTGCTTTCCAAGCATTTCCAGGGGGACACTTTTCAATGAACAAGGAATATTCTGTTGTGAAAATGTCTTTCAATATTGAATTTTTGTATTGTTTGCGAGTTTCTCCTAGTATATTAAGCACATGTGGAAACCTGACTAGGTAGCTGTGAAAGTATATGTCTGTCAATTTATCGCTAGATTCTCAATGTCTTTCTTTTATTTTCCTCTATTGTACCATATTGAGAACTCTGTTTCAACTGACTTGAGACATGATTAATTTAGGTTGGTTTCAATACAGTTTAACTACTTCAGAAAATGTATTTATGCTCTTAAATTGAAAGGTAGTACCGATTGGACCAATATTATCCAGTCAAGTTTAAACAGATGAACTTCTCAATCCACCACCAATCAATATATGACGTTCAAAGAAGCCTCTTCAGATTCTCTGAAGTGCTAGGTAGGCTCCACAATGTTCTCACCATAAAACTACAAGAAGCACAGAATTAAGTCTCCTTCAGAGCCATATGCAGACAGCCAAACAATTACATACAGGGCAAGGGACACAGATTAAAGACCCTGTGTCTGAACCAATACTGAGACTCAGATTCTAGATGGCACAGGACATTTCAATATACCTGGATGTGTGAAGACTTTCCAGCACAGTTTCATATGACAAAGAACAGAGAGTTCACTCCCGCTTCTGACAGGCAATAATGTGCTACCTGAGAAAACTGGTCCCCATCTGAAGGGGTTAACAGACAAATTCAGCTGCAAAATTAACCATTTGTCTTTTTACCATTCTGTTGTGGTGCGTAAAACATGCAACTTAAAATGCGCAAGACTCTCTTATGTTTGCAAGGTCCAAAACACACATTTCTTATTCCTCATAACTGCATTAATGCATTGTATTCCCTTTGGGGGGCATCCACTGGTTGTTCACTCTTATGCACACAGATCCTGCCCTTACTATTTTGATTTTGTCAGAGTGAGCAGTGGGCCAGTTGGACTGAACTGCTGGGTATAACACACAATGCGACTAGTAGTCACAGTAGTGTGCCACAACTACTCCTGAATTCCTAAGAACTGAAAAGTCACTGGAAATGTTATGTAATGTGACATGGCTTTTAAGCAGCTTTCAAACCATAATGAGATTCAAAGCTAGCCAATAGCTAACCATCTAAATTATCCATATCTGCTCCTGTGTGTCCAACAAACAATGTTTCAATAAAATATGTGAAACGAAAAAAGTGATAGTCTACCAAGGTGCACAATATACATTAGATGGTGCTCTCAGAAAAGAAAAAACTCAATCAACATTTTGGAATGTCTAGTGTGACAGAATGAAAGCACTTACAAGCCACAGAATTAAACGTGTTCCATTAACAGCAGGGCTGGCTACTTTGAGAAGTTGTTTAAAGCTGATCCTTTGACTAGGACGTTGGATATCTCTGGATGCACGGTTCATCAGGCTCCAATTAGCTGTGGACCCCCCAGTCTCACTGAGATTGCACAGGTGGTGAACCAGCGGAGGGTAAGAAAGGCTGTGGGGAACTGTGGTATCCAGGCGGTCATCCTAGCATTGCTAGCAATCTTTGCTTCCATGTAGAAGACAGGCATCACCTCAACTGACTGGAAAACGGGACTTATTGGAAAAGGAAGGGTGATCACCTGGATTGCGGCAACTACAAGGGTATTTTGTTTTTCCCTTTTTTTGTCTGCCATTCTGACTCAGGGAGGTGCACTTGACTCACTCAGGTGGTCATGTGGCTGATGTGTGCTTTGCAAACGCTAGAGGCTATTGAGAGTTTTTGATCTGTTCTGTGATGTGTGATTAAAATAAAAAAAAAATACATTTTGCTCTTAAAAGTTTGGGTTTTGGTTGCCGGTAAGGAACCGTGTGGGAATTTTTAAAGCTTTTTTCCCTTTAGAATGTTTTTTTGCTTTTTTTTTTTTTCACCTGCACAAGAGCAAAAGTAGCTGAGTGTTTGGAGGTGCGCTTGGAAAAGTTACTTGTACTTGTTCTTGTTATCTGTATTTGAATTAGCACCGAGGAGGTAGAGTAGAAAGAAGCTGTAACTGATATCGGCATTTGTAGCAAATAACCACATCGTCGTAACAGCGATTCCTTAGTTTAAAGGAAAAGAAAAAAGGCAGCGGCTGACTTCAAAGCAGTAAAAGGGGAAGGCTCAGCGGTGCGTAGCTAAGTGGCCATCGGTAAGAAACCAATCAGGCACAAGGGGCTGTAGGAGCAAATAGGGTAGTAAAGTTTTATTTATTTGTTCATTTTAGATTAAATGGTTCTTAGTGGTCCAGAGGTAGAGTAGTTAAATGGGCAACAGCGTAAGGGTTCATTAATACGGGGAATACAAACAGTGTGAGTGGAGCGCTTATAAGTAAGAGAGAGCACAAAGTTAGGAAACTATACAGAGAAAAGTAACATTAACCTCATAGAAAGACAAATAGCAGGCAGCTGAGAGGGAGAACAGTACAGGAGCTTAAGGGGACAGAAGGTGTAAAATATCTGTAGCAGATCTTAGTGTTACCATTTAACTTAAGGAGCAGCCGAAAGAAGAAGAAATTTAATTTTAAGAAAGAAAAAAAAAAAAAAAAAAAAAAAAAAAAAAAAAGTTAAGGCAGTTTACTAATCCCACATCAAATTTTAATAATGTGGCCAGTGCAATACAAGTCCTGTTGGATGTTGGACTTTTTAGATAATGGTTTGGAAGAGCCAGTTGTCTATGAGGGCTACATCTGCAAGTGATACCAGCTGATCCAGCACCTCGAGCTCAGGGTCACTGGAGGAGGAGTTGGCTGACCTGTGTTATAATAGAGAATTGGCGGACTTGGCCCAGGTGTCCTTTAGAGAGATAGTGTGCACCCCCAAGGTGGCGCGGGAGGAGATTCCAGACCAGAGAGGTAGAAATAGGTGGGTCACGGTCACAAGGCGTAAAATAAAAGGTGCACACTGTCCGGGGGCATCAACCCCAGAATTAGAAGTGTCAAACCATTATCATGTCCTTGCGGAGCTGGACGGTGTCTTTGATAATTCTGAGGTGGTAGGCTGGGATGAGGAGCACCAACAGGCCACCTCAAAACCAGTTCCCAAAAAGAGAGAGGTAGTGATAGTTGGGGACTCAATCATTAGGGGGATTGAAGCGCAGGTGTGCTCCAGAGAGAGAGAGTCTCGCATGGTGTGTTGCCTTCCGGGATCACAGGTGGGAGACCTCCCTGGAAGGGTAGAGAGGCTCTTGGCCAGATAGGGGGTGTATCCAGTTATCACTTTCCATGTTGGAACAAATGACATACATAAGGTGTAGTCTGTCAGTTCTGCGTTCCAAATTCAAGGAGTTCGGTGCCAAGCTGAGGAGCAGAACTGACAAGGTAGTCTTCTCCGAAGTTCTGCCTGTGCCACGCGCCAGTCCAGGTAAGATTAAGGAGATTAGAAGACTTTAACGTGTGGCTTAAATCTTGGTGCAGGGTAGAAGGGTATAGGTTTATGGGGCATTGGGACTCCTTTTGGAACAGATGGGACCTGTTCCGCCATGACGGGTTACATCTGAACTGGAGGGGCACCAATGTATTAGGGAGGCGTATGTGTAGGCTAGCCGAGGATTGTTTAAACTAGGGAATGGGGGGGCAGGGAGTTTAGGACAGGCCAGGTTTAGATCTATACATGGAAGAACAAAATGATGTAGAAATAAAAATGCATAGTAATGTAAATTTTAAGCAAACATTTAAATGTAGAAGGAGAAACACATTAAAAATAGCTTGCCTTAATGCTAGAAGTATCAAAAAGAAGGTAAGTGAGTTGGAGCATAATTATGATATTATAGCAGTAACAGAAACCTGGCTAAATAACAAAGATGGGGATGAGTGTAACAGAGGGATACACATTTTTTAGGAAGGATAGACAGAACAGAAAAGGAGGTGGGGTTGCCGTTTATGCCAAACAGGATTAAATGCAAGTCCTCTTCAGTTGGATGATGAGCCCCATCTTAGTGAGGACATGTGGCTTCGCTTGGAAAATTAGGGAAAGAGGTCTTATTTTAGGAGTGTGTTAAAGACCACCCAATTCAGACAGTAATTTCAACACACATCTTTTTAGTAATATCAAAAAGGCAAGTTTACAGGGAGATATTATACTCATGGGGGAACTTTAATTATCCAGATATTAACTGGGATAACCTTGCAGATGGAGGAGCACAAGAGCAGGAGTTTTTAGATGTAATCAGTGACTGTTTTCTAACACAGCATGTTAAAGCACCAACAAGGGGTGAAGCCTGTCTGGATTTAGTATTTTCTAATAATCAGGATAGAATTGAGGATGTAGAGGTGATTGAACCACTAGGGTCAAGTGACCATAATGTAATACAATTCTCAGTATTTTGTAAGAGTGCAGATGCAAAGATTAAAATTGTTAAGCTGAACTTTGGTAGGGCTAATTTTGAGCAGATGTGACAATGCCTAAGTAGGACACACTGGGATAAGCTTTTAAGTGTGGAGACAGTTGAGGAGCATTGGAACAGGTTTAAAAATGTTCTACATGTAATGCAAGACAGATACATACCTAAATTTGGAATTAATAGGAAACTAAAAAAAAAAACTCCATGGTGGATTAATATAGATTTAAAAAAGAAGTTGCAGAGGAAAAAACTGCTTTATAAAAGGCATATACAGTAAGACTAATGACTGCAAAGTGAATTGTAGAGCGTATGACAACATGAGGGCAACCATTAAGAAGGATATCAGGGAGGCTAAAAGACAGTTGGAGAGGAATATAGCAGATAAGGCAAAAGACAACCCTAAGAGATTCTTTCAGTATTTTAGTAGTAAAAGAACAGTCAAGGAGGAGGTCAAGTGCATCAGAAATAGTAAAGGGGAATTAAAAGATACAGACAGTGAAATAGCGGATGCCCTAAACTTACATTTTTCTGAAGTGTTTACAAGTGAGCAAGTGGATAACCTCCCAGAGGTAACAGGGACTACTAAGGAGGTACTTAGGGATTTGGAAATTGTAGAGGGAGAAGTGCTGCTCAGATTAAATAAGCTGAAATCAAACAAATCACCAGGACCAGATAATATTTACCCTCGAGTTCTTAAGGAGGCTAGCGAGTACATATATAAACCCTTGACACATATTTTTAGGAAGTCACTGCGCACTGGAGAGATTCTGAAGGACTGGAAAATGGCAAATATCATCCCATTATATAAAAAGGGTGACAGGGCAGATCCAAGCAACTATAGGCCAGTAATCTTAACATGCAGCACAGGAAAATTAATGGAAGGAATTATCAAGGATAAGATTGAGCAACACCTGGCAAGGACAGGAGTTATTAGGAACAGTCAGCATGGGTTCAGAAGCGGGAGGTCATATTTTACTAACATGCTGGAATTCTATGAGGAGGCAACAAAAGGATATGACCAAAGTGGAGCATATGATATTATTTATCTGGACTTTCAGAAAGTATTTGATAAGGTGCCACATGAGAGGTTGGGCATCAAATTAAAAGAAGTGGGAGTTCAGGGTGATGTTTTTAGATGGGTGCAGAATTGGCTCAGACATAGGAAGCAGAGGGTGATGGTGCGAGGAACCTCATCAAAACTGGCTGATGTTAAGAGTGGTGTTCCACAGGGGTCAGTGCTAGGGCCGCTGCCGTTTTTAATAATATATATATATATATATATATATATATATATATATATATATATATATATATATATATATATATATATAAATGATTTAGATAGGAACATAAGTAACAAGCTGGTTTGCAGATGATACCAAGACAGATGGATTAGCAGATAATTTGGAATCCGTTATATCACTACAGAAGGACTTGGATAGCATACAGGCTTGGGCAGATGAAATTTAGTGTCAGTAAATGTAAAGTATTACACAAGTAAAAATGTTAGGTTTGAATACAAATTGGGCAGTCTGAAAATCGAGAGTACACCTTATGAGAAGGATTTAGGAGTCATAGTGGACTCTTAAGCTATCCACTTCCCAACAGTGTTCAGAAGCCATTAAAAAAGCTAACAGAATGTTAGGTTATATAGCACAATGTGTGGAGTCCAAGGAGGTTATGCTCAACCTTTATAATGCACTGGTGAGGCCTCATCTTGAGTACTGTGTGCAGTTTTGGTCTCCAGGCTACAAAAAGGACATAGCAGCACTAGAAAAGTCCACAGAAGAGTGACTAGGCTGATTCCAGGGCTACAGGGGTTGAATTATGAGGAAAGATTAAAAGAGCTGAGCCTATACAGTTTAAGGAAAAGAAGATTAAGAGGTGACATGATTGAAGTGTTTAAAATTATGAAGGGAATTAGTCCAGTGGATCAAGACTGTTATTTTAAAATGAGTTCATCAAGAACACGGGGACACAGTTGGAAACTTGTTAAGGGTAAATTTCACAAAAACATTTGGAAGTTTTTCTTTAAACAAAGAACAATAGACACTTGGAATAAGCTACCAAGTAGTGTGGTAGACAGTAAGACGTTGGGGACATTCAAAACTCGACTTGATGTTTTTTTTGGAAGAAATAAGTGGATAGGACTGGCAAGCTTTGTTGGGCTGAATGGCCTGTTCTCGTCTAGAGTGTTCTAACACTGCTCTCAGTGCTGAGTAAGGTCCTTGCTTGGGTCATCCTCAATAGGATCTATGATCACTTTCTCACCTGCCAGCGACTGGAGAAGTCTGGTTTTACACCTAAGAAGTCTATCATCAACTGCATCCTGGCGCTGAGGATTCTCACGGAGTGCAAATGCGAACATCGACAGAATTTCTTTGCGACCATTTCTTTCGTAAAGCGTTCAACTCAGTTGATCGAGCTGGCCAGTGGGACATCTTGAGACTTTGCGGGATCCCCTCAAGGTTGTTGGAAAGGGGTGTGTGCCAATCCCGATATCTATGCAAAAGGACGGAGGTCCAAGTCTTCAGAGTCCTGGTGCTTCCTGTCTTGCTAAATGGTTGAGAGACATGGACGCTAACCAATGAACTGAGACGAAGACTGGACTCCTTCAGTACTGTGTCTCTTTGGAGAATCCTTGGGTACCACTGGTTTGACTTTTTGTCAAATTAGCAGTTGCTCATGGAGTTCCAAATGAGGCACATTACCTGCATTGTGAGTAAGCATCAGTTACCGCACTACGGACATGTGGCTTAATTCCCCGAAGGTGATCCGTCTCACAGGATCCTCATTGTTGAGGACCTAAGTGGCTGGACCAGGCCAAGGCAACACCCACATAACACCTGGCTGCAGCAGATAGATGGTCATTTCCGAAGGGTGGGACTGGACTGCATGACTGCCTGTGGGGTCGCCAACCATTATCCAAAGCCGTTTCGTCGTGTGGTGGGTGCGGCAATGTGCTGTACCACTGCATGCTCCCGAACCTGACTTGACATTAAGAGCAAGAATTCACTTTTAACTAAGAAAACACAGCATAAATCAAGACTCTTAGTTTGAGAACTCTGCGTAGGGTGGTCACCTACTGGCTGATACTGCATCTTATTATAATTTGGCTGCTCATTCAGGAAAAAAAAACAAGACTTAATTCTTAAAAAAAGCAAGATGATTAAAAGGAAAAAAAATTTAATTAGCAGCAATAGTCAGTCAGCAATTCAAAAAGTGGCTGAAATGAAAAGCTGCAGCCACTGTGGCCCTCCAGGATCAGAGTCTGACATGCCTCGTCTAAACAGAAATTTTTCCCACTTTAAAATTATACTTTACAGTCAGAAAAGTTATCTGTAGCTGCGTAAATAAAGCTGTTTCTAAGCATGGTTTTGCATCACTGAAAAACAACTATACACATTTAAATAAAAATTTGAGAATAACTCTTGAGATATTCAAACTTAAAATATAACTATATGGTAGTGCTGGGCGGTATGACCAAAATTCTATATCACGGAATTTTTCAAAATTATACTGGTTTCACGGTATTCAGCGGTATTTTTTCCCCATGCATGAGTGGATGTTAACCACATTTTCCACTGCAATTACTATAATAGACTGGCTAAGAATAACCTATTTCACTGTCATGAGAATTGCACATTGTACAAAAAAACTTTTTAATGTGCACACAAGTATTAATACAGGTTTGCATGGCCTCATAAAGTGATAGTTTTCAAGGGGGTGGCACTTATGAAGACAAGAAATCACATTGCTTGACAGTTGCAGTCAAAATATAGAACCTTTTTATTGAACAAATTTTGCAAACAACTTAAACTATAAATTTTGACAACATATTTTCAACCATCCAAACAGGCATTTAGACTTAGTAAAATATCCAGAGTTGCTTGTCAAAAGTTGTACAGTAATCCCTCGCTATATCGCGCTTCGCCTTTCGCGGCTTCACTCCATCGCGGATTTTATATGTAAGCATATTTAAATATATATCGCGGATTTTTCACTGCTTCGCGGGTTTCTGAGGACAATGGGTCTTTTAATTTCTGGTACATGCTTCCTCAGTTGGTTTGCCCAGTTGATTTCATACAAGGGACGCTATTGGCAGATGGCTGAGAAGCTACCCAACTTACTTTTCTTTCTCTCTCTCTTGCGCTGACTATCTGTGATCCTGACGTAGGGGGTGTGAGCAGGGGGGCTGTTCGCACACCTAGACGATATGGACGCTCGTCTAAAAATGCTGAAAGATTATCTTCACGTTGCTACCTTCTGTGTGCAGCTTTTAAGTATGCTGCACGGTGCTTCGCATACTTAAAAGCTCAAAGGGCACGTATTGATTTTTTTTATCTGTCTCTCTCTAACTCTCTCTCTCTGCTCCTGACGGAGGGGGTGTGAGCTGCCGCCTTCAACAGCTTTGTGCGGTGCTTCGCATACTTACAAGCCAAACAGCCCTATTGATTTGTTTGCTCCTTTGAAGAGGAAGATATGTTTGCATTCTTTTAATTGTGAGACTGAACTGTCATCTCTGTCTTGTCATGGAGCATAGTTTAAACTTTTGAAAAAGAGACAAATGTTTGTTTGCAGTGTTTGAGTAACGTTCCTGTCTCTCTACAACCTCCTGTGTTTCTGCGCAAATCTGTGACCCAAGCATGACAATATAAAAATAACCATATAAACATATGGTTTCTACTTCGCGGATTTTCTTATTTTGCGGGTGGCTCTGGAACGCAACCCCCGCGATGGAGGAGGGATTACTGTATTGCACTGAAACCATCTTCGAAAAGAATAAATAGTAAATATTTTTTGAAAACCAAATACACTTTCTGTTAATGTTAACAATCTCTGTTTACTGACATGTTAAAGTGACTTTTTAAACAACTTACCATCATTAAACTGTATAATATTTAAACTAATAAATAATAACAATAAAATAAATAATAGTGCTGCGGTGGGCTGGCACCCTGCCCGGGATTTGTTTCCTGCCTTGCACCCTGTGTTGGCTGGGATTGGCTCCAGCAGACCCCCCCGTGACCTTGTAGTTAGGATATAGCGAGTTGGACAATGGATGGATGGATGGATAAATAACAGTGCAACTTCCAGTAATAATACTATTACTTTAAGGCTTCTAGCCCAGGTACATTACACAGTATTCACCAAATAAAAATAAAATAAAACAAGTGCAACTTGGTGATGACATCTTTACCAACTGAACCATCATATTGCAAATGCATTAATATGGACCTTGCTTCAAGCTAAGCTATATACATAAATAATAAAAATGCAACTTGCATTTATAATGCTATTTGTGGTATAGCGGGTCCGCGGCCTCAAAAAAAAAAAAAAGGCCAGTTTTTAAATCGAGTTAGCTCTGTCTGTCTCCGTGGGCCTGATTTCACGACCTCAGGGAGTTGATGAGGTAATTGGGGCGAGTTGCACCTGCACATGTGGGTGCGATTGTTCTCAATTACTTCATCGGCTTCCTGTGGCATGTGATTAAGGCGCTGCGCCCACAGAGAAGTATATTTATGGGCCGGCAGGATAGGGGGAGGGAAAAAAGAAAAGATAGAACAGAAGAAGGTTAAAAAAGGGAAAAGGCAGTCATGGGAGATGATCCAGACACCAGGAAGGAGAAGACAGCATGAGCTGGGGCTCCGTGAGGGAGCGTATGGCTGAGGTGCTCTAGGGGCTGGATCGCCCCACTGACTAAGCGTGTAGAGTGGAGCGAGTGAGACGCAAGACCTCCTAATGGATCCGGGGAGCGTCTGAATGAGTGCAAAGGGGAAGTGTGCTGACATCACACGGTCTGGCTGCGCAGTATGACGGCAGCCAAGAAGGGGGTCAGCAGAAAGGAGCTTGTGCTGCAGAGGCTCCTCTGGCAGCACCAGTAATGGATGAGCAGGGGAGACAGAAGGTGGTGGGCTGCGATCGGGTGAGGAGAGAGACTGCATTTTAACTCTATTTTAACCGATTTATTTATTATGGATTTTATCCCCATGTTTCACTGGTTTTATGGATTTGGTATTTATTTGGGTACTGTATTTTATTTTTATTTTTTTAAACAATGCACAATTGACACTTGGTGTTACTTTTGACTGTTTTTAATAAAAGCACTTGAGCACTTTCCACCATCCCGTGGCTTTAATGAGATTCTTTTCTGCAAAAGTTCTTCTGTCATCATGTTCAACTTTATCGTCTGCTACAGCTTCAGTTTCGGATGTTCTCTGCCCATTTTCACCACGCAATACCTCCACTAGCGCGTGTACTCTGTTGCATGCGTGTTTAGCGGTGTAGTAGTGAAAAAGGTCCCCCTTAAAAAGTTTCCTGCTGCACCACGTTCCAAACGTTTAGGCTATTTAAACCGGTGTTGCGGTATAAGAAAAATCCTTATCATAGCAAAAATAAAAAACGGTTTTCGGTATGAACCGGTATACCTCCCAGAACTACTATATGGAGTGAAACAAAGGGCTCAATGACTCTGATATTGTTGGGTTTATGTAATTGAAAAACCATAATTGAAAAAGTCCTTTTTTTATGAAGTCAGAGATTAACATTAAAACCGATTGACAGATGGTAGATGACACTCCATCTGGAGAGATTTAGGGAAGAATGAGTGTCCACGATCATAATGGGAGAAACTAAAGTATTCATACAGTAAATTCCTTTCACTGTGTCAATAAACCTCTTCCATTTCAAATGGCAGCAGTTCCCTGTGCATCTATGTTTTGCAACCAGACATATTTGTTCAAAATGCTACTCACACAGGCAAATGTACATATGCTGTTTGCTCAGACAAGTGAGAAGTAAAATTAACAGCAAAGTTTTGAAATAAAATACAGGAAACACAGCTAGAAATCATGTAATTCACACATTCACTGTTTAACAAGAAAATATTTTTAAACAAATATTTAATGAACATTTTACTTGTATTATTATTATTACTTGGAAAATACAGACTTTTTCCATCAGAGGCTCAAATTAATATAGGTGTAAAACTGGAAATATTTACCATATCTATATCAATAAAATATCTATATAAACAGGACTGCAACATCTATTTCACATGTCTCAAAATATGCTCTAAAATTACCTTGGAAGTAAGACTTTTGGTGAATTGCTGAATCATGCAATTCAAAGAGATATTGGGTTCTTCTTTAATAAATTATACTGAAACTAATTCTATTTTAAGCTGCATTTTTCACCTCGGCAATGTTTAACTTAACAGAATAATTGGATTTTGAAAGATCTTACATACTGTACTGGCCAACTTGAGTGGTAGTAGATAGAATTACATTCAAATGCTATTTAGAGCACATTACAGTTAAACGTTTGTAATTCAGACAGAAAAAATTTGGCTGTTGGAGTCTGTCCATGTTATTTGCCTAGGCAGATAAATTACAGTACATAGTAATTATTAATGTTCATATTCCTCCCTCTGCAAATGGGGACCTAGCAATGGAAATTATTCATACTGTCACCAACACTTTAATGATGACTTACTCCGACCATGCAGTTATAATATGTGGCAACTTCAACAGTGTAACGTTAGAAGGAATGATGATAAATTTCTACTAGTTTGTGACTAGTTCCACTCCAGGAATTAACAAGGTGAACCTGCTGTATTCAAATGTTAAAGATGCCATTAAATATATTCTACTGGCTGCTTTAGGCAAATCTGCCCACAACCTGATTTATCTTATTTCCAGATACAAGTCTGTTATTAGGTGGCAACCTGTCACCACCAGAACAGTGAGGAAGTAGAGGCTGAAACGGGTGTGAATGACTGCTTCCAAATGACAGACTGGGAAAGGTGTGAGTCACACGGGGCATACTATTGGTAATAAATTTTACGGATATTTTTAAAGTCGTTTATTATTTAATTCTCTTGTTTATTCTCCTTTTATATTCTAATTAATGTAGTCATGGAGTTTAGAAACTACTATTGGTAACAAATTTTATGGATATTTTTAAAGTCGTTTATTATTTATTCTCCTTTTACATTCTACTTAATGCACAGTCTCGGAGTTTAGAAACGAAGCATCTCACAACATATTATACTGCGTGTATATAACTGTATGAGATAAAATTTGAATTGACTTAAAATGTTAAATGTCCATTGATTTTTAAGCCAATTAATTCAAATTTGACAACAGTAAAACATTAAAACTCGTAAAAACAGGTATGCTGTAATAAAAGAAGGTAATAATACGGAAAATCTTTTGTGCATTGATAATCTTTCACTGATGCCGGGTTGACTACAGCAAGATTAAAGGTGTACTTTAGTATCATCATGAGGTAATTTGAATAAACAATAAATAGCAACAATTCCTAACAACGCTGGTCCTTATGCATATTATGCCCTAGAAGTTTTTCTTCTTATTAAGTCTCGAAAGTCTGAGCTTAACTTAGCTATCAACTTTTTTTCTAAATCCGCTTAACCACAAAGTAGGATCACGGGGAAATATTCTTGTCCGCGAAAGGAGCAAGGCAAGAAAGCAACTATAAGCTACTAGAAACTAACAATAAAGATTTCCTTTCCACTTGCTACAGTTATATACTAAATATACCAGCTTTACCGTATGGAGACAGACTAGCGAACATTAAAGAACTGATGTGTAATTTATTAGCGCTAAGCCCTGACTTACCCGAAGATATACTGTTTTGTCTGTATTACTTCACTCCGTGGGACCGGACATAGAAAAATAAAACGTCTAGCAACACATTTATTAAAACAAGCGCCAAAGCGACACGTGTTTCGCTTTGGCCTTTACCATTACTGTAGTTTTATAGGGGGAAACGTTTACAAAGGTACAAATTGCTCCCTAAGGTGCGTCTTAAACAATATATATGTATATATTTAATGAACTAAATAATCAAAATAAAATAACATGTGCATCCATAAACTGTATGACATAAAAAAATGAATTTTACAACAGAAGTGCTACCCCTCCTCCGCCTTTGCTGACAAAGCTTCGTCCAATGACACTCCCGCGTCATGTAAAATGGCTTTACCACTACTCGAAAAGGGGTTGTGGTGGTAGGATGTATTAGTAGTGATTTAATACTAGGAAAATAACGGCTGTCATTATTTGATATACGTACAAAAGAGGTCATAATTATAAGTGTATTTTCAGATGATTCCAATAAATTCGATACCTGGTTTTAATGTACATTTGCGAATTTAAAGTATACCTCGTATTTTCCTTCCCACCGCGTTTGTCGCCGGAAGCATTTGATAGTTACTCTCCACCGTGGTTGTCAGAGACGCTTTCAACGTCAGTACCTGGTTGTTTTTAAAATATGGATTTCCTTTCTTGAGCTAGAGGCACATCGCAAAATTCTTTGGTTTACGATTCTGCGACTTCACAGGCAAGAAATCTTCTCTAAAATGCTGCGATATTAATTTTACAAGTTGTAACTGAGCGGTAGATTCCATTGTTACATTTATAATATTTTGTGCGTATTGCGTTACACGTATTTTGAAATGTATGTTTTTGAAAGTCTGTTCGACTTATAATAAAAACTTAAGCCCATAAATTAGTAAAATAATATATTACATACAAAACAATGTGAAAAGAGTACCTATCATAACATCAAGTAGATACCCTATACCAATATTTTAATAAGTAAATTTTTATAGATCCGATATGGTTACATTTCGAATGAAATATTTTAAACTTGTCATTTTTCCTTTCGTATGAAAGTACGTTTTAGAGTATCACTGCATATGGAATACATGCATTTTGTGATCAATACAAAGTAATAATATGCACATAATTTAAGCTGTGATTAAAAAAGTATCACAGTGGAAAGCTGTTTTTCTGCGACTTGCCAGAATGGTATGTCATTCCTTATTGGTTTGATGAGTTTGGCTATGTTCTCTGGTTATAATACAGCCAAGAAGAGTACGGTGCAAATTTGTAAACCTAAAAAATGCTGGGTCATGGCAAAAAGTGAGTTTTTTGCTCAATGAAGAGGCAAAACATATTTTATCTTTTTATGCTGTTCATATTGCTAAACTAATTTAGAGTGCAGCACCCCTGTACCGTCACAAAATAAAATTATTTAATTTATTCACAATAGCTAGTAAACAGTGCTCTTTGTTCTGGAATTAGACCATTTTCTGTGAAACTTGTATCAGTTAAACCAGTTTGTGGTCCTTTATCTTGATTCAGTAGGTTTCAATAAGATGGGGTGCATTTACATTCAACTGATCCGACTGAACCACTTGTTGCTCAGGCCAGAGGTAATAAAGAGACCTTTCTTGTCAAGGTAGTAAATCATTTGTTTGCACTGGCCGATTCAGAGGTATAAGCATACTTCTTCATACAGAGCTCAGTTTTCTTTTGATGCAGATAGTCAGACAAATATTTCAGAATAAGTTTTGGTGTATTTTATTCAGCTGTAGGTATAATCTGTTCTGTTCTTCCTTACTGAGAAAGTGTATCTCAGTACTTCCTTCTGGGACAAGCAGTGTTTAGTACCAAATAAAGCATGATTAAAAACTTAGGAAACTTTGGCTAGTTCAGGTTGTACTGTACAGTATCTGATTAAAAAAGATGACCAACCAAACATTAATGATTTCTCAGAAACACAACTCAAGAATGATCTTTTTGTCCTTAGGCACATCCTCACAAGCAGTAAATAAAATTTAATGAACAGGCTCTTATTTATTAAAGGAAAAAAGAAAGATAAAACAACCCAACTTTTTTGTACAAGTAATGTTTGGTTTATGCCTAGTGAAAATGCCCACTCACACTGGCAACTGCCTGTCACAAAAGACATTTTTGTACAAAAAAGAAAAATTTCACTTCTTGCATATTGTTGGAATGTGATGTTTCAGTGGGCAACAAACCTAATAAGGGTTGTTTTTTTGTATTTAATAATGTGCATTTTGCTGTTATTTTCATTTGCAAAACTCATCTGCTAAAAAGTGGCAAAATTGAACATCTTGGATTTGCAAATAAAATCAATCTAGTAGTAAATTAGTTTGACTTATGCTCAACAAGTTAAATGAAGGTTGTTTTGCTGTGCCTTAGTTTTCATTTTTGTATATTTTGACCTTATATTTCTTTAGCTTTGGCAAGAAGAAGGATTTATGTTTTTTAAATAAATGTCAGTTTTTGATACAATTTTTCAGTTGTGTCAATCTAAAATCATTTAAAAAAATTTTTTTTTTTGGAGAAGTTCTGACCTCTTAAGGTCATGCGGACAGAACATTCCTAAGGGAAAAAGTATACCAAAAATAAATAAATACATACAGATCATGGATAATGTGTTTCAGAAAATTACCATTAAAGCTAATATTAATAAAGGGGAAACTATCTGAGTAAAGTTCTTTATGTTGTGAACTTTAATTTTTGTCTACTGTTTCACTAAACTATTAAAAACGTTTGTTAAATTGTATTTTTGCTTTATAATATCTAGTATTATTACCTTATTTCTTATGAGGATTTAATACTAGTCACTGTGTACTGTATGGTGAAATTGCCCCAACATGGCTAATTCCCCGAAATACCCCGTAACATACTGCAAACTTGATTTTTCCAATACTCATTGACATGTACAGCTTGTATATACATTAATAGGCTTAAAATAGACTTCTGTTTTTATATTCAACTGGTCTGTGTAAAGTTTAATTTCTCAAGTTTAGTTATATAAGTTGAGGTTCTTCTGTATTTATTATGCACATAAATATGGATATTATAGAATGACAAGAACATTTATAGTGTAAATGTTCTTGTTTTTCCATTTTGTGTTTTGTAGTTTTTATTATTTCTAAATATTGATTTCACTTTGCTTTGATATTTGCTTTTTGAATGTACCCCACTTTGATCAGTGTTCCTTGGTGAGTCAACAAATTCTGCTTCCCTAATCTTTAGTTTGTGCTGTAAAAAATAATTCCTGTTAAAGAGTTACGGTAGAGCA
Organism: Erpetoichthys calabaricus; assembly: GCF_900747795.2. Classification (NCBI taxonomy): domain Eukaryota; kingdom Metazoa; phylum Chordata; class Cladistia; order Polypteriformes; family Polypteridae; genus Erpetoichthys; species Erpetoichthys calabaricus. The sequence goes on from NC_041400.2 coordinate 50,025,337, forward strand.
GTCCAGAAGGAAGTAGTATCTTTTACTTCTGGCGTTGGTTTCCAAGTAAAACTTTTGAATGTTGAATTCTGTGCTGATTGAATTGCATATGTTGTGGCATGTATGTCTTCTTGAATGTCATTAATTATTGGTAGCTCACATGCTTCAAAGTACCCTGGGGACATTTCAGCACTAAAAAAATAAGAGAAAGACTCTTGAGATATTTTAGTGATTGAACCTTGCTAAACACTTGCACTGGTTTTATACAAATTGCCCAGACTGCCATATCTGTGATAAATGTTAATTTATGGCGTGAAAGAAATGATCCATTTCATTTTTAGAAATTTTAGTGCCGCAATAAGACATTAAAGTATTTCAGCTTTCTCATGAATTAAGATACAACAAAATAAAAATTTGCACCAAATTCCTTGATCTTGAAAACCCCAGAATAGCCATCAAGAATTCCCAGGAACTCCTCAAGAAGCAAATAAAAATGAATAAAGAACACCAGTCCTAATAGCCTGTCCCTTCAGCCCCTCAACTCTTTGGTAGTTTGTTTGATTTAAAAAATCTTTAGTGACTTGTGTTCCATCTAGTGATAAAAACATGCTCATCTCTACACAATGTCCACCTCATGACTCTACAGTCTCTTTGCACATTATCACTTCTTAGGAATAAAAAGGGCTGTGTGCACATTTTTGTAATAGTAGACTATGCAACCCATTTTTTGGAGGTTACCCTTCTCTACAAGGCGACCTCAGCCAGTGCTGGCGAAAGTGGTATCTGATGTGTTTACATGTATGAGAATTCATCGTGAGGTCTTGGCCAACCAGGGTAACCCTTTCACTTCCAAACTAGCAAAACATTTGTGTAAGGTATTTATCATCAAGAAAGAAATACTCAAGTCTACTGTCCATAATCCAGATTTAATTGTAATGCCAATGTGACAAAAAACGAAGAAATTAAACAGAAGGATCAGAAGATAAAAATAAATAAACTGTAGCTCTGGAAATAGCAAAAGTCTTAGCCAAAAAGTAATTTGAATGAAAATAACAAAGACCAACCAATGTTCAAAACAAATTTTTTTTTGAAAAAACACATATGTTCTAACTCCATAAAAGTTCTTTTGAATAGCTAAAACAGCAACAAAGTTTTTCCACATATTTCAAATTCTTAGACACTTGAACTATCAAAACTTACTGTATATGGCCAGAATATGATGATGTAATCCATCCATCCATTTTCCAACCCACTGAATCCGAACACAGGGTCACGGGGGTCTGCTGGAGCCAATCCCAGCCAACATAGGGCACAAGGCAGGAACCAATCCCAGGCAGGGTGCCAACCCACCGCAGGACACACACAAACACACCCACACACCAAGCACACACTAGGGCCAATTTAGAATCGCCAATCCACTTAACCTGCATGTCTTTGGACTGTGGGAGGAAACTGGAGCGCCCGGAGGAAACCCACGCAGACACAGGGAGAACATGCAAACTCCACGCAGGGAGGACCCGGGAAGTGAACCCGGGTCTCCTAACTGCGAGGCAGCAGCGCTACCACTGCACCGCCCTGATGATGTAATACTTTTTTTTAATTAAATGGGAAATATTATTTTTGTTGGTGAGTGAGTGAGTGAATGAGTCTGTCAGCTTTGCATTATACTATATATAAAGATATATACAGTAGATATACAGTATATAATGTTTATAGCAAGAAGCCCACAAAGGGAGAAAATGAAGCACGTATCTTAAAATAGTTACACGTATACAAGTACATCGCAATGTTGTCAGAAGGAAAAACCCACGGTCTCTGATAATATGCAAATACCAATTCAACTGGCCACACATTTACAGTTGTGCTTGAAAGTTTGTGAACCCTTTAGAATTTTCTATATTTCTGCATAAATATGACCTAAAACATCATCAGATTTTCACTCAAGTCCTAAAAGTAGATAAAGAGAAACCAGTTAAACAAATGAGACAAAAATATTATACTTTGTCATTTATTTATTAAGGAAAATGATCGAATATTACATATTTGTGAGTGGCAAAAGTATGTGAACCTCTAGGATTAGCAGTTAGTTTGAAGGTGAAATTAGAGTCAGGTGTTTTCAATCAATAGGATGACAATCAGGTGTGAGTGGGCACCCTGTGTTATTTAAAGAACAGGGATCTATCAAAGTCTGCTCTTTACAACACATGTTTGTGGAAGTGTATCATGGCATGAACAAAGGAGATTTCTGAGGACCTCAGAAAAAGAGTTGTTGATGCTCATCAGGCTGGAAAAGGTTACAAAACCATCTCTAAAGAGTTTGGACTCCACCAATCCACAGTCAGACAGATTGTGTACAAATTGAGGAAATTCAAGACCATTGTTACCCTCCCCAAGAGTGGTCGACCAACAAAGATCTCTCCAAGAGCAAGGCATGTAATAGTCGGCGAGGTCACAAAGGACCCCAGGGTAACTTCTAAGCAACTGAAGGCCTCTCTCTAATGTTCATGTTCATGAGTCCACCATCAGGAGAACACTGAACAACAATGGTGTGCATGGCAGGTTTGCAAGGAGAAAGCCACTGCTCTCCAAAAAAAACATTGCTGCTCATCTGCAGATTGCTAAAGATCACGTGGACAAACCAGAAGGCTATTGGACAAATGTTTTGTGGACGGATGAGACCAAAATAGAACTTTTTGGTTTAAATGAAAAGCGTTATGTTTAGAGAAAGGAGAACACTGCATTCCAGCTTAAGATCCTTATCCCATCTGTGAAACATGGTGGTGGTAGTATCATGGTTTGGGCCTGTTTTGCTGTATCTGGGCCAGGACGGCTTGCCTTCATTGATGGAACAATAAATTCTGAATTATATCAGAGAATTCTAAAGGAAAATGTCAGGACATCTGTCCATGAACTGAATCTCAAGAGAAGGTGGGTCATGCAGCAAGACAACGACCCTAAGCACACAAGTTGTTCTACCAAAGAATGGTTAAAGAAGAATAAAGTTAATGTTTTGGAATGGCCAAGTCAAAGTCCTGACCTTAATCCAATCGAAATGTTGTGGAAGGACCTGAAGCGAGCAGTTAATGTGAGGAAACCCACCAACATCCCAGAGTTGAAGCTGTTCTGTATGGTAGAATGGGCTAAAATTCCTCCAAGCCAGTGTGCAGGACTGATCAACAGTTACCAGAAACGTTTAGTTGCAGTTATTGCTGCAAAGGGGGGTCACACCAGATACTGAAAGCAAAGGTTCACATACTTTTGCCACTCACAAATATGTAATATTTGATCATTTTCCTTAATAAATAAATGATGAAGTATAATATTTTTTGTCTCATTTGTTTAACTGGTTTCTCTTTATCCACTTTTAGGACTTGAGTGAAAATCTGATGATGTTTTAGGTCATATTTATGCAGAAATATAGAAAATTCTAAAGGGTTCACAAACTTTCAAGCACAACTGTAACTGGAACATGGTGCAAGTAAGATTCTGGGCATATACTAAGACTGCCAGAGAGCTGGCTGAATCATGGCTATCAAATGAGAATGCCATTAAAAGACACATGAACATGAACCCAGCATATGCAAGCTTAAAAAGAAGAACATCTAAATAATATAAAAGACTTTAAGACCTACACCCTCTGAACTCCGCCTAACTAATCCACCCCCTACACCCGCCTAACTCCCCCTTCTTCACTTGCTATATATTGCCTTTGATTCCTGTATGTCTAATCATTGTCCTCTGATGATGACACCAGGTAGGTGTTGAAAGCTCAGCAATAAGAGACTGTTTTAAGATATACAGCAGAACCTCGGTTCACGACCATAATTCGTTCCAAAACTCTGGTCGTAAACCGAGTTGGTCGTGAACCGAAGCAATTTCTCCCATAGGATTGTATGTAAATACAATTAATCCGTTCCAGACCATACGAACTGTATGTGTATATATATATATATATATATATATATATATATATATATATATATATATATATATATATATATATATATATATATATTAGCTTTTAAGCACAAATATAGTTAATTATACCATAGAATGCACAGCGTAATGGTAAACTATTGAATAACAATGAGAAAACCTTGAGCAACAGAGAAAACTAACACTGCAATAGTTCGCGATATAGTGCTAGGAACCGCTCGCTAAAAACACTTTTTTAATGAGTTTAAAGCACAGGGGGAAAAAATGAACATTTGAAAAATCCATAATTTAATAAACCACCAAGAAAAGTAACATTGCAACAATGCAGGCCACGAACCGATCACTGTAAATAGAACTGAAAACAAAAATAAGCCTTCTCTACCTTATGCGTCCCTCGCTCACTCTCTCTCCCGCCTGTGTGTGTGTGCGTGTCTCTTTTGCGAGCCTGGAGCGCCTGTCTGTGTGTCTCTCTAGTGTGCTCCTGTGTGTGTGCGGGCACCTCTCTCTCCCGCGCCTCTGTGTGTGTGCGTGCGCCTCTCTTTAGCGAGCCTGGAGCGCCTGTGTGTGTGTCTCTCTAGAGCGCTCCTGTGTGTGAGCGCGCCTCTCTCGCGCCTGCTCCTGTGTGTGTCTCTCTCTCGCCTGCCTCAGTGTGTGTGTGCCGCGCTCTCTCGCTCGCTGTACAGGAAATGCACAGGGAGAGACTGAACATGTACAAACCGAAAGGGAACCTGGCTTGTTTGTATACCGAGTGTGTGGTCGTGAACCAAGGCAAAAGTTTGGCGAACTTTTTGGTCGTAAACCGAGTTGTACGTGTACCAAAACGTTCGTGAACTGAGGTTCTACTGTATGACTAATTTTCTCCCTTTGTGGAATTCTTGCTACAATTATGCAAACCGTATCATAGACCTTTGCTTCTGTTAGTATATAATGCATACAGTGGTACCTTTAGATGCGAGTGCCCTAACATGAGTTTTTTGAGATACGAGCCGTCACTAGGTTGATTTTTTGCCGTGAGTTACAAGCCAAAATTCGAGATACAAGCCATCAAAGAGCTTGTTGCCAAACATTCCGAGGAACTGCAGAACTACAGACGGAGCAACATACGGAGGTTCTGCAGGAGACTGGTATCGCAGAGGAGCCAGAGGCGGAGGAGGTTATCTCTTCAAGTGAGATAAAGAGAGTGTTGGCAATGTGGGAAAAAGTTTTGGACTTTATTGAAAAGAAACACCCAGAAAAAGTTGCAACTGGTTGTGCAGCGGCGCTATTTAATGCCTAACTCATTTCAGAAATATTCTAAAAGGGAAGAAGAAACAAAGCTCCTTGGACAGGTTTCTATTGAAACTCCCTGCGAATGAAAGTGACAAAAGCGTGGCAAAAAAGAAAAAAACTAGTGAAGAAGAAAATCCATCCATCCATCCATTTTCCAACCCGCTGAATCCGAACAAAGGGTCACGGGGGTCTGCTGGAGCCAAACCCAGCCAACACAGGGCACAAGGCAGGAACCAATCCCGGGCAGGGTGCCAACCCACCGCAGAAGAAGAAAATGAAGTTAAGCAAAAGTGAAGTGAAAGAAAAAAAAAATACAATACGCTAATTGGCTCCACCAACATCTGTTTATTTCTTTAGATTCTGTATTATGTATTGTTTGTATACAATATTTGTTCATTATAAATACATTTTTCTTCTGTTAAAAACATTTAACAAAAAATTGGGATGGTTTTTTGGGGGCTGGCACGAATGCATCTCATTTCAATTAATTTCAATGGGGAAAACTGATTTGAGCATTTTGGCTTACGAGCTCCGTCCCAGAATGAACTAAACTTGTATCTCAAGGTACCACTGTATATAGATAGATATAGATACTGTTCTTTGTTAATTTTAGATAACGGTCTTTTGTTTGTAATATTTCCATTTGTTGCTTTTTGTGTTTTCCCTTGTCTTTTATGTGTTGATCTATGAAACTGTTCCCCATCTTATTTATGTTATTTTTCATGTCTATATATTATTTATGTTGATTACATGAACGTTTGTAACTTTATACCATTCTTTTAAATGTAGTTATGTTTGTTGTTCTTTGTGGAGGGAGCCCCAGGACGTAGGGCCACCTTGACATCACCACCCCTGAGCCCTCCCTTAGGCTATTCAAATTGGCTGATAAGGCATAGCAGTTAGGAATTACACATGTAGGAGTTTCTCAGAGTATTGTTTCTTATTTTAGAATTTTGTGGTTTCCTTGATATATTGTGGTCTGTTTAAAGGATTCAGATGGTTTTTTTGGATTGCGTTTAAGGACTTGTTTGCATAGGATTGTCTTTTTGGCAACTCCTTTATGCCTTTTGTTTGCTCTTTTGAGGTTTTCTTTTTATTTTTTGGTTTTATTGCAAATAAGTCCTTGACTTATAAAAGATTCTTCATATTAATACAAGCTTAAAGTTTACAGTTATTCTTCCTCTTGTAAGGTCTTCGTTATATTTTTGGGATATTTATTGTTGTTTTTCCAGTTCCCTATTTTTGGACTTGCTCCACTTGAAGGCAGCCAGTAGCCTTAGGGCCCAGGCTAAAATCAGGTGAGCTTCTACTGGGTAGACCAGGCATGATTCTGGCTTGCTTCCTGGCATGTTTTAGGATACCTCACATCTATTTTTTCTTGGAGGAAATTTAATTTCATAACATTATAAGCTGGAGTTCTATATGGCATTAGTGTCATGACATTCTAGTTTAAGCTTCTGCTGTTTGGACTCATTTCTTGATTTTGTGGGTTGTCTATTTTTCTTTGTCATTTTCTGTTTTATGATTTTTGGATTTTTTAAAGTATTAAGATTTCTGTATTACAAAATTTGTTTTATTTCTTTGGGATTGCCTTGTATTTATTTCCTTTTTGTATTGTTTACCCAAGGTGACAAGATTTGAGAGAAAATGAAATCAAATGATGGCACAGAGATGTCAGAATTCACACAAGAGTCATAACAGGAAGACTGTAATTAAATAAACAAAACTCAAGATGTATTAACAGAATTGTTGTCATGTCTTAGTCAAGGTTCCTCCCCTGGCTGTGGTTTGAATTCATGTTTTATCTTTTTTATACAGTGGTGTGAAAAACTATTTGCCCCCTTCCTGATTTCTTATTCTTTTGCATGTTTGTCACACAAAATGTTTCTGATCATCAAACACATTTAACCATTAGTCAAATATAACACAAGTAAACACAAAATGCAGTTTGTAAATGGTGGTTTTTATTATTTAGAGAGAAAAAAAAAATCCAAACCTACATGGCCCTGTGTGAAAAAGTAATTGCCCCCTGAACCTAATAACTGGTTGGGCCACACTTAGCAGCAATAACTGCAATCAAGCGTTTGCGATAACTTGCAATGAGTCTATTACAGCGCTCTGGAGGAATGTTGGCCCACTCATCTTTGCAAAATTGTTGTAATTCAGCTTTATTTGAGGGTTTTCTAGCATGAACCGCCTTTTTAAGGTCATGCCATAGCATCTCAATTGGATTCAGGTCAGGACTTTGACTAGGCCACTCCAAAGTCTTCATTTTGTTTTTCTTCAGCCATTCAGAGGTGGATTTGCTGGTGTGTTTTGGGTCATTGTCCTGTTGCAGCACCCAAGATCGCTTCAGCTTGAGTTGACGAACAGATGGCCGGACATTCTCCTTCAGGATTTTTTGGTAGACAGTAGAATTCATGGTTCCATCTATCACAGCAAGCCTTCCCGGTCCTGAAGCAGCAAAACAACCCCAGACCATCACACTACCACCACCATATTTTACTGTTGGTATGATGTTCTTTTTCTGAAATGCTGTGTTCCTTTTACGCCAGATGTAACGGGACATTTGCCTTCCAAAAAGTTCAACTTTTGTCTCATCAGTCCACAAGGTATTTTCCCAAAAGTCTTGGCAATCATTGAGATGTTTCTTAGCAAAATTGAGACGAGCCCTAATGTTCTTTTTGCTTAACAGTGGTTTGCGTCTTGGAAATCTGCCATGCAGGCCGTTTTTTGCCCAGTCTCTTTCTTATGGTGGAGTCGTGAACACTGACCTTAATTGAGGCAAGTGAGGCCTGCAGTTCTTTAGACGTTGTCCTGGGGTCTTTTGTGACCTCTCGGATGAGTCGTCTCTGCGCTCTTGGGGTAATTTTGGTCGGCCGGCCACTCCTGGGAAGGTTCACCACTGTTCCATGTTTTTGCCATTTGTGGATAATGGCTCTCACTGTGGTTCACTGGAGTCCCAAAGCTTTAGAAATGGCTTTATAACCTTTACGAGACTGATAGATCTCAATAACTTCTGTTCTCATTTGTTCCTGAATTTCTTTGGATCTTGGCATGATGTCTAGCTTTTGAGGTGCTTTTGGTTTACTTCTCTGTGTCAGGCAGCTCCTATTTAAGTGATTTCTTGATTGAAACAGGTGTGGCAGTAATCAGGCCTGGGGGTGGCTACGGAAATTGAACTCAGGTATGATACACCACAGTTAGGTTATTTTTTAACAAGGGGGCAATTACTTTTTCACACAGGGCCATGTAGGTTTGGATTTTTTTTCTCCCTAAATAATAAAAACCATCATTTAAAAACTGCATTTTGTGTTTACTTGTGTTATATTTGACTAATGGTTAAATGTGTTTGATGATCAGAAACATTTTGTGTGACAAACATGCAAAAGAATAAGAAATCAGGAAGGGGGCAAATAGTTTTTCACACCACTGTATGTGGTCCCCCAAGAGTCAGGGCCACCTGCCAATCACAGCAATGTACTGCCCTCTGTCCTTTAAATCCGGAGGGTTTTACACAATTTCTGGCAGTTCATTTCAAACATGCCTGGGAGTGGTGTATTTACTTGTATTTTTCTGTGCTTATTGTGATTATGGATTTTTCAGCCTCTTGCTCTGGTTTTGACTTTGCCTTTGGATTGTGTTTTTGGAACATTGTTAGCCTGGGATTGCCTTGCTGGCAACTTATTTACAGTGGATATAAAAAGTCTGCACACCCCTGCCAAAATTGCAGATTTTGTGTAATAAAAAAATGAAACCAAGATAAATCCTGTCAGAACATATTCCAACTTTATTGCAAAATTGCAATCTATGCAAAGAAGGTGAAAACAAGTCAGAAACTGTTTAGTGAAAAAAGAAAAAAAAATCATACAACAACTTGGTTGCATTTGTGTACTCACCCCCTAAACTAATACTTAGTTGAAGCACCTTTTGATTTTATTACACATGTCTGAGGAGTGGTAGTGACAAGGAACGTGAACAGCTCGCTGCAGAAGACTGGGAAGGCAGCGAGGGTCAAGGAGGCTTGGGAGGCGAGCCCCAATGTGGACGCCATGGCCGTTGAGGACCCAAGCCTAGGTCCAGAGAGGGAACCTTTACGTAGCCAGGGGACGGCAGGGACCCGGACCCGGACCTGGACCTGGGGGAAGGTCAGCTGCGCCTGTTGTTAGGGCAACTACTCTGCTGCAAGGCCCATGTGGGATAAGCAGAGGACCTACCAATTAAAAGAACAGTGCACTGAGCTTTTAGAAAGTACACTTTTCTGCCAGTTGATTTTAATCTTGTTTTAATGGATTTATTTATTCTGATTTTAACCTCCACCTCACCCTTGTTTTTAATTGGATTATTTATTTACTGAAATTTTTTAAAGCACTGCACTTTTTGGACACTTGTTTAGTTTTTTTATTTATAACAGCACTGAGCACATTGCACCTTCCCCTTGCTTGTTGTGTTTATCCTCATCTGCTCAGCACATCCTGGTCATAATTATTGACGGTGACAGGTTCAAGAGGCTCCCGGTGGCACCTGGTAGCGTGGAGCTAACCTGCACCATCACAATCTGCATTTGCCGATTTTTGCCCATTCCTACTTGCAAAACATTTCAATTGGATTACAGTCTGGGCTCTGGCTGGGCCATTACAGAACACTGATCCTCCATTGATGAATCCTTTGCTCTGATGATTTTGATCTTTGCTTTGGGCCATTGTCATGTTGAAAGGATAAGTTCCTCTTCATCTTTATTTTCCTAGCAGATGCTTGAAGGTATTGTGCCAGAATAGACTGATACTTGGAGGTAGAGCTGGGCGTTATGACCAAAATTCTACATCACGGTATTTTTCAAAATTATACCGTTTTCACGGTATTCAACGGTATTTTTTTCCCATGCATGAGTGGATGTTAACCACATTTTCCACTGCAATTACTGCAGTAGACTGGCTAAAAATAACCTATTCCACTGTCATGAGAATTGTACATTGTACACAAAAACATTTTAATGTGCACACAAGTATTAATACAGGTTTGCATGGCCCCATAAAGTGATAGTTTTCAAGGGCGTGGCACTAATGAAGAGAAGGAATCACAATGCATTACAGTTGCAGTCAAAATATAGAACCATTTCATTCAACAAATTTTGCAAACAACTTAAAACTATAATTTTGACAACATAATTTCAACCATCCAAAGAGGCATTTAGACTTAGTAAAATGTTCAGCGGTGCTTGTCAAAAGTTGTATTGCACTGAACATGTCTTAGAAAAGGAATAAAGAGTAAATATTTTTTGTAAACCAACTACACTTTCTGTTAATGTTAACAATCTATGTCCACTGACACGTTAGCTATATGGATTGTAATGGTGTTGGTTATCTTGATCCACCGCTTGTTTTTTTTGTCATAGGCAGTCCTCTAGCAAATGCGTCTACAAGTGACGTCTGACTCGAGTGTCCTGTAGCTTTTTCAGTTTCACCTGAGGACGTGGAAGGTGCCAATCTTAGTTCCATACATTCATGGTACTCCAAATCATGTTTGCAGCTAAGGTGGTGCAGCAAATTGCTCGTGTTACCGCCTCCAGCAACAACTTTAGCTCAACAGCATTTGCAGTAAGTAGTTGTTTGGTCCACATCCGACCTTTTTAAACCAAAATCTCCAGACAACTGACATGGCTCCTTTTTTGGCAAAAGTTCTTCTGTGTCATCATGTTCAACTTTATCGTCTGCTACAGCTTCAGTTTCAGAATGTTCTCTATCAATTTTCACTGCCCAATACCTCCACTAACGCATGTACTCCGTTGCATGCGTGTTTAGCAGTGTAGCAGTGAAAAAATGTCCCCCTTTAAATAGTTTCCCACTGCGCCATGTTCCGACCGTTGTTTAGGCTATTTAAACTGGTATTGTGGTATAAGAAAAATCCATATCATAGTAAAAATAAAAAACGGTTTTCGGTATGAACCGGTATACCTCCAAGCACTACTTGGAGGTAGTCATGATTTCATCCACCTGGACTAAAGCCCTAGTTGCAGCTGAAGAAATTGTTAAACTCATAAACTCATTACATTAAAAATACTGAATGGATAAATATGTGTGCAGGTCTTTTGTAATGTATGTGCTTTGGGAGTCCTAGTCCATGATGACTAACATTTTTGACAATGATGGATCAAATTTTAAGGTGGAATATTTGGGTGGAATCAGGTGGAATTTTTGGGTTCTTACCTAGAAAATGCTGTGATATTGATTAAAGAGCAGAAAACCAATCCTGGACAGTCTGTTAGAAGTTATTCTAACCATGAACCCCAAAAAAATGCTAACTTCGCATGCCGGAGACTTACTGTACTATCTGGAAAAGGAATTGAGTAAAGGATTATGTGCTGTAACTGGAGAAAAGTTGGGAAGTACAGGTTTATTCTTAACTTAATGGAGGTACATGCTTGTTCATTTTTGGATGAATATTACAGAAGACTCTTTTCAGCACCTTTAACTGACTTAGTAAAAGGTTGGAAAAGTCATGCAGTTGTCAGAATCAGTTCCTGCGGGAAAGCAGTCATTGACATAAAAAGCACTCTCCCCACATCCTATCCTGAGAAATTTAAATTTTACAAAGGAACTTGTTGTGCACAATCCTGTGCCTCCCTTGTGCATCGCAATCTGTACATTGATAAGAGGAGCTTCCTCTCTGCACTATCAACCAAGATTACATTAATGTATGTTTGAGGAGAGGAGGTGTGAGGGAGTCTGAATTGGGTCCCACTTTGAATTCTGATTTCGCTTATAAAAACAATACTTGAAAATTACCATTCTCCTGTGCGCATACTTTGTGCGCCACACTCTGTTAATCTATAAAAGAAACTTCTTCTTTGGACTATTCATCTCATTTACGTACACTTTATATATGTTCAAAGAGTAGTTTGGGCCCCTTGGTGATCTGAGCTAGATTTAATACATATATTAAAATCAAACAGAGGACAGTCATCCTTGGAGTTCCGATTGCACTTAGAAACAACTAAGTGCAAGGTTCTTTAAAGCTACCATTTACTTCAGGTAACAAAATTAATGTAATACTGGTACTGCACTATTTTAAAAATTGGGTTTTTCAGTACTTTTTCAATACCAGTATATCTCACAGTTCTATACCTGACCTTTGTAATGCAGAGCAGAGTGATGATGACTTAACTGATGCTTTTCATCATATACTTTAATCATGTAAATTTACAAAGCAACCTGTCTATTAGTGTTATTGAAAGCACTTTACATTTCTGAAGCTCTTGGTCAAGAAAACAAAATGTTATTGTGATATATGAATGTTTAAGGTGATTTACATATATGTAGTCTAAAGGGACAAGGTCTTAAGTGCAGGTGGCTTGCTAGATTTGCTACCTTTTCTTTGATCTATATTTTATGTGATTTAAATTAAACCAAAATGTATATACTTGTAATCTTTATGTCATTTTAGTGACAGTTAAGAAATAACTGATTCTCTTTAGATAGATAGATAGATAGATAGATAGATAGATAGATAGATAGATAGATAGATAGATAGATAGATAGATAGATAGATAGATAGATAGATAGATAGATAGATAGATACTTTATTTATTATTATCCCAAGGGGAAATTCACATACTCCAGCAGCAGCATACTGATAAAGAACAATATTAAATTAAAGAGTGATAACAATGCAGGTATACAGACAGACAATAACTTTGTATAATTTTAATGTTTAATGTTTACCCCCCACCGGGTGGAATTGAAGAGTCGCATAGTGTGGGGGAGGAACAATCTCCTCAGTCTGTCAGTGGAGCAGGACAGTGACAGCAGTCTGTCGCTGAAGTTGCTCCTCTGTCTTGAGATGATACTGTTTAGTGGATGCAGTGGATTCTCCATGATTTAGAGGAGCCTGCTGAGCACCCATCACTCTGCCACGGATGTCAAGCTGTCCAGCTCAATGCCTACAATAGAGCCTGGCTTCCTTTGTCCAGGCGTGAGGCGTCTCTCTTCTTTATGCTGCCTCCCCAGCACACCACCGCGTAGAAAAGGGCACTCGCCACAACCGTCTGGTAGAAAATCTGCAGCATCTTATTGTAGATGCTGAAGGACGCCAGCCTTCTAAGGAAGTATAGTCGGCTCTGTCCTTTCTTACACAGAGCATCAGTATTGGCAGTCCAGTCCTATTTATCATCCAGCTACACTCCCAGGTATTTATAGGACTGCACCCTCTGCACACAGTCACCTCTGATGATCACGGGGTTCCATGAGAGGCCTGAGCCTCATAAAATCCACCACCAGCTCCTTGGTTTTGCTGGTGTTCAGTTGTAGGTGGTTTGAGTCGCACCATTTAACAAAGTCCTTAATTAGTTTCCTGTACTCCTCCTCCTGCCCACTCCTGATGCAGCCCACGATAGCAGTGTCGTCAGCGAACTTTTGCACGTGGCAGGACTCCGACTTGTATTGGATGTCCGATGTATATAGGCTGAACAGAACCGGAGAAAGTACAGTCCCCTGTGGCGCTCCTGTGTTGCTGACCACAATTTCAGACCTGCAGTTCCCGAGACGCACATACTGAGATCTGTCTTTAAGATAGTCCATGATCCATGCTACCAGGTATGAATCTACTCCCATCTCTGTCAGCTTGACCCTAAGGAGCAGAGGTTGGATGGTGTTGAAGGTGCTAGAGAAGTCCAGAAACATAATTCTTACAGCACCACTGCCTCTGTCCAAGTGGGAGAAGGATCGTGTAGCATATAGATGATGACATCCTCCGCTCCCATCTTCTCCTGGTATGCGAACTGCAGAGGGTCAAGGATGTGGCAGACCTGTGGCCTCAGATGGTGAAGCAGCAGCCGCTCCATGGTCCTCATCACATGTGACATCAGAGCGACAGGCCGGAAGTCATTCAGCTCACCTGGATGTGATACCTTTGGGACTGGGGTGAGGCAAGATGTTTTCCAAAGCCTCGGGACTCTCCCCTGTTCCAGGCTCAGGTTGAAGATGCGCTGCAGAGGACTCCCCAGCTCCAACGCACAGGCCTTCAGCAGTCGTGGCGATACTCCATCTTGACCCGCTGCTTTGCTGGCACAAAGTCTCCTCAGCTCTCTGCTTACCTGGGCTGCTGTAATTTTGGGTTGGGGGAAACTCTCACCTATGTTGGTATCAGCAGAAGGATGGGTGGAGGGTGCAGTATTCCGAGGTGAGCGTGGGTTAGGGTGGTCAAACCTGTTAAAAAAGTTGTTCATCTGGTTTGCTCTCTCCATGTCTCTCTCGATGGTGGCACCCCGCTTCGAGCTGCAGCCAGTGATGATCTTCATCCCATCCCACACTTTCTAAGTGTATACTTTACCAGGTCTTAAACCTAGCAACTAATGACCTTTGATTTATCTAAAGGTTGTAAGATGAACACAGTTGGTTGACTGTACTTCTAGCTGCAACATACAATACACATTATAGACAGAGCTAGGCAGAAACCAGTAAATCTGAGAGCTAGCCTTAATGACACGAATGAACTACATTATGCCAGCATAGAAAGGAGTACACTAGTAGGGGATTTAAGGTTCTGTAAAAGGGTTGAGTGCCTTGGAAGTAATTACTCTGTATACAAGATAGAAATTTACTGGCAAAAAGAAGCAGAAAATTTAAACTCTGGTGTATATTATGGAGGACACAACACTTGTGTACCTGCCAGGAATATCAGACCTTTTCCCATAAGAATTGGAGTTAATAGAAGGAAGAGTACTGGGCTGCCAGAGGCTTTTACAGTCCTCGATGAAGTAAAGACAAACTGGTTTTGAAAGGTTTTTCTCTGCCAGGGACAAATTAAATGTAAAGTTGTGAAAAATTAGGGCAAACTCTCAACTAGTGCAAGGAAGAGAAGCCAGGGTTTAGTGTATAGCGAGAGAGAGTAGATCATATTGTTAATGTTTGTTTTGATAAAGGGCAAATAGACAAGTTAATTAATGTTTCCAAATAAAAGATACCTTTTGTACAGTATATACTGTACATTTTGCCCTTGCTATCATAATTCTGTGTTAAAAGCCATACCACTAGAAAACCCACCCATTTATTCGCAATGTGTATTAATTAAGTTCTGGATCAGCAGCTACAGGTAATTGCAATTTTAAACACTTGTACTCAATATTGAAATAAAGACAAAATTGGTATACTCACTTTCCAATTCCTGCAGCATCATCCATTTATACACAAAAATATGAAGGCCATGCTGTGGTGGGCTGGCGCCCTTCCCGGGGTTTGTTTCCTGCCTTGCGCCCTGTGTTGGCTGGGATTGGCTCCAGCAAACCCCCGTGACCCTGTAGTTAGGATATAGCGGGTTGGATAATGGATGGATGGATGAATATGAAGGCCATGACTAATAATTAATTACAACGAAAAGTGACATGATGATACCTTATTATATTAACTACATTTTTTCAAGAAAAAATTACACTAGTATTGTTATTGAATACATTAGGCTTTTGCATCTAAAACAGAGCTTGCTTATCTGTGCCACTTATTCACTCCAAAGTCACATTAAATAGAGAACTCAATTGTTGCCTGTGACCTAAAATGTCATATTAACACTGAATCTTTGTATAAGTCTTTAAAACAATGACGAATGTAATGAAGTTCTGTCAGTTATTTGAAATAAATGTACACTTTGTAATTCTTTTTATTTTTATAGTAAGCTGTTATTTCCATTTTTTTTCCACTTTTGATACTTTATGCATCAGGTTTCTCAGCTAGAAGGTTATTAGGCATATGTATGCATCTGGCAGTGCCTTAGTTCTGGAAACTGTTATTTTCTTTCTATACTTGCCCACCCCAACTATATTACAGTCTTTATCTACAGTTTCATGAAAAAGTAAGTTGACCCCATATAATGTTTTTTTTTCTTTTTTTAACATTTTAGCATTCTGTCAAAAACAGGGCCAGTTAATGCCCATTGAGGCAATTCTCATGTGATTTTGGGCTATACGAGAAGTAAATTGTTGTTGGTGTTGTAACATATGTAGACATATGAAGATTTGATCTTTGTTTAAACAGTATCTATAGTAAAGATGATATATAATACATTTACATTTTATAGTCCATTATTTAATTTAAATTAACACAAATGCAAATTTCACATGTGGAAAAAGTAAGTACATTCTTACAATTATCCATCTTTCCATCCATTATCAAACCCGCTATATCCTAACTGTAGGGTCACGGGGGTCTGCTGGAGCCAATCCCAGCCAACACAGGGCACAAAGCAGGAAACAAACCCCGGCAGGGCACCAGCCCACCGCAGCCTTACAATTATCACTATCTCAAATACCTAAAATTAGGCTTATGTGCAAATGTTTAGAACATCGTTAGAGTTAATCTTCAGGGAACCTGTCTAATTTAAAGCTCAGACATTTAGCTTTGTTTGTTGTTTGTCCTTGATGTGTGTGTAATCACCAGAACGCTGTTTGAGATTTTCAGAAACCAGGTTATAGATGCATTTTAGTTTGACAAAGGATTTAAAAAAATCTCCAAACAACTGAAAATCAGCCATTCCATTGTCCAGAAGATTATCTACAAGTGGAGAAAATTTCAAACAACTGCCAACTTGCCCAGGCCAGAGTGCACCAGCAAGTTCAGCCTGAGAGCAGAATTCAAGAAGGTGAAACAAGTCTCTAGGTCATTTCAGGATCTACAGGTGGCTCTTGCTACTGTTGATGCATAAGTGCAAGAGTCTACCATTAGAATGAGGCTGCTCAAATGTACATGGCACAAATTAAATGTACGTAGCAGTCATGCCAGGAAGAAAACGTTGCTCTCCAGAAAGAACATCAGGGTAAGGCTAAAATTTGTCCATGAACATCTAGGCTAAGACCAAGGGTCAGATTTATAAAACTTTTGTAGGCTTGAGCTGTACATACATAGTTTTCCACACAAACATCAGGGTTTACTGATGGGAGAACTTACATCTGTTTGCAGCAACTCTGATCCAAACATATGGATCATTTCGGAGATCCTGGAAAATGATGAAACCCTTGATCAAGTTAGGAAATGCAGCCAAACCAGTTAAATGACAACTCACATCTCTTATATATATTTCTCTTCTGGTTCGTCCTGCTTCCACTTCAAAACCGGTCCTGCCCACACGCAGCTGACACGGCATTTCTCAATTCCCATTCGTCGTTTTCCATGTCATGCACTATACTGGCCTGCTGAACGTAATACATCCAACAAGTACTCGAGGTGCTGCCACAACAGTAAAGTAGCTTTACCACCCTTGCGGGAGCCACTTGTGTCTTTACAACAGCTACTTACACAGCAAACATCAGAAGCTAAAAATTATCATGAACACATTTGAGAATACTACCCTTCTCTAGCATTTGCTTCCATGGGTGCACAGATAACTCAACCTCCTGGCCACAGACCATACTGTTTCAAAATACACGGGCAAATTTATCACCAAATCTCTCTACTATACGCTAACACTTCTACCTCTCCAGGATATGGACAGTTGTATGTTTTTGACACAGCGCAAGCTACTAAAGTACGCTTACAAAGTAAAGCAAATTCTGCATGCAGTGAAAATGTACTTCTCCAGCTAGATTCCACTCTCAGAACCATCAACCCCTTCGCTAAATCATACAAACACATGCATGAAATCACTCAGTCCAATCCAACAGCATCTGTACGAATGCTTTTCAAGGAAACCCCTAGGCAGGATTTACGACGATACAATGCCCCGACATGTCACACCGATGTTGCAGCGATTTTCGTCAGAGAAGATGGCGAAACGCCTGCCGAAAGGGACATTTCCATCTATCCCATAGGCAACTCCTGTAAACAGATTTCCACGCTCAATATGAATTGCGATCCTATGGTTTACCCAAGCGAATAAGGCTTACTCAATGCCAATTTTACGCGTACAGAGGAATACATTTAGTATTTTGCATTCCAGCAGCAAACTATTCCAACAGTACGTTGTAGATGCGTATGTTAAAACAGAGGGCGCGCGTCTCAACTATCTCAGATTACATCTACAAGATCTGCGCATGGAACTATCAGATGCACTGCAAGCAAACGCTGAAAATAACAACATACATGTATGTAAAATGATAATATTACCGTCCACATTTCCAGGAAGTCCAAGATACACGCAACAAAACTATCAGGATGCCATGGCCATAGTACGTAAATTCGGAAAGCCTGATTCATTTATCATTTTCACATGTAATTATGCTTGGACAGAAATTCTACATGCACACTGCGTCTTTCAAGAAGTATTTATTTCTTCTTGATTTCTGAATTCCTTTCACACCGTTTTCCGTTCCTATTCTTACACCGCCGTATGCTACAGCAGGCGTCGGCTAGTATATAATAATTCATATCATGAAGCTGCTATTATGTGGCGGACATGAAAAACATATTGAAGCTCAAAAGTAATGAATTTGATTTACAGACTCTATTTTATTTCCCTTTTAAGAAGGCCAATCCTGCGTATTTACATAGAAAAAGTTTTTTTTTGGTTGTTTCTTTTTGTCAGTTTATATAGCCTTCCTACCTCCGACATTTAAGGAATATCTGAGCTATGCTTTACTCCATCACGCTCACTGTGCATTAAGCCATTGCCTGGCTGATGAGGCACTACATTCAGTTCTATATTGATTCAGAGTGCCATAAACCTATGCCCTTATATCATACAACCAAGATTTGAACCATGTACTACATACAGTACACCTTGTTATCTCCTCAGTCTTACTTGGAATGATTCATGGCTTATTCAGGTGTTCAGAGAAGATCACCTTGTCAGCTGTGATTCTCAGCTAGGCATCTCTTTACATTTCAATTGTAGAAATGGCAGTCTGACATACCCATATTTAATATTTTTCAACATGAACAGTGACAACTCGATGCACCATTGCTGTGACCAGGAGGTTAATCACCAAACTGGCAGAGGTCTCCCACTTCTGCACTAGGAAGATAATACACTATATGGATCTCTCTGTCCCTGAAGTAAATCTGCACCTTAATATCCTTAATCTCATTGGCATTAACCTTGATTGTGACTCAGGCTCTCAATTCAATGCAATTATGGTTAAACCTGAGCCAGGCTTGGTGTGACATGTGCTGATATCCTTTATAGTTTGTGACAGATTGAGGCGCTCTCGTCCTCTTGAACCCTTGGACAATATGTCAGACACCAGGTAAAAGTCCAAAAGTTTGACTTTTTATTAATAAATAGTGCACAAAGCACCCTCCTCCCCACAATACTCATTAACCAATAACCAATAAACAATAATCAATAATACACATTCCACCACTCCCAGACGCGTTGCCACCCTTCCACCCAGCTCAGCTCGGCGTCTGGGATCTCTCACAGTCCTCTTATAGTCCTTGACCCAGAAGTGTTTCGCTCTATCTATCCACGTGACTAGGAACACTTCCGGGTGAGATAAAAATCCTTTTTCTTCACCCTGGAAGTATGTCGTCCCTCCTGTCGCTATGACTAAGACGTACTTCCGGGTTATAGGGCATGTAATAGTCCTTGGGTCTCTCTGCAGCGTACTCTAGGGGCCTGTGGTATCCAGCAGGTCTGTGGATGAAAACTCCATGGTCCATGATGCCCTGCTGGAACTCGGGGCACCTCTGTGTTACAGGCAGGGCTCCACCTAGCGGCCTGGGGGTATTGGCAGGGATAAAAGGCCGGCCATGTCCCACAAGTGTTAAGCCCTAATAACTCTCATGACAGTATTCTGCTGCTATCTAGTGGATGAAATAAAATCAGGGATCAGGCTTAATGGTAACTCTAAGGTAACTCATCAGTATTCATGAGTGAGATGGAGCATCCAACGAAAAACACAATGACAGACACAAAGCCATAAAGGCAGTTATAAAACAAACTGAAACTAAACTATTGAGAGTGACACAAAAAGTGAAACTGATGCATGATACAGCACCATATGACTGAACCCCTGTGATATGCCTGGCAATTCAGTCGCATTAAGCTTCAAAGTGGTGCGACAGTAGCTCTGTGACAAAAAGGCAAAATAAATTGTGATCAAGGACAGCAAGACATTAGCCCCCTAAGCACTGTTCACAGTGTGGCAACTGTCAATGTTTTTGTCAGGGGAAACGTGGAAGTCAGCAAGCCTTGTGCTGTGGTAGTGCACAATAACATAAGGGGCACATCAATCGTTCAAGTCAGGCACTGACATTTTACCCTATCGCATAGAAGTAACAGAAAATATATTTAAGAAAAGTGTGCAAAGAAACACATTTTTACGTCTTGATTACAACATTGGGTTGTGTGTAGATAACTGTCTCAAAACATATCACACCAAGGATGTGCAATAAATCTGCATCAGTACAGCAGTGGACATTATGCATGCTTTTTTGCTGTATTTATGTTGATGTTTTGGTATTTACATGTTTCTATTACCCATAATAACATTTTTTCTTGGGGTAAACGTAATGCTAAGGAAGCCACTACCTGAGTGCCTCACTTTCACTACTTCTTTCTTACTGGGAACTGATTTTGAAGTGAACAATTGGGATCCTATCCCTTATCTCAGTCATTGTCAGTCCATTTTATCCTAAAATCAATTGGATATTGTTGTGTACAGTATGTATGTATATTTTTGTATTTTTTTGTGATTTTTGTTTATTTTAAATCTTTTTTTTTTTTTTTTCTTATTTGTAGGTTATTTCTTTTGACGTTGCTTACTATTGGTTAATAATATATTGTCTCTGTAAGTTTCTGTGTGTTCCTTGTGCTTTGTGGGTGGTTCCTAAAAAGACAGGACCACCCTGATGTTATAGTTGCTGGGTAACGGGAGCAGCCAAAAGTCAAAAAAAGAAGGGGTCAAGCCTTTCCAGGCAGGCAAAAGAGGTAAAGCCTTTTAGCGAAGTCCTTTGGAGGCCTGATTCGCCATGTTTTTGTCTACAGTACCCAACAGATATCTCCATCTTTGGCCAGTGTGTACCTTTTACCTTGTGCTTACATTCAACTGTGACCCATCTGTCTCTAATTCAAGTTGATATGATCTGATAAAAAATGCTAAAAGCACTTTAAAATGTGGTGGGAGTGCCTTAGCTAATTATGCCGTTGACTGGAAGACTGTGATGAGAACCTCAATTTTAAACTGAATATTAGTATGTGTATTTCAGTATATTTCCATATTAATAGTAAAATCCATATCCATATTACTAACCGAGAATGGTAAACCGGATATGGACGCAGGGACCTGCCCGTGGATGCAGGAGACATAGTGCGCAGGCGCCACACAAAGCCCCCCTCCCCAGAGTGAAACGGGAGAGACTACGAACGTGCGCAGGCGCCACACAAAGCCCCCCCGCCCCAGAACGAAACGGAAGAGACTACGAACCGTCTGACATGCCGCAAGCAGGATAAAGCGAGCTCAGAAATAAAAGAGTAGGAAACAAAGTAAAACTACGAACGTGCGCAGGCGCCACACAAAGCCCCCCCGTGAAAAAGGGGAGAAGTAATATGGAAGCAGGTACAGTAATCCCTCCTCCATCGCGGGGGTTGCGTTCCAGAGCCACCCGCAAAATAAGAAAATCCGCGAAGTAGAAACCATATGTTTATATGGTTATTTTTATATTGTCATGCTTGGGTCACAGATTTGCGCAGAAACACAGGAGGTTGTAGAGAGACAGGAACGTTATTCAAACACTGCAAACAAACACTTGTCTCTTTTTCAAAAGTTTAAACTGTGCTCCATCACAAGACAGAGATGACAGTTCTGTCTCACAATTAAAAGAATGCAAACATATCTTCCTCTTCAAAGGAAACAGAGAGGAATGCAAACAAATCAATAGGGCTGTTTGTTTTTAAGTATGCGAAGCACCGCCGGTACAAAGCTGTTGAAGGCGGCAGCTCACACCCCCTCCGTCAGGAGCAGAGAGAGAGAGACAGATAAAAAAATCAATACGTGCCCTTTGAGCTTTTAAGTATGCGAAGCACCGTGCAGCATACTTAAAAGCTGCACACAGAAGGTAGCAACGTGAAGATAATCTTTCAGCATTTTTAGATGAGTGTCCGTATCGTCTAGGTTTGCGAACAGCCCCCCTGCTCACACCCCCTACGTCAGGATCACAGATAGTCAGCGCAAGAGAGAGAGAAAGAAAAGTAAGCTGGGTAGCTTCTCAGCCATCTGCCAATAGCGTCCCTTGTATGAAATCAACTGGGCAAACCAACTGAGGAAGCATGTACCAGAAATTAAAAGATCGATTGTCCTCAGAAATCCGCGAACCAGCAAAAAATCCGCGATATATATTTAAATATGCTTACAATATAAAATCCGCGATAGAGTGAAGCCGCGAAAGGCGAAGCGCGATATAGCGAGGGATCACTGTACATACCCATGGACGCAGGAGACATAGTAAAACGAGCAGTCAACGCCCCGCCCCAGAGTGAAACGGGACACACTACAGAGTCCACAAAGGCTCATACATCAAACCCGAGATGGTACGGACACGCGCCTGAAACTGCGGAAGCAAAACTGTCTCGGCTCCAAAACCAAACAGCTCAACAACTAACACAGCTACAACAACGAGCCCGTGTGGACAGATCTAATGAACGTAGACGCCTACAACGCGCGTCTCAAACTGCGGAGGCAAAGCAGGCACGGGTTCAAAACGAAACAGCTCGAGTGAGGTCGATCACATTACAGTGATGCATTATTGACAGTACAGTAAAGATCACAGTATAGTGATCCCTCGCTATATCGCGCTTCGCCTTTCGCGGCTTCACTCTATCGCGGATTTTATATGTAAGCATATTTAAATATATATCGCTGATTTTTTGCTGGTTCGCGGATTTCTGAGGACAATGGGTCTTTTAATTTCTGGTACATGCTTCCTCAGTTGGTTTGCCCAGTTGATTTCATACAAGGGACGCTATTGGCAGATGGCTGAGAAGCTACCCAACTTACTTTTCTCTTTCTCTTGCGCTGACTTTCTCTGATCCTGACATAGGGGGTGTGAGCAGGGGGGCTGTTCGCACACCTAGACGATACGGACGCTCGTCTAAAAATGCTGAAAGATTATCTTCACGTTGCTACCTTCTGTGTGCAGCTGCTTCGTGAAGCGACATGCTGCACGGTGCTTCGCATACTTAAAAGCTCAAAGGGCACGTATTGATTTTTCAGTTTGTTTTTCTGTGTCTCTCTCTCTCTCTCCCTGCTCCTGACGGAGAGGGTGTGAGCTGCCGCCTTCAACAGCTTTGTACCGGCGGTGCTTCGCATATTTAAAAGCCAAACAGCCCTATTGATTTGTTTGCTTTCCTCTCTGTTTTTGACCGTCTGTGCTCCTGACACGCACTCCTTTGAAGAGGAAGATATGTTTGCATTCTTTTAATTGTGAGACTGAACTGTCATCTCTGTCTTGTCATGGAGCACAGTTTAAACTTTTGAAAAAGAGACAAATGTTTGTTTGCAGTGTTTGAATAACGTTCCTGTCTCTCTACAACCTCCTGTGTTTCTGTGCAAATCTGTGACCCAAGCATGACAATATAAAAATAACCATATAAACATATGGTTTCTACTTCGCGGATTTTGTTATTTCGCGGGTGGCTCTGGAACGCAACCCCCGCGATGGAGGAGGGATTACTGTATCGCAAACAAATGGAAATTAGTACTCGAAAAAGGGAGAATATAATCACCATGGACCAGATGTCATTGAAACAACAGCAGGATGAAGCGAGGTCAGAAATAAAAGACAGAGTAGAAAACAAAGTCAAACGTCATATAGAGGTTAAAGAACGGGGCCAAACACATGGAGAGCAGGTTAGAGATAATAAAAACTGGAATTCAAAAGCTTCAAAAAAACCTAGGCACGAAACACATGGACAACAAGATACAGAATATGAAAGCAGAAAAAAACGACAGTTAAACGTCCACACCACACAGCGGAGGCAGACCCGGAAGGTGCAGGCGCCTACATCGCGCGTCGAAAGGCACGGGAAAGTACGAAAGGCAAAAGCACCTACACAGCATGGTGAGACCCGACATAATACGGAAGGCGCAGGCGTCACCGCCATATTGTGAGTGGCACTACTGCGTGGTTAAGGCACGGCTCCAAAAAGAAAGAGCTCGACTGACCGAAATACAAGGTGAAACGGGAAACACTACAGAGTCCGTAGTGGTCCACAATGCACCGCGTAATAGTTCGGAAGGAGCTCCGTATTAACAGTGGGGGTCCCCAGAGTGACATGGGCGAACGCTGCGTATTAAACATGCGTCATCCTCACACGTCCAAACTATACAGCATAGGTGAATCACATTACAGTGATGCATTATTGACAGTACAGTAAAGATCACAAGATCGCAAACAAATGGAAATTATTACTCGAAAAAGGGAAAATATAATCAACACAGACCAGGTGTCATTGAAACAAAAGCAGGATAAAGCGAGCTCAGAAATAAAAGACTGAGTAGAAAACAAAGTAAAATGTCATACAGAGGTTAAAACAGGGGGCCAAACACATGGAGAGCAGGTTGGAGATAATGAAAACTGGAATTCAAAAGCTTCAAAAAAAAGTAGGCACGAAACACATGCAGAGCAAGATACAGAATATGAAAGCAGAAAACAACGACAGTGTCAAAACAAAGAAAGTAAACATTGCATTAGTGCAAAGAAAGACAAATTATTACTCGGAGAAATAACGAAATGTTGAATACAGCTCGAATATGTGGACACAGGTGATATGTTAGAAGTATGTAAATATTGTAAGGCTTTGAAGTTTAAGTCAAGAGAATTTCAAAAACGGAGTTTACCTCACATGCATTTATTGGTTACTTTGCAAAAAACATTATTAACTGCTGATGATGTGGATTATTTTGTCTGTGCTGAAATTCTAAACAGAGAAGCCTATCCTAAATGATTGGTACAAAGTCATTAAACACATCTCACGGACCTCATTTAATAGATTCAGCACATTGGGACTCGGAAGATTCCAAATATTGTTTTTACAGAGGTTCAGAAATAAAAATGAAACTAATGAAATAGCAACAATTCAAAGAAACAAAACTCTTAGACGTGTGTATCTGGAAAAACAAAAACAGGGGTTGGCGAGCGAAGCGAGCAGGGGGCGAAGCCCCCTAGTATGTAATAGAATGGAAACTACATTGAACTGTTCAACCACAGATCTAGAAAGTGGATCAACTCTTTGTTCTTTCACTGATGATTTCAGAGGCTAAATGGGGGTTTTCTGATTCTGTCTGCAAATTCTTTATGGACTTAGACAAAGTTTATGATCTAATACAATGTAGTAAGTTGTGGAAGGTGCTGCAAGACTATTGTGCTGTGAAGCCATTGCTACATGTAGTTTGGCGCCTGTTTTCATAAAGAAAGTGTTGCATGCATATACTTGATTCCCTTTAAAATTTATAAATGACTTCATCAATGGTGTGCCTTATCTCCTTTTCTGTTTGTGTCTTTAGATCAATCTTTTGATTTTCCAGCCAATTTACATTTATATCCTCACTTATGGACACAAGATCTGTGTAAGAGGTGGTAGAACTGTGGTTTCTGTGCAATGTTGCTAAAGTCACTCTCTGTGGCAGGCTGAGGTTCCCAGCAAAATGGGAGTCAGAATAACAAGTTAAAGTAGTTTGGCATGTAACTGGGTGGTGTAAAAGGCACACCCCATTGGTCATGTTCACTGGGGATAGCGTGGCTTTGTCCATCCTGCTTGTTGTACAGCCACTGTGATCTTACATACTGTAGAACTATGTTTGAAAATTGAGTGAATGGGTGACGTTTTTGTACTAAATGACACATTTAACTCTAAACCTTAGTTTTAAACTTTTAAACATTTATATATCATGAAATACTATTATACTTTAAAATAAAATTTATCTTAGTACCAGAATATTAGAATTTTACAGCAGTATAACAGAATAATTTCCACTAGCTGTATCCAGATTTTTAGAATGTGAAATTTTTTTTTCTATTCTATTCTTAAAAAATGAAAATCCATTAATATTGTACATTTTCCTAATTCCCAATTTTAAATTTATAGTATTATAAAACTGCTACTTTATCATTAATTTTACATTTAAGTATGTTTTTTAAGATATGAGTTTTGGTATAATTATGTTTAATATTACACTACTGTAAATAATGTTCCTTCTTTTAAAGCTCCTATTGACCTCAGTTTGAAAAGCAGAAAAAAAAGAAACAAAAAGAAGCTTAACTTAACGTTTGTCGAGTGAGAAAACAATATTTGTTCAGCTGGACAGCTTTTTTTGTCAATTCCAAATGAATGTTGAGATCTTGTCTCAGACTTGAAGGCTCCTGTGTCAGGAACTTAATGCTGGCTGCTTGTGGTTTGACAGGGATTATTAAAATCAGTATGGATGAAGGGGATGGATTGTGAGAAAGAGAAATTGACACTGACATTCTCTATTATATTCCACTTGACTCATGATGACTATGTTTATATCATAGATTCTGAATACTGCATTTGTTGTACATGTAAGTTAAGTATGTGGTAAGATACATCAGTTAAGTTTTTACTAAAAAAAGAAGTGATGTGTGCATTTGATTGATGTATCTCAGTCATTTGCAAAGCTTGCCTTTCTTTATATCATTTGAATAATATAGAGAATGGTGTGTTCCAGAAATTTCAAAATTTATGATGGTGTGATGTAGACTGGAACACAATTGATTTTGCACAGTTAAATGTAACACGGAAAACATAAACTTTGACCACAATACACTAATAAAGTGTCATAGAATCCTCACCTATCCATTAGAATCCTCAGTTATCTTATCTACTGAAACCTATAAATCTTTCCTTAAACTCTTATTTTTTTGCTATGTTAGTTCAATAACACTTATATTCAAGTAACACATTGTTACTGCGATGACTGCTATGTGTAATGATTTATTATTTGTAAAGTTTTTAACACTTTGTCAACTGTCTTCCATCTTAAAGGTTTTTTGTTACTAGTAGTGAATGTTCATTTCTGCCCAAGCTGTTAGGCATCTCTATGGCCCAGTGTTCAGATATCACAACCAAATTGCCATAGCCCTGCATGCAAAACAC
Source organism: Erpetoichthys calabaricus (assembly GCF_900747795.2). Classification (NCBI taxonomy): domain Eukaryota; kingdom Metazoa; phylum Chordata; class Cladistia; order Polypteriformes; family Polypteridae; genus Erpetoichthys; species Erpetoichthys calabaricus. The sequence goes on from NC_041400.2 coordinate 50,052,556, forward strand.
CATTGATCTGCAATATTCTAGTTCAAAGTAAGACATGTAGGGTTGCGCTAGGTAAATGCATTCTTTGTTGCTTCTATTCCTGTTTCATCCATCTCCAACTGAAACCATGTGGGTGTCACTTGGTTTGGTACACAGATCCACAATGTGTGCCATGAGTGTCTCTGTTTAGTCTCTGAATGTGAGGACCTCCATCTTGCCTAAACTAGGCCTGCTCATTCTTGAATTCATGTACTTATGTACCTTCTGAGAATGTATTTGATCCTATAAAAATATCACGCCTAGCCTTGACAGTGCTATTAATACTTTCTGTGCAACGCTTTATTGATTCATAACAATACCAAAATATTACAGACTTATTATTTAAGTGTTCTTTTACACTTTCCTTTTAGTTTGAAAAACAACCATCAGTTGGCTAATCATGGCCCAAGGAAGCACAGTATGACAGCTTATGTGGACTTACTGTAAGTAATTCTTTTTAAGAAGCTAGCTAGAGATTCAGCAAGGCGTTTCTGGACAATACAGAAACAGAAATCTATGTATAAAGTATCTGTTTAGTTTTATAGTTAGTATTTTAATATGTCAACAGATTTAACTTTAGGCTTGTTATGGTGTTTGAGTTTATGTGGATTGATTACTATTAGTAAGCGTGCATGACTATGCCTAGTGATATACAGGTACTGCGTTTTAGTTTGATTCCAGCTCTGAGCCTCATGTACATGTTCTTCTGATTTATGCATACATACCCAGAAACACGTTACAACAAATGTTTAGCAGTAGACACACAAAATCCAAAGGGAGAACATTGCTAAATTAACTGCATGCGTACTTTACGTAAATCTGGAAGATTCCACCAGGTGACAGTGTGAGATATCATCACTGTGAGAAAACATTTGTTGTGAATTGCCTGAAACTTCCATTAAATTCCCAGGACACTGTGCTACAATATCTCTGAAAATGGTGGATGTTTAATGATTACATTCATCAATCCAGGTATGCTCCCATTCCAGCATGCATCTGGTGTGAGGCAGAAACAGTCCCAGGACGGGGCATTAGCTCATCACAAGGTGAATACAAGCACACACATACAGTAGCATCATTTTAGCATCATCAAATCCGCAAACCTTCATGTCTTTGGAAGGAAACCAGAGCACACTATGAAAACCCACCAGGAAAACATGCAAACTCCAGGCAGGGAACACCAGGAATGTGATTCCCTACAAGGCAGCAGTGCTTCTGATCCACCACTGTGCCGCCCCCCACATGTGTAATTATTAGCAGTATTCATTATTTAAATGAATTCAACAATTTATCTGTAAAATGTAACACACATACCTTAATGCATTTCATCATGAAAGTGATATCAGGTATAAATATAAGGATTCTAAATGTGCAGAGAGCTGGAATTTCATACATTTAATGAGTTCTGTATGCCGATTGTTGCCTGCCGTGGCTGTCAGTGCAGGAGGAAGCCCCAGAAATAGGTAGCGATTGACAACTGGGTTGGTTTTAAAATGACTTTACAACATTCTACTTTAATGATAAAATATACTATGAGATTAAAGGGGACATTTCGAGTTTAAATCCAAAATTTCTACTTTAGTCACAAAAAACACCTTTTCACTGTGTCCCTAATTTTTTTCTCTGTGACTCAAATACACCGCTGTACATTTTGATGTTGTTGTGAAGGTGAAAAAAAAAAAAAAGACGGCACAGAAGATGATACATGACACTTTTAAAGTGTATTGTGTCATTACATTAAGGAATATGCGACGCTTGAAAATAAAAGCACCACAAATGCATTTGTATGTCGGCATTTTGCTTCACCACATCAAGCCACACATCCAGTTTCTTTCAGTTAAGCATGAATTTTCTGACTGTGGAACCCAACACGTTTTCATTTTTGTTTCTGTCCATCTCCTCAGTAAATATACCTCTTTGTCATCAGTTTTCCCCTATTTTAGATAAGCAATTCAAATTTTAGATTAATATATTTTACAAGAAACCATAAGTATTACCTGGAAAAATGCTTTTTTGTAATTGGGGTGATGGATGGATGGATGGATGGATGGATGGATGGATGGATGGATGGATGGATGGATTAATGATTTGCAGTTTGCAGTTTTGATATTCTTCAAAGCTAGCTACCAGAGCTTTCCTTGGGTCCTCATAGAGTATTTATCAGAATCCTGAGATAAATTGAGTCAAGGTACTTACAAAAAAAAATGTCTTAAACCCAAGCTCTTTTCCTTATGAGAGACATTGGGACATTGTTTGGCTAATGTTGGTAGACAAATGAATTTGATAACCTATAAAAGTACTATCTAAAGTATAGATTATGGATTTTCATAACTTCCTGGTAAACTTTATGATAGTCACTATAATTTAGAAACCTTTTAATAAGGGTCCTTGGGTATGATGAATTCACATTGGGAGAGTACACCCTGTGGCATATTTTAGTTGGTAGGGAGAAATTATACAGACCAGTATAGGACAGACTGGCATTACCAATTTCCCTATGATTTGGCACACAATCCTTTGCTAAAAAGCAAACCGTAGGTACTCTTAATTCCAGCAAGAGTGGCAGTTTTCTGTCCAAAGTGCCTCTGTGCCTTATCTTATAAAATTATCACTCACAGCTAAAGTGACACCTGCAGATGTCTTTCTGATGCACCATCTAAAACTTGCTCAGCAAACAAAGGGCCATAATTCGACAATGAACAATACTGATGGACAAAATATTGTGCTAATTATCGACCAAAAAGGTAGGCTTTGTGTGCCTAAGAGACCAATGGTAAAATATGTACTCCTTCATTGACAACCATTGCCAGCACTGGATCTGTACTGTCTCCATACGCTCACTACTGTCAACCTGGCTGTAATTTCTACTATCTATAGCAGGCATCCCGTTGGCTTAGGGTTTAGCTGTAACAAAGGCTACAGCAACCCCTTTTACTTTGATGAGTAACCTAGTGCAGGATGGGAGGAGTGGAAGACTTGTCTCTGTTGGGGTTAGACGAGGGGACTATGAGTCCAAACCTTCCTAAGGAATGCACAAACACAAGAATGCACAAGCAAGAGCAAAATCGCACATAAAAGTGTTCATCTTGCTAAAGATGAGGGTTGACTGATTACCAACTAGAAAGCTGATGTAAACTTTATGCTAGCCAAAAGAGTATTCTGTGTATAAAACTCGAAGAGAAAACTGCAGTACCACCTGCAACCAAAAGGTGCAACCAAGGTGAAGAACTAGAAAAGCCGCTGAACAAAGAAAGAAAGGTACGCTCAAAGTATTTACATGTATTTGGAGAAAGCCGACAAGGAAGGAGCAAGGCATACACCTATTCTGATTCCAAGAACTACTAATTATAACTTAGGATAACACCAGCTAATGTAGTTTGGTTTTGGTTTCACTATAAGTGAAAAATAATACCATTTGTGAAGGATAAGTTTTTAGTTGTTATAGGTTTCTCTGCCTAAATTCAGTAGGAAGTTCAGAGCATCATCTAACACACACAAACTGGGTGGGTAGTTTGATGTGGAGTAAATCAGTATGAACTAATTGTGAGCAAATCTATTCTACCTTGATGGTGCAGGCACCAGAAACCTTTATAGCTAGGTAAAGAATTAAACCATTTTGATTATTTGAACTAAAACTTGAGAATTCATACAGTAGGTTATGTGGCTTTTTCTATAGGAGAGCAAAAAGTTCAACTAAGCTTTAGTAATTGTATGTTTTGTGTTGTTTGTTACTGTCCTTCGACTATACATCTTGTAGAAAGAGCTGAAAGTTAAAGATAGCAAAATGAACAATGAAGGCTGAATTTAAGTAAGGGAAGAGAGTGCCTAGTAAGGTTGGGCGGTATCCAAATTTTGATACCGTCAAACCTCCTCCCTATTTTACCTCGGTATACGGTATTACCGTGAATAATAAAAAAAAGTGTGACGTAAGGCTCAGACAGCGTCACCAAACTGTTGGCTTGTGCCAAAACCGTTCAGAAACTGAATATCAAACACTAATACTGAAACAATAACAAAATAACATGTAGAACAATATTAACAACTTTTAATAACAAAGAAGAGCAGCTTATAAAAAAGTGCAAATAGACCCACAACAGTCAACCAGAGTTGAATTAACATAAACATCATCCATATTATAAAACATATTGCAAAGCAATAGTCCTAAACAAAAACTTCTTTCCAGTCTTCTTTCCAATATTGTTTTTAACGTAAACCAAATAAAAATAGGAACGAATGGCAAGTGGCATCAATCTAGTCAAGATTTTTCGCTATAAAAACCAGCATGTTTACTTTGTCCGGCTTTAACAGGGCACGTTGTGGACCGACAACTTTACCTGCGGTGCTGAAAACCCGCTCCGATGGTGTGCTTGTGGCACAGACGCACAGGTACTTTCGTGCCACTCGCGACATCTGGAGAAAATGCCCGGCAGCATTTTTCCACCAGAGAAGTGGGTCCTCGTCTCCTTGAGTAACTGGCTCCAAACAGTAGGCTGTTATTTCAGCTCCGACTCGGTCCTCTACGGTGCCGATGCTGACGGGACCTGCCATTGCATCAGATTTTTTTTGCAGCGTACTTCCCAGAGTCATCTTTTTTCGTGAGGGTGCAGGTTGCGCCTCTCCCTCTTCCACTCTGATGGCCACTGGACCTGCTGCCTCTAAGCTCACAATCTCAGCCTGTAATTCAGCCTTGGTCTCAGCCAATGCATTGTCATCCATCTCATATCCTCCACGGTAACGAGGGTCGAGGAAAGTGCATTTTCGCAATATTTTGCACACTGAATTGGATTCATACTTGGCCTCCAGCTTTGTTAGAATTCCAGTTTTGATTGACTTTGTTAGCTGGAGGTCATTTTCTGACGCAGCCAACACATTGTCCCTGCAGAGCTGTAGTATGGGGAGGATACAGGAACTGGTCACATAATTTTCTCCTGACAAAATATCAGTGAAGTCACCAACTGGTTTCAGTGCTTCGTGAACAGCTTTCAAGACGTCCATGTCCTGCCAGGTCAGGGACAGGCTGCTCCTTCTGTCATCAGACAGGATGTGTCTGATCGCTTGGGCCTGCTCGAGGATGCGCTCCACCATTGCCAGTTTGGAGCCCCAGCGAGTTGCACAGTCCTGCCGACAGATGGATGGATGAATTAATTAATGAATGATGAATAAACGATTAAATGAATGAATAGGCCTAAATAAACAAATGAATGAATAAATAGGCCTAAATAAACGAATGAATGAATAAATAGGCCTAAATAAACGAATGAATGAATAAATAAAAAAGTCCATTAATGTATATTATTCCATTTGGTCAAATTTGCATGCACATTTATTTTAGGCTAAATAAGTCCCTTATGCGCATCAAGCCTGCATTTATTTGATAAAAAATACAGGAAAAAAATTACAATTTAAAAAATGGTTTTCTATTTTAATATAGCCTACTTTTCAATATAATTTATTTATGTGATGCAAAGCATATATATATATATATATATATATATATATATATATATATATATATGCCCCTTTTTTTATATTTGAGCCCCTGCCCCTGAGGAACTCTCTGCACGTTTTATGCTTACCGTTATGAGACTATGTTTTGGGAGTCCCAAGTCCACTTGCTTCTTGTGGAGTTCATGCTTACGTTGCCAGCTGTGTGAAAAAGCCCCAACAATATTACGGCATAGTCCGAGGGCGCGCTTGGTTTTTTGCCTCTGGTCATGCAATCCATTTGTGACATCCAAGTTTAGATTGTGACCGAAGCAGTATAGCCACGGCCAATGCAGGGACCTGATTGCAGCATGAATGTTGGCAGCGTGGTTATGGCTGAAAGTTTTTTCTCGTCAAGTTGCCATTCCTGAAGTGCAGCTCTGAGCGCAGCAGCAAGATTGTCCGCTGTATGACTCTCAGGAAAATACGTAGTTTGGAGGCATTTGGATTCAAGTTTCCAGTCAGGTGTAATAGTATGGACAATCAGAGACATATATGGTGTCATGTTAACTGACGACCACATGTCAGTTGTTAAGGAATAACTGTCTGCCGCTGACAGCAGCACTTGAACATTGTCTCTAACTTTACTATATAAATGTGGGATGGCTGTTTATGAGAAATATTTCCATCCAGGCAGCTCGTACTGGGCATCTAGGACCTTTACCATGTCCGTAAAGGACTTTTTTTCCACTGTGTGGAAAGAGACCATTTCCTTCGCCAAGTATTTTGTCACTGCATCAGTACAGGTTTTCCAATGGACACTGTCCCTTTTGTACTTTGTTGCTTTCCCGAAGGCCCCCATTATCGTCGGCTGCGTACTGGCGGTGGACCTAGATGTTGTTGGTCCTGCATCGGGAGGCGTTGAAACTGTTGCACTGAGTGAACTCGGGTCCATCCTCGCAGCAGTGAGTGGATGATGGTTTTGTATATGCGACCTTAGGTTCGAGGTATTTCCATCTCTCGCCGTCACCTTTTTGTTGCACAATTTGCAAATTGCCTCGTCCATATTTACTGCCTCTCCCTTCTCGTTCGGTCGAAACCCGAAATACTGCCAAACTGCAGAAGTTGTGTTCTTTTTCGAGACCAGGTCACTTGGTGCGTGACTCGCCATCTTTCCCCACCTCTCTCTTTCTCCTCCACGCTGTCACGTGATGACAACCATGCATACGCATTTTTAGGCATTAAATAAATTAATATTTAATCCTTGTCTCCCATATAAGTGCATTGTTTTTATGATGGTATAATGGTATTGAAACTGATACCGTTGCTATTTTTAGATCCCACGGGATACCATATTACCGTATTACCGCCCAAGCCTAGTGCCTAGTGGTCAGGTATGTCTCCTGGTCTGTAATGAACAACTACTTCATGTAGTTGTGGTCCTTTTATATGATGGTTCTGGAAGGGGTTAGGCTGGATGTAGGATGCAGAAGTGACCTCAATGCTCTTCTGGTCTTGAAGCTTTAGGACTATGGATAGACAGGAAGAATGCATTAATGTTGGCGCCCCTTCTTGGTTCTGGGTGGAACTGTTTGGCCATCCAGAGTCCTGAAGATGACTCAGACATGCTTATGCATGACAATGTATATACATTTTGTACAGCGGAGACAAAACAAAGTTAAAAGAGTTGGGGAGCACCACCCTGGGTGAACCTTGTATATTATTTGGCAGCACGCAATCAATATATGGAGACATCTGGACTCAGAGTTGAAGAAAGAACTGAAGTAGGATGGTAGCCATCTTGATTATGTAGTTCTTGGACATGAATGGTAGGGTTCAGAAGGGCAGTCACTGGAAGTGATGTCAGCACTGGAGTGGCAGTTAGGCTTTCATTCTGCAGAGGGAGGAAGAGAGAAGGCTTTAGACCACAGTACCAACCCCTGGTTTGGCAGGTTATTACCATCACCTGAGTCCCTAAACTACCCACCACTTGTGCTCAAATGACAATATATACCTATATACTGTAAACAATTGCATATATCTATCTTCTGTCATCCTTAAGTTATAAGTTGTTTGGTTTTACTTATTGCTTATTACTTAGATCCCTTCATGTTTCTGACATCCCAGCTGGAAGGTGAAACAGAGATCCTTGAGTTGGCAGAAGTTAAAACTCTCATGCACACTACATTAATTTGACGTCCCGGGAGGGAGTGTTACTATTTTTTAATGAATTATTGGCATTGCTAAAAGCAACACTGATAATTAATTGACTGATTTATAATGTCTATGAATCAATTCTTCTTCATATTGTACACATTTCCTATACCAGGAAATACAGCTGGCCAAAACTTCTTAATAAAGTCTATGGAATTGCCATACTTTGTGTTTTCCTTAATCCCAATTTTACAAAGATCATTTCTTGGCATTCCAGTGCCAAAACCTGATTGTCATGGTGGCTCATCTCCCATACACCTTCATAATATTTTTTGTTCGTCTTTGGCTTCATAAATGTTGTGATGAATATTCCTGGAAACTAAGTTGTATGGAGTTTCACAAGGTAACAAACTTCTGAAGTACAAGTCTGTCTATATCTTCAGAGAAGGTAACCATATTAAACATATTAGCATCTTAATCCAAAAAGCACATCAGTGTGATATGTTTTATTCACCTCAGCATGAAATCTTTTAATGATGACCCCTTAAATATATCCATCCACCCTACTGCAGTGGGTACTTGTTCACACTATCGCTTGTGTTTTTTTTTTTTAAATCTAAGAAGCATTCTACAATTCCTTATGAGGCATTTTACAATTATACTGCTTGTTATTACAAAACACTATACTTTTATATCCTTTAGAAGTAAGTGACATTTTTTTTGTTACGCTGTTGGTGCTTGAATATTTTATAAAATGTTAAGGCATTTTTTTGTTTATATAAAGGAGAACTGTCAGCACTTTATCTACTAGTTTTAGTGGTACATAAGCTGTACCCCAGTTTCTGACTTTAATCATCCAGCTTCATAATGTTGGACAAGTGTTGGACAACTTTATAACACCTCTCATTTAATTTACTGCAATTTTGTTCTTTGCTATTTATCTTTCAACTTATTTTGCAGTTCAGCACAATATAATTAAAAAGGAACACCAGGAAGCATGTGAAACATGAATTTTGATAATCTGTAAACACCAATTGCCTTTTTAGCCTTACCATTATCACAAAAAAACTCTTGCTTTCAGAAGCCAAACAGCATATATTTCTAATAGACCTAAAATTGTATTCATTAAATAGATGGGAGGACAAATGTTTTTTGAAAAATAACAAATTGGTGGAGGTGAAAACTGCTGGATAAAATAATAATGCATTCCTGTGATGCTTTACTCTTGTACATGTTTGGTATAATAACATTAAGGCTACTGCTGCATGCCATTTGGTCCCTGTACATGCTAAGCAAAATTTCAGTTATTTCAATCAGTAAGCCATTTTCAGATCCACTTTATCCGATTCAGGGTCATACTAAGGTTTATCCAGTCAGCACCGTGTAATGTAGCAGTCTATTACTTGGCTTATTCATAAACAGGGGAATTAACCAAATCTGCAGGACTTTGGGGTTGTGAAAGGAAAACAAACGTAGACATGGGCTTGTATACACAACACGGACAACAGTCATACATGGGAATTGAACATAGAACACTGTGTTCTTGAAACAACAGCACAGACCAACGTGGTAATGTGCCACTCCTGACTGATATTTTAACATTATTATTTTAAATTTACACCTGTGTATTACACCAGGACAAGTTCAATCTGTTTCATGCATATAGTTTGCTTTAAAGGCAGGGATATTTTTTCCATTTTATATTGATAAATTATAGTTATTGAATTGTAATGAATGTGCACATTTTGTTATTTACATCATAACAGACTATGATACTGACTTTTTAATGTAGGTCTGGGTGCACAGTCTTGAATCAATTTAATGCTTTCCATATACAGTATATTATTAAATGAGTAATTTTCATAATTTCCAGTTATGGTGAAGAAGGTTAGCTTTTTATAAGATCTTTCAGTTAGGTTTAGTAGATTTTATTTAGCAAGAATGTGTCATATATATTAGATGAAACAGAATGCACAGAGCTCCGGGTTGATTACAATAGCTCCATTTGCCTTAACTCCCTGTCCTTCCTAATAATCAACAATGGTACAGTATATACAGACAATACTGTGTTTTGGGTTTTTTGTGCACAATTCAGTGCACATATAATTTTAGTATTTTTGAATGTGACTTGATAGAGTGCACCAGATGTTCTGGCATGGGTTAATCAGAATAGAAGCCTTATACTATAGGAGAGTTCCATGAATATAGCAAAAATGGACCTTTTTTAGAAAAGCACCTAGCTAATAGAGGTCCAAAGGCTAGGAAACAGACCTTTAACAAATAGGGCATACATCTACTGACACAACTTGTGCTGCAATGCAGGCAGAATGCGGTCAGTCAACTAATAAGTACAACAACGAGGTCCATTCATAGAGCTATTGCTCCTGGCTCTTCACATCTTGTCTGTGATCGATTATGTTAACTGAAAAACATGAAGGTCCATTTGCAGTTGCACTAGAGGAGTGAAGATCCATTATCAGGTGTGATGAGTCCTGGTTGCTTACATCATCAGTGGAAGATTAAATTAGCAAACTGCTACCAATGAGTGTCATAACTGGAGATTACTTTATATCAGGTGTATCGAGTATCACAGCAAGCTTTACAGAAGATGCTTCTTCTCCTTGTCCCCTTTTTCCACCTCTTCCCACTGTAGATGACCATGAGCCTATTAATAAAAATGTGAAGAGCAATCTGACAGCCCCAGTACCAGGTAGAGATAATAAGTATTTGAATAGAAAAAAGTAAATAATAGTATTGGGTTCTTAAAATGTTTCATACATTAACTCTATAACAATTTTCCCCTGACTTGCAACACACTGGCCAGGCACAGGACAGGTTTAACTTAATTTAATTTAATTTCCAATAAAACATTTGAGTAGCTGCTCACTTCAGTGGAGAGGCAGGTAAATATGAAATACAGAAGAGAAGCTATGTAGCATTTCCTAGGGACTGGTTACAAAAAAAGTGTTAAATATAGGAAATTGTAAATGATTTCTCACAATCCCATTAGTACAGGTCTGGTTTGCTATTGGGAAAGGAAGGAAGGAAAGAAGGAAGTTAGGAAGGATGGAAGGACAGACAGACAGGCATAGTTCTTCATCCTGGCCAGGACTGCTGTCATTCCTTTATGGCACTTACAACCGCAAACCCAGACCTGTACAACACTCTTGATACAATTTAACTGGTGCACCTTTACCTCAGTTTCAGCTGCTAAATTCTGTATTTTTTTCAGAGTGTTTCTTTGTGGCTTCTCTCATAAGTTTCCTGTACTAGTTATATAATTATTCAGATGCCGCACCAATATTTGTTGAACATTCTCAGCATTAAAAGCTTTAAGTGTATTGAGTAAGTTGTCTATACATTGGTTAGGAGTGATGTTTGCAAATTTTGTGCTTAGCATATTTTCTTGATATCATTCAGTGTTTATAGGAACCAATGTTACAATTCTACTAATGCCATAATTTATTTTTTTGGTTAGCTGAGCTAAGATCAAGAGTAGCGTTAGGTACGCTACACACACAACACATTAGGTTTTGGTAAAACTGCATACTCTTGACCTTATTTTTTAATCACAAGACCATTTCTCAGAACTTAGCTGGTTTGTTCTCCTGCATTCTGTGGCCAGCTTCTAATGTCTCTTTACTTAATTCTTTTTAATTAAGGGCTTATTTTTTCAACTTACTCATTTAGTCAAAGGTAACAGAGCACTTTTATTTTACTAAGTCAGTGAATTCTATGGGTCTTTCTAGTTGACTGTTGCCCTCTCAATGGGTTTCTCCACAAGTCTCATTCTTACTCAAATACTAAGTTCTTGTCCATAAAAGTTCTTGTCAATAAAAGTAATAAGTTTTGATGAACATACTCTTCTAGGAACTTTCTCTGCAATTTAGCATCCACTTCTTAAATACTATCCAATTGTTCTCAGGGAATAGCCCATACACTTTAAAATCATTGTGTACCTCTTTCCTCAGATGTGCATCCCTTCATATCTGATTTCTTTGGTCTTAACGTTTATACATTTCTTTCTAATTGACAATGTTTTTTCCCCAAACATACTGGGTTTCTTTATTATTTATAAAAGTTGTCACTGATTTTCATGGTGCATAGACAGAAAGCCCAGAGGTTATGGTATTGGGGATATGAATATTTATGCAAATAGAACATTTCAGTTTTTGACTTTTATGATATTTCTTGACAAGGCAATTTTTTGTCTTTAATTTTTATTGCTTGCACATGTAAGATTACCGCAAAAAATAACACTGGAACATTGTTTGTACTCCAGGAAAATTTTGAAAACATTTAAAAGGTCTGAATGCATTTGCAAGATACTCTGTATTTACAGAATATAGAGATAACTTAATAGTTCACCTACATTAATATGTGATGTAATGTAAACAATATGTTTTCTTTCTTCTGCATCTGCTATATTGGGATATTCTCCAGACATCTAACATGGAGTGGCCAGGGGACAATTTGCAGGGTAATTGTCCTACAGACATCTTTCTCACTGGCGTATTTGGGGAACTGGACATTCAGCAGGTGCTCCATGACACAGAAGAAAAATTAAAGCTCAATGCATGGTGGTAAGTAATGAGATTATTTAAGACACTGAGCATACTTCATATTATTTTTTTGCACAACTGTCATATTGGCAGTAAGCTCAAAACTAAGATTTTTTTAATTATGAATAATCAGTAATATGTTATTTATGATGGTTATTAAAAAGAAGATAAAACTTTAAAGTCACTAAACTTGTATAATGCATTATATGGTCTTAAATATTAAGTTTAATTTTGATGTCAGTTTACTATCATTACTTTATTTGAAGTTTATTTGAAGAAAATAACATTCCATATGATTAAGTCTAACTTATACAATGAAGAAGATAACATTACATACAATCAAGTCAAACTTAACAAAACAGAATTCAATCCCCACCTAAGAGAAAGAGAGCTAACAGCTAGAGCATATATTTAAAAATAACAAAGAAGGGGAATGTCCTTTTCCCCAAAATGCTTATTCTAAAATTTTATTAATTAGATTTTGCCATATTTTAAAAATGTTTGAAACAGATCCTCTAAATGATAAGTTGATTTTTCCCACCTTTGCTTTTTATCTTTGTTTAGTATTCTTGCTTTAATAAACCATACCAATGTAAATAAGGAAGTCTGGCAATTAAAACATTTCACTCCTGCCTATTTATGTCGCTCCTATCATATTAATGATATGTAGTCTTACTTCCAAACAGAGCTAGGATCTGTTTTTATATATTGGTTGTTTGTACAGTATGTATGTGTATATACAATATGTTGTATCCAGGTACCATCTGGTAGAAAATTTCCAGGAGCAATCCAGTTTTGCACAGAAGCAGCAGATAGTTCAGCAGTATATCTCAAAACAAGCAAGAAAACCACAGTAGCAATGGGAGAATATTTAAGTGTGGGAACACATGAATCAATTAGTAGTGGCATGCTTTGTTGGTAAGTATCTACAGCTTGTGAAGATTCGCAGTTGGGAGCAGACAGCTCACAATGTAAAGAGGTGCCTCTGTTGTCTTATAGAGAAAGACCCAACCTAAAGTGCAAGCTGCCCTGGTCACCTAGTCAGTTAAGCACTGCTTATGTTTCAGGACATTTGAATTTGCACACAATTCAAAGCTAATAGAATACTGAAGGTTCCTAAAGGAATATTTCTGGTATTGATCACTGAGAGCAAAAAACAGCAGATTGTACCAGGCAGAGTTGTGTCTGTTGAACAGCAGCCTGTACCAAGTGCGTCTTCCAGACTTTGGTGACAGAAAGACAAAATTATTTATGCATTTGTGTATTCCTTTTTTAGCTTTGTTCACACATTGTAGTTAGTCCAACAATTTTACAGTAAGTAGCCAAGTCAAGAACATGTGTGGGAAAGATGTAGAGCTAGAAAATTAAAAGATTTTCTTGACGTGTGAACGCAAATCCATTCCCAAGGTGGTTAACCCATGAATTCTCTGTATTTAAGGTGGTAGCACATCTATCTATCTACCTACCTACCTACCTACCTACCTACCTACCTACCTACCTACCTACCTACCTACCTACCTACCTACCTAGTTTTTGTTATGTTATTTACTTACACTTATAATTCTATTGAAACATTTTACAATGTTTGTAAACTTGTTGGAAAAAAAAACATTTTAATATTCTGTCAAACTGATGTGTCCATTTCCAACTAAAATCTTTTATGTAACACGCGCAATTCCTTTCACTTTGCATTTAGAATTTACCAAAACGTCAAGGAAACCACATTTCCCACTATTTTGATAACATTGTTTTCTTTCTTTCTTCAGTTGATTGTGCATCTATGTCTCTGTAATACTACTTAAATTATGAGTATCACATTGTGCTCTTTGGGAATATGATTATATATTTTATAGAAAGTAAAACTTTTAATTAGCAATTATAAGTTCTAACATAAATAAAGCTAAATTTTCAAATTTAAAATGCACCAACTTAATTAGAATTCAATGAATTAAACAATGGTAATTTATATATGAAGATTCATTAGAAAGATTAAATAATAGGTGTGATAATGTCTTTGAATAAACCTTGAAAATGTTAATGAGGAGAAGATGGTCTTGAATCTTTTCAAAAATAACCTTCATCTCAACCTTTTAATTGTTTTTTTTTTCTATTTTTTAATTTAATTTATACATCTGAGAATTTGGTCACTTAGGGAGTAGCTCTAGTATTTCAGCTATTATCTTTGTCTGTAAAATGTACATTTTTTAATTTAAAAAAAAAATAAATAGACATCTTGCAATTAATTTGTTTAAATAAATGCTGTGCACTGAAGTAAAGTCTTTTTTCAGTATCTATCTATCTATCTATCTATCTATCTATCTATCTATCTATCTATCTATCTATCTATCTATCTATCTATCTATCTATCTATCTATCTATCTATCTATCTATCTATCTATCTATCTCTGTGTTTTTGTAATATTGTAACTTATACTTGTAATGCCATTGAGGCATTTACATTTATTAAAATGGCTGGAAAACACAAACATATTTTAATATTCTTTAAAATTGATAGGTCAACTTACAACTAAATTATGACAACGTAACAAGTGCAGTACTTTTCAGTTTGCATTTGGAATTTAGCAAAAAGTCAAGGAAATAAATCTTGACTCTTGCTGATTCTTGCAAGGAAAGTGACCTCTTTCTTTCAATATGAATACAATTTTTCTTTAGCCAAGGTGTTCTAAAGTTATATAACCCAGAGTAATGAAGCAAGATTCTTCGACACCTAAAAACGCACCAACAGATTGATAATGGCTTTGATTTTCTTTTTTCCCTTGTGTAAATGTAGAAAGCATCACTGCACTTTTCTGTAGTATTTTAGATGTGCTCCTTGGAAATATCTCTTTATTACAATCTCTTGTGTGCCTTACTTAGTCATTCTGAATTTTCTGTGGAATTTACTGACTATTCACAGAAATGTTATCCCATACTTATACAGTTCATTGATATAAATTCTAATTTAATGAAAGAACATTTGCACGGTATTTGTTTTATTTTTAGATTTTTGCTTTTTATTATAAAAGTTTAGGCTTTGCAGTATTCCTTCTAATTAAGCTTATATGTGAAAGATGCGTTATATTTTTTTATTAGATAATTTCCATTTTTGAAAACCAAATTAAGTTTGGCTGTATAGCACACCCAAATAATAGCACAATTTCATTTTAAATTGTTCCTAACTTCCAGATATTGTGTCAGCAGGATAGTTGTAACTAGGGGCACATATCCTTTTAGGTAACCAAGAACCGTACAAGTGAGTCTCATATTGTGATCCCTGAACAGTGAAGCACTGCATATTTATGGGGACCTGTCATGCTTGTAAATTTTTGCATCTCTCTTTGCTTTTGGCGCTTCACTGCTAACTATGCAAATTTAGGCTTCCAACCAGTTCTGTAGTTTATTGCTATTCTATTTAAAAGTTATGGTATTTGCAGACATCTAGTTTTTGTTCTTTGCTTCAACTCTGGCTGGCAGCTGTCATTCACATTGAACAATTTCATGTAATGTGAATTGCTGGAGCCATTTTACTATTTGCTGAGTAAATGACTGTTTAAGAAAGTAAGAAGAAGAAGGTATAGTAAGTAGCTTAAATCAGCAATATTATAATTTTTACTTTATGTAAATTAATGGTGTTTGTTTTGAGCAAATATTTGCTAGAGTAGCAGTATTTGGCATGTTGTTATGAGAGCATGCTCTCTGACATATACAGTACACCAGTAACATTAAAGCTAATTGTCACAAATAATACTAGTATTATACTACCAGTGAAATACCTGAATTGTTCAGTGAAGAGCGAGCATTGCCCTTGAAGTAATCTCTTTAAACTAACAAGAGGTTTTAGGCTTTGGAATTACACAGTACCTAACTTCTAAAAATTCCTGCTGTGCACACTCCTGGCTCCTGTGATGCTATGCATCCATTCACAATCAAAGATTTCGATGTTTAAAATTAAATATTTTATCAACATGTAGAAAAGGAGAAAAAAGGGCAGACATGCATTTATTTATATATTTTTTGCTGTTTCTGTTACATACAAACTTGTGTGTAAACATCAACAACAGCTGTGGGCCATCTGCCGTGCTTAACTTATCCCTGTAGGATGATAAGCAATACCTTGGAGCCTGTAGGTATGACTATGTCTATGTGCAGACAAGAGCGACACTTTTACACTGTGCTTAAGTATGTTTTCCATTTGCAACAAATTTAAAATAAAAATATCATCGAAACAGTCTACAGTCGCACATCTTACTACATATAGTGTTATCTGACAAAGGAAGACTGCATTCAGATTGTAATTTAAAGTGACTACACATGTTCATGAGCAGGCGATGCACTCAGCAGATAAATGCACCAGATGGCACACAAAATAAATAAAACACATTGTAAGCAAAGTTGTAGAGGGGATTCAAGAATGTTTAATTTTTATTAAACTCCTAAATGATTATGTTTTCTGAATTATTCATATACATATTTCATGTTCTTAAAAGATAAAAAAAAATATTACTGTATGTATCTTTTCAAGTTATTCTGCTAAGTTTAGAATCTCAGACAGCAGTGTGTAGGAGGTCGATTCCACAACTTTGATCACTTAGTCAAAACAGATTTGATGGCATTTATTCATGTTTGTTTATGCTAATGATAAAACACCTGTGATTTAAACATATGCATCAAATTGTAATTCTTACGTCATTAATGATTTAGTTTTTTTGTTGTGAAAAATTACAGAAAAATATTTGCAGTCTCCATAATAATTGCAAAGGTCAGGATTTTAAATTGGTCTTTAATTAACACTTGTTGCCTTAATTGGATGTCATATGTTCTGAAATTCTGTCTCCTATTAATATAATTTAATTTTTTTTCAGTGGTTTTTCTGAGTTTTAATGTATGTCTTTTTTTGACAGATTCAGGGTGGTCCACCAAAGTACACCTGTCTAATCCTCTTATCAGTATGTGAGACAAATTACAAGAGGAAAAGATGTATGCTTTTGAAGGTTTTAGCCTATTTATCGTTCAAAGTCATTGGCTAATACCCAGACTCAAATGTCAGAGATTTTCTTAAAAGCTGTTTCCTAATTGAAGGAGATTAGGATAGGCTGACAACGTCTGGGGCTTTTCAAATTAAAATACTGTAATCCATTAGGTTTCATCAAATTGGACACTTCTGGAGGCCACCGTCAAGGTCTTTAATGAAGTGTCAAAAAGACCAGGGAATATGGACAGGGCATCGTATTTCAAATAGCTGAGAACAGCAAACAGTGGATGATAAATAATATACAGGTATGCCTATCTTTGTCATGCTCTATCCGGGTATTTTTTGAAAAGGGTCTGTCCCAGAACCACAACACTAAGAAGTAGGCCACAGGCAGTGAAGTATCATTTTTCACAGCTGTAATTTGCTTTTCCAATATAAAGAATGTTCTTTTGATACAGAAGAGATATTTGTTTTCACTGCTATTCATTTTGAACTTGCCGAAGCCTAAATTTATTTGAAAACGATCTTTTTCTTTACCTGTGCAGTGTTCTGCGACATACTAATGCTCACACACTAAATTAATTTTGACAGAGAACTTAAGATAATGTCAGACTGCTGACTAATCAGTGGATTCGGTTTCTGTAAACTAGAGAGCTGTGAAATGTGCCATCATAACTAATAAAAGTACGAGATTGCCTTTTTTTGGGTTTTGTGTCATGTCTTGTTTGAAAACAATTAGGTTCATTTTGAAAGGGTACTGTAAAATCTACAAGGAAAATAGTGCAAATAGAGCAACTCTACCTTTTTTATTAGATTAGTCTGAGCATTTTTATAGAGTATTTTTTCCGCATTGAAAGTCTTAAACCATTTTCAACCATCACAATGAAGTCAGTCCTTTTAATCTGCACAAGCTGTAATCTGGCTTTTAAAATGAATTTTAAAGAATATGGAATTTTTTTAATATGATTTTTGGAAAATGTTTGATTCATCTTTCCCTTAGACATTTGTCAAGGTCTGTCTTAACAACAAGACTGGAACCCACCCTTTACTAAACACCAGTCCACTGCACAGCACACTAAATTCATACTTTAAGCAAATGTGGATTCACCTGTTAAGCTAACTTAGACATTGGGAATGTGGGAGAGAAAGTACGGGCCTTTAAAAATGCCCACATTGACACTGCAGATAGTGATTACACCTAGGATTATAATTTGGCCTTGTAAAGTGTGAAGCAGGTAATTCTAATTTTGAGTGAAATGTTCCTTTAAAATCATTAAGTAAAATATGTTATTATTTTGCAATATGTTTTCATTCATTTCATTAGAATTTAGAAGTACTGTGTTGCTTGACTGTGGTGGGTTGGCACCCTGCCCGGGATTGGTTCCTGCCTTGTGCCCTGTGTTGGCTGGGATTGGCTCCAGCAGACCCCCGTGACCCTGTGTTTGGATTCAGCGGGTTGGAAAATGGATGGATGGATACGAATATAAAAAACAGCCCACAGTCCACATCAGAGGTTATTTTTTCAGTATTTTGTTACAAATGCTGCTCCAGATATGTAGCCTCTCTTAAATGAACAGTGCTTTTAAAGACTTGACACAACATTTTCATTCTATAACAGTCTGTACTTTAACTCAGCAATTGAAAACCTTTGTTGACAGCTCTAAAGAACTTTGTTGTTCACTTTATTTTCTACATAATCTAGTTTATATTCACCTACTTATCACAATGCATTTATCAATTGCTCGGAACAATTAATTGGATTTGTGGATGTGCCCCATTTCTTTTAAAAATATGAGGACTAAGTTTGATTAAATAAGGATTTCTTAGTGAAAATGTAATAATAATAATAATGATGATAATAAAAATAACTAGGGAGCTTTTCCCCCTGCTCGCTTCACTCGCCAACCCCCGTGTTTGGTTTTCCGTTTTTTTTTCTTTGAATTGTTGCTATTTCATTAGTTTCACTTTTATTTCAGAACTTATGTAAAAACAATATTTGGAATCTTTCGAGTCCAAATATGCTGAATCTTTTAAATGAGGTCAGTGAGACATGTGTTTAATGACTTTGTCAGGTTAGAGATAATGAAAACTGGAATTCAAAAGACCCCAAAAAAACGTAGGCGCAAAACACATGCAGAGCAAGATGCAGAATAAGAAAGCAGAAAAAAACGAAAGTGTCAAAAAAAAAAAAAGTAAACATCGCATTAGCGCAAAAAAAGAGAAATTATTACTTGGAGAAATAACTAAAAGGCGAATAGAGATCGAATATATGGACACAGGTGATATGTAAGAAGTATGTAAATATTCTAAGGCTTTGAAGTTTAAGTCAGAGAATTTCAAAAATGTGTTTTACCTCACATGCATTTATTGGTTACTTTGCAAAAAAAATTATTAACTGATGATGACGTAGATTGATTTGTCTGTGCTGAAATTCCAAACAGAGAAACCTATCCTGAATTATCTCTAACCTGCTCTGCATGTGTTTGACCCCTTTGTGTTGTAACCTCTTTATGACGTTTTACTTTGTTTTCTACTCTGTCCTTTATTTCTAACCTCGCTTTATCCTGCTTTTTTTTCAATGACACCTGGTCCGTGGTGATTATGTTCTCTTTTTCGAGTATTAACTTCCGTTTGTTTGCACTACTGCGATCTTTACTTTCTTTTTTTTCTACTGTCTAATTTTCCTACTTTCATATTCTTTAACTTTCTCCACATTTGAATCGCACATACTTTTTTTTTTTTTTTGGAGCCTTTCGAATTGCACTGCTTTCATAATCTGCTCTGCATGTGTATAGTGCCAACGTTTGTGAATGTCTTTATGAAGTTCTACTTTGTCTTTTACTCTGTCTTTTAATTCTGAGCCCGATTGGACGTGCTTTGTTTCAATTCCTCTTGTTGCGGGCTGATAATTACTTGCCTTATTTTCTGAATTTGCACTTAGATTATTTTTAATTTTTTCTTTTCAATGCTTTTGAGTCTCTTTTCTCCGCGCTGCTTTCTTCTTCGCATATTCGTTGACATTTCATTTATAACATATTGTCCTTATACGCTTTATATGCGCTGAGATCCTGGATCTGTATATGTTCAAATCCTTCATAAGACAAAGTTTTGCTGCCCCGTTGTCTTATTTGATAGATTGTAAGTAGGGCATGTCTTGCAAGAATCTCATGTTCTTCGTCATCGCAAGACGATCCTGGGTCAATCTCTTGGCACAATGTCTCATGTTTACAGTCCCCGCGAGACGCACCGTGGCAAGTTTTTTGGTCTCACGGGTCTTTTAAATGTCTTCCGAGAAGATCACGTATCGTAGCCTTGCTTTTGCTTTCCAGGATTTTTTTTATAATAGAGAGATATTTGTAGCCATTCATCAATACTTGTTTTGTAGTTGCTTTTATTGTTCAGGGTAGCAAGGCCCTAGAACTCAGGAATAATTTGTAGAAAGGGTTAAAGTAACTCAGAGTAGAATATTAGTCCATAACAGGACACATTAACAACTTTAACACACAATGTGCATGTCTTTGAATTATGGGAGGCCTGGGTGAAAAATGAAAATTTCACACAGTAGATGCCCTTGTTGTCAACTGAACCTGCCCCATTCATTGTGAGGTAGCAGTGATTACATGCATGTTTCTGTGAAGTTATTAAATGTTATACAGTATCTCATACTGAAATTGCTGATTAAAACATAAAATAAACTAGTAAAAAAGATGCATCAATTTATATAGAAGGTA
Organism: Erpetoichthys calabaricus; assembly: GCF_900747795.2. Taxonomy (NCBI): domain Eukaryota; kingdom Metazoa; phylum Chordata; class Cladistia; order Polypteriformes; family Polypteridae; genus Erpetoichthys; species Erpetoichthys calabaricus. Next base: position 50,073,417 of record NC_041400.2, read on the forward strand.
CTGTTCGTTGTGACTCTGTCATTTTTAGAAATTATGGTTAACGGAGATGTTTTTGCAGTGTTCAATTGCATTTATTTGATCAATTAGTCAAATTGAAATTTATTCTCTGTAGCACCCTTCACTGAGTACACTATCTTCAAAATCAAAATCGGAATTCACTTTATTGACCAAGTACACTGATGTGTTCTAGCAATTTGTCTTGATTGGTGTTATAGGAATTTGACTTGATTGTATTGGTACAACATATAAGAACAACACAGAATGCAAAAGATACATTTAAGAAGATTAAATATAAAATGATAAAATATGATGCAGATAAAATCATAAAATATGATTCAGAAAGACAGAGCACCAAACTACCATGGCTGCCATCTAGTTCGTCTATATCTGGCACTTATCTATATAATGGAGCACTTTACAATGTATAAAATACCACATTTCAGAATAAAATATTTATAACTGAAAAAATGTCAGTCATGTTAAGGTGACATGGAATTATTCAAACTGCTGTTAAAAAGGAATCTGTCTGACAAGAAGACATCACTAGGGTGGCACAGGGCAGGGATGGTTCCTACTGACATCCTGCAGGACAGAGAATTGTGCTTATGTCAGTGTGAAAAAATGGATCTACTAGGGGCAATATGCTCTGTATATATTTTAGTAGCCCTGGAAAGACAATAAGCAGAACTAAGAGGTTAAAAGAAGAGAAACTGCAGAACTTAATGTTCACCAGGAACACCAGAAGTCATGTGACCTAGTAGTTGGCAGGAATGCCTGCCCCACTAAGAGATGTCAGGATGTGTTTTTAGGGCAACAGAAGGCTGAGGAGTGCAGGTACACCAGGGATCACTCAAGGGTGGTCTGCCCTTGCATTGAGTTAACAAAAATACAGCTGTCTTTGACTCCAGGAATTATTCTAGAGATTGAGCAGAAGTGATTTCAGGAGTTGGTAATATGCTACTTTTTTGGAAATAGGTAAATTCAGTCTAATGTCAGCTATACAAATGTAAATAATAATAATAATGATTATTATTATTATTAAACTGCTATCATTAAAATAAGTAGTACATTCCCTTTCTAAACTGTGTCTTCAGGGTGCATTGTTTACATAGCTTGGTGGACATCAAGGTTATTATAGTTTTGTCTTTTTATATTAGTTTTTATTTCTATATTTTTTCTGACCTTACTTGGAAATTCAGTTTAGTTTTAGTTTTCCTTCATCGTGTATCTTTAGTTTTAGTTCAGTTTTTATTTCACAAAGATATTTCTATTTTATTTTTATATCTATTAGTTTCAGTTTTAGTTTTAGTAATTATGGCATGGAGCTCCTACGGAGTTTAGTTTTGTGTCACAATCAGACAGAACTGTACACTTAACAGCTTTAAATACAAGTTTAATGTTAGTGGAAGTTTACTACACTACATGGTTTACTATCTGGTTTTGTTTTTGTCTGATAAAAACAAGCATAATCAAAACTAGATACTAAATATGAACAATTTTACACAATTTTATATTTTTTTAAATATTTTCTCATGAAAATCACGGGGGCTTAGGAAGAACAGGGCTCTTAGACTTGAATCAGTGTGCAGACCCCTCCTGGCTGTATTGTGGGAAACAAAGAAAAACAAGCATGTAGTGTCAAGGTTAGGGGCAGTGAGACTTGAATAGCCCACCATAAGAACAGTAAACCAATAATGAGAAGAGCAGGAGTAGGTAATAGGAGTACGGACAGGCATAAAACAACAGACAGCATCTGAGATTAAGAACAATATATACATTATCTAAACCTGTTTATCCAGAGTAGGATTACAGGAAACATGGAGCCTACCCAGGCAGGTTTGGATGTAAGGCAGGAAAACTCCCTGGTATGCAATATGTATGATAAGGCTGATGTTAAGAACAAAAAGAATATGATATTTCAACTATCTATTTTGAGAGAGAGAGAAAAACATTGAAAAAAGGGAGACAAATATTTTAAAATATAATTCTGCTAATAGATTACTTTCACAATATCTGGTATTTTGAGTTGTGAATATGAACTAAAAAAGATAAATTAATAAATTTAGAATAAATACAAAAACCCATTAGTATGTTTAGTTTTTCATCACTTGGCAGACTCTCTTCACCTACCTACCTTTGTTTGTATCACTTCATTGTTAAACGATGTTTTTAAAGCAAAGGTGATTGGTAAGTAACAATATGCTGATCTTATATGATGACCTAGTCAGTCCCTCGATCAGTGCCGTTTTATTTTCAAAAACCGGGAGTGGCCTCCCCTCTACTTTCTTGTATACTCAGATATGGGGATGGATATTTGAGGAGTAAACCACAAGACAAGGATTATATTTTTATATTATGTACATTAAGGAACTATCAACAACAAATCAAATGAAGTAAAGTTGAATAAATCGGACTCTGCAGCTGAATGAATAAAAAAAAAAACCGAGTATGTGTTTAGGTAAAGTACCACTTCTGGGTAATGGATTTGGCCCAAAAGTTAATACAGATCTACAATTGTGGTTTTACAACCACTTGCCGAATTTCATCCATCTATCTAGTTGCGTTTTTGAGTTATCGTGTTTACACACACTCACAGACACACACACACAATTCCAAAAAACTGTATTTTTTGACTCTGGGAGGTCTATAATGTCAAGATTCATCAAAATATCGAGGTCAAATTTTTTCATGATTACTATACTTAGTATATGAGAAAGTAAAAATGATTTCTCCTTTGCGAAGTGACAGGTGAATTGCTGTCAATAAAAAGCAGTCACCTGAGAAATAAACTGAATCGTTACTCACTCATGATTTTTCTGTCCATATAGTAAACGTTTTGTTGACCAGCACATTCTGATTTCAGCCGTTTGAATTACATATTGATGTACAACAAGCACAAAGAAAGGTGGCACGTAAATCGCTTTCTATTTCACACACTTTATGCACCCACACTCAGCCTGCTCTGTCACCGGAAATGCTATGTGAACAGCCGCCCTCCATCACCAACCGCCGTTCACTGGATGAATATGTGCGGGTGGCTTGTGGTGGATGAATTTCTGTTTTAGAGTTAAAACTTACAAGGGTTAAAGACTAACGGCAAAAATATTCATTCAAAAACGAAAACTAAAAATATTTTAGTAAATTATTATTTTATTTCAGTTAGTCTTTCCAGCTACTTTAATAGTTTCGTTTAGTTTTAGTTTTTCATTTCGGTTTTGTTAATTATTTTATTTCAGTTTACGAAAATGTTGTTTTAATAATAGTTTCAGTTTTGATTTTAGTTTTCGTTAACTATAATAACCTTGGTGGACATTTTATATGTATTTATTTTCCACTAAAGCATTTATGTTGGTCCTTTAATTGATAAAGTGAGTTATTCTCTTACTGAAATCTTTTTGAAACAATCTTGAAAACCTTCAGCTAAGACAATTATTGGAACCGTGTGAACATTCTATTTTGGATTGCCATATTCTTTTGTGTCATCTTGCTGTTGTTGATTAACTTCATTTGGAAGACTAGAGGAAAGTTCATACAGAAATCGGAAGATCTCAAAGTCATAAAAGCAGTGATTGGGAGCTGTGTGACAGCAGTCCTAACCACTGCACCACCATGCCACCCAGTTTATGTAATAGCAATAAAGAAAAAAAAAAAGTTAATTTTTGACATATTCATGCTACTCGTTTCACATCATGCCAAAAGTATAAATCATTTTAATTCTTGTCTTTTTTATGAACAGTACATCAAAATTGTTTATCTTCCAGGCAATATTCATATTCAGTTTTGTTGTCTGTCTTTGTTATCTGTGATGTGTATGTCTTTGTCTAAGTGGAGAACTCAGATGTCTATGCTAATTCTTTCTTCTTTTTTGTCAGTATTGACCAAAGCCTAAAGGAGATGCAGATGGAAATGAATGATGTTTGTACAGGAGATATGCTGCCATTCACAGCAGATAGCCTGCAGTGGCTGTGTCCTAATCATCTCAACTCTTTTAGACCTTTATCTACTGGCTATGATGAACTTGTAGATTTCCTTAGAGCTTTGGTAAGTTATGCCTTATTTATTAAACACATCAATAAGTAACTACATAAGTACATTAATTGCTGGTGACCTGGTTTTCTGTAGTTTAGTTACACAGGACCAAATCTGGAGAGTGAACTTGAAGTGACTTCTCCTCAAAATCCACAATTTTTTAGAGCAGCATTAACATGAAGCAGAAGATGTTTGGTTTGTCAGGTTTCCCCACTGTTTTGCCTATGGATTGATTTCCACAAATGTCTAAGCAAATCATCATAAAATTGTCTTTTTTTCTGTGTGAATCTTCTGAGCCTTCTGAGGCATGTAATAAATATCAACTACACCCACAACATAATAAAAAAAACATACACATGATTTGCCAGCAGTGGCTTGGACTTTGAATTTTTTTCGGTGCTAAGGTGTCACTATGCTTTAATTGTGTTGATTGTTGTTTATATTTCAGGTCACACTACTATAAACAGTTTAATTCATAGTTATCGAACACTTTGTTCATTATTCCCAGTCCACATTCATTAACTTGAAATTCTCATAGACCATTTGATGCAGTTGTGCTTCATTTAACGAGTGAACATTCTGATCATCAAATGTGTCCAGTCCTTGCTTATGTTTAACTATTCTTGAAGAGTATATTCAATTGACTAATTCTTTTGCCAGCTGCTATCTCATACACTATCACAATTTTATTTTACATTACATTTTACTCCACAATGGCAACATATCTATTGTTGATATTGAAGGTTGGTCAGACCTTTTGTAGCCATTTTCTTGACCGTGGCATATGAAGGAGGTTGGTCCTGGTAAGTATTCACTTAGTAAGCATGAATATCCAAAATTGCATTGTCATGTGTTGTTACAAATTCATTGATAGAATGGTATTTGATCTTGTGTATTTAAGCACCCATGTTGAATTGACTCTGAAACAAGAACCAGACACTATAAACCATAATTGTTAAAAACAAATGTGAGTGCCATGGAGGATGGACTGGGATCCCAAATGGGATGAAGGATGATATCTTACCCAGCTGAGAGGCCATGATGGAAGGACGATATGGGTGGCAGCACAACCAGGTGGGATGGTTTCTGGTTCTTATCCAAGTCAGGGAGAAAAGGTAATCCTGTGGGTGTCCAAATTGAGATTAAGCTAGAGGAGCACCAGCACCTCTTATGATCGGGGTTGAGTAGCTCTTGATAGTTTGTCCACCCTAGTCCATCCATTGTCTTTAGACCCCAACTGAGATAAATCATCCTGGCCAGGTTGTGCCTAAATCCGTGTTGTCTTTGCATTGTGGCCTTCCTGCTGGGTAAGGAGTAATCCTCCATCACAGTCGGAATGTCAGTCCGTCCTCCATAACACTCATAGTTACAACTGACATATTTTAGGACACAGAATTTAATCTTTGGGCATTTACAAAATCAGTACAATAGAATACCCATTTGTTTCTTCACTACTTTTCAAGAGGTTTCATCTTACTTCCCTCAATGCAGCTCCTTCAACCTGACATTCATATTTGAAAATATTTCAATTTTCTGGTAAAATAAGTAAAGTATTTTTTCAACTACTTTTTCTAGATATATATGAACAGAATTACCTGGTGAAGACCAGAATGGTGGAAATGGTAGCAACTTAATCCTTAGCGAGAGTGATAATCAGATGTTCTTTTCTTGGTCTAAAAACTAAATTACTTTCTTTGGAAGGCAAGGCCCAAAGACTGAGTGCCTTGGTGATATTCACAGTATGGCAGTTAGATGTTAAATGATAATTATTAGTTGCTTGGCAACACAATCAGTGCTACAGTAATAATGGAAGGAGCAATGGAAATAAAAAAGGATGCCTGGATGAAATTCTTTGCTCTTTTATACCTTGATATTTGTGAAAGCCTTCAGACAAGCTCTCTCTAGTGTTTATTGCCTTCAGAGATAGGTTCTTTCACATTGTAATATCCCAAAAGTATCTTCCAAAGTAGACAAAGATAAGTCCTAATGAGCAAAGCAATGTCCCATCATTTCCTGCAGGATTTGCAAGCCAAGGTGGTGGTGGTGGTGATAAGGATGAGCTGGCAAAGAGGACACATGCCAAGCTGGTAAAATCAGAAACATATCTAAAGTCTACAAGCCAGAAAGTATATCAGTATAGGCACAGGGGCTAGCAAAATAAAGACAAAGAAAGCAAAGTCAATGGTGAAGAGAAATACCAGACATAAAAGGAAAACACTTAATCATTAGAGAGCTTTGTTGTGTATAAAACATGACAGCCTTGGGTGCTCAATTTTCCTCCCATTAGCCCAAAACATTGTTTTTTATTTGCATTGTTCTCCCCATGATGTGACTATAGCTGAATACCATGGCCTGTTGCAGATCTACTTGCAAACTAAAGAATGGGTCAAAGCTGGAAACTATACCCTTTTCTGACATAACTGAATGTTACCCTTTAAACTTAAACTTCAACTGTAGAATGAAATATCAACGACAAGGGATTATGTCTCAATTTCGAAGTACAGTATATTTGAAGCCATAGTTTTAGCATTAATCACAGACCTAATATTGAAAACTAGATGTGTTTTCTGGAATCTGAAAAATGATAGTGAGAAAAGCATTGTAGTTAAATCCAAATTAAAATTACATAGTATAATTAATATAGTAAGATTGAATGGTACCTGTTGTATTCACTTTAACAAGTTTTCTCATGTCATATACTTTTTATTACTAGCAAAATTTTCTGAAGACGGAGCAAAGTCAGGAAGAAACAGTGCTTCATCTCCTTCTTGATATTTCCTGCCAGTGTGGTGTTTATTTTCCTTCCAAACCAACTGGATCATCATTCCCAATGACCTCTACAGCTTCCCTGCATGCAGTAGGAGATGAATCTTCTTTGCAGGTTCAGTCTGTATGGGATGATATCAAATTACATCTTAGGCGATTCATTGTTGAAAAGTTGTCATCCAGTCAACAGGCTGACCAACAACCCGATCAACGAGTAACTTTTAAGATCCATTGCCTTCAGCAACTTCTTTTCTTATACCCTGAAGAGGAAGTACTTTCTAGATTTCAAAATATTCAGAGCAAATATTTACAGGATTTCCTACATGAACTGTTGTGCTCAAGTCCCGGTGAAACTGGTTTTGACAAAGTGGTTCATGCTTATGAAAGTGCTATCCCTTCAGTTTGCAATATGGTAAAGGAAGATCTACACACACTCAATGGAATTGTTGAGCCTGCACTTACAATCAAGTTCCTAAATGATGTATATCATTTCACTACTACTAATGAGCTGTCAGCTCAGATTGAGAAGTTTTGTGAGCTTCAATTAAAGGACAGCAAGTTGGTTGCAGTTAAGGCAGGAAAAATCTCCAGCAAAATGAAAGGAGCTGCTAATGCTGCAGGTTAGTTTGTTTTAATTTCTGTTACTCCATTACAGTTGGTGATGTTTATTCATGAAAGTCAAAGTAAGTCCACTGTGAAAATTAATATACTTCCTCATTTATTGACTTCATTTTTTTTCGAAACAGTAATGAGTGATGGCCCTTTTAATAGAGGATTTTTATCAGTTAGTCATTTTAGTAGTTTATTGCTAGATATAAGGGAAAAAAATAATCTGGACAAATTCAAATGAAAATGAAACTTTAAAATAGTTTTATTACAATCAAATGTAACTTTGACTCTAGAAAAACTATCTATTTTTGTTAATCTGTAGTTTATTGTTTAATTATTCTGAACATACATGTCATGGTTAAGTTTAATTTACTTATCATAGTTAAGCTCATAGTTCAAGAGTTGGTTTTAAACATGACTGTGGCCTTGAGAGAGTTTGGGCAGTTGCTCAAGGAAAGTTATCCATTACAAATTGCTTATTACTTCTTCAAATTGTAACATGATTACATTACTTATTACTGCCTGGAGAAAACAATCACATTACTAATTACTTTACTTTTGCATTACTCTCTAAATCCATGTAAATATGCACCAATTGAAAAGAACAAGAATAAGAGTAATACCCAAATGTCTTTTCAATATTTTAGCAAGGAGGAAATAATTCAGAAGGTGAATAAATTCTATGATTTACTGTTAACAAGTAGATGCCTTTAGTTCACAAAACTAATTCTCAATCAAAAAAAAATCTTATTAATTAAAAATAAAGCTGAGTAAAACACTTGAATACTAGCAAACATGAAGTTGGCAAATGGCAAAATGATTGCTAATATAGTGGCCAGCAGACAAAAAGCACTTATTGATTGGCTAGGGCCAGCTATCTGCAATGTAACATAGTCAGTATGCAGGTGGATCTATGTCTCTCCTGTCTCAGTGCTCTTTACACTAGCATAAAGGCATGTGGCAATAAAATAGAAAGCATTTATATTTTGTAATTAACCATTTTACATTCACTGATAATTAAATTAAAGATTTGGTTACTAAGAAGTCTACATTTTCATGAGAATGTTAAAGAGATGTGACAAAAAAAGCAAAATTCATATAGAGATTTAGCATTTTAATTTTACGACACAATACCTAAAACATTTTTATTTGATTGGATATCAATAATTTCTTTACCTCAGTAGGTCTAATTCCTTATGAGCACTTTGATCAAGAAGCTGTGCATCACAGTGAAGAAAAATGCTAAATATGCATGAAAGTTCCCAGACATATTCTTAATTTTGTCTTCATTAAACTAAACTTGAATTCTCCCCATTAATCTTATTCTTTCTTATTGTGTTGTAAAACTGAAAAATTATCATTTAAATAAAACTTGAAATCTTAATTTCTTAAAAAAGACAAATTTGACTTCTGTACAATCCCAAAGTAAAACAAACCATCATGTAATGTTGTAAAACAGCACATATGTCCTGTATAGATTGTGCAATTCAATGTACTCTACACCTACATGAAGCTACAGTAGTGTTTGTGTATGTGCACTGCAAATTGGGTGGGGAACACAGATGAGGTAGCCACACTCAAGCATTTTGTGAAATGGACTTTTATTATTTGCTTAGATACTGTAAATAAGAATAATGCAACTAACAAAATTTTAGTCAAGTCCACAACTCTAATGTGATTGAAAAATTTAAACCAACATGCTACATTACTTTGTTACTAAGAAATGTAATTTTATTGCAGTAGTGCGTTCCTTTGTATCATGTTAACCCCCCCCCCCCCCCCCCATTTCTGATCCTCAATAGCACACTATACTTTTATAAAGTGAATACAAGCATAACCAGAAACAGGCTACTATGGCAGAAAGAGAACAGGCAGAGTGTGCCACATGGTGTGGAATCAAGCCTGAGGCATACATCTCTTGAGACAGCAATGATATTTATTGTGCCATTATTAAGCTGTGCTCATCATAAACTAATTAAACTGTAACTTTAGTTTAGGAAAGCTATTTATATCAAAGTATTATTGACAAGCACATTTCTAAAATGTTTTTTCTTCCACCAGTGCAGTGACATACTTTCTAGCACTTCTTCCTCATAACTTTTGGAGACTACAGAAAATATAACCTAGGAAAGTACTTGGTGCCAGTTTGGAACTCAGTTAATAAACGGAGTAAGATTAAAAAGGAACTGCTGTATTTGGTGGAGTCTTACATGTTTTCGTTCAGTTTCATGGTAGTCATATCCTTGCATGAGATGGAAGTCTTCAATTATACAAAACCTCAGACAGGGCAAATAAGGTTGTCTATGTTAAACCTGAGTAGAGAAAGGCACACATCAATATGCTTTATATTTCACACTTAACTTAATTATTATGACATAACATTAATGTGAATTTTAGCATCTTATTGGAACTTAAAAACCACTTCCTACATCTTTTGATGTTCCAACAACATACATAATTTGTGAAATGACAAGAAGAAATACAACAAACACAACAACAGAAACATTTATAAAAACATCACATACAATAATGAAAATTACAGTTATGAAGAACTGGTTATTGTACCACATCTCAGAAACAATATCCTTGTGTTTAGATTTATGTTCTTTTTCCTTCTATGCTAAATTAATTTCTTTACACAAATTAAATTCTTGCTTTTCTAAATCAGTAAGTCCTTACATGGTGCCACAGGCTAGTTTACAATAACAATAACAACATTTATTTATATAGCACATTTTCATACAAATGGTGTAGCTCAAATTGCTTTACAAGATGAAGAAAGAAAAGTTATCTGAAACAAAAATAAGATTAGGCAATACTAAGTAACAAAGAATGAAGTACGGTCAGATGGCCAGGAGACCAGAAAAAAAAAAACTGCAGATGGGCTGGAGAAAAAATACAATTTGATGAAATTCTGTATAATGAAATATGAGTATTGAATAGAAATATGAAATTATATACAGTGGTGTGAAAAACTATTTGCCCCCTTCCTGATTTCTTATTCTTTTGCATGTTTGTCACACAAAATGTTTCTGATCATCAAACACATTTAACCATTAGTCAAATATAACACAAGTAAACACAAAATGCAGTTTGTAAATGGTGGTTTTTATTATTTAGGGAGAAAAAAAAATCCAAACCTACATGGCCCTGTGTGAAAAAGTAATTGCCCCCTGAACCTAATAACTGGTTGGGCCACCCTTAGCAGCAATAACTGCAATCAAGCGTTTGCGATAACTTGCAATGAGTCTTTCACAGCGCTCTGGAGGAATTTTGGCCCACTCATCTTTGCAAAATTGTTGTAATTCAGCTTTATTTGAGGGTTTTCTAGCATGAACCGCCTTTTTAAGGTCATGCCATAGCATCTCAATTGGATTCAGGTCAGGACTTTGACTAGGCCACTCCAAAGTCTTCATTTTGTTTTTCTTCAGCCATTCAGAGGTGGATTTGCTGGTGTGTTTTGGGTCATTGTCCTGTTGCAGCACCCAAGATCGCTTCAGCTTGAGTTGACGAACAGATGGCCGGACATTCTCCTTCAGGATTTTTTGGTAGACAGTAGAATTCATGGTTCCATCTATCACAGCAAGCCTTCCAGGTCCTGAAGCAGCAAAACAACCCCAGACCATCACACTACCACCACCATATTTTACTGTTGGTATGATGTTCTTTTTCTGAAATGCTGTGTTCCTTTTACGCCAGATGTAACGGGACATTTGCCTTCCAAAAAGTTCAACTTTTGACTCATCAGTCCACAAGGTATTTTCCCAAAAGTCTTGGCAATCATTGAGATGTTTCTTAGCAAAATTGAGACGAGCCCTAATGTTCTTTTTGCTTAACAGTGGTTTGCGTCTTGGAAATCTGCCATGCAGGCCGTTTTTGCCCAGTCTCTTTCTTATGGTGGAGTCGTGAACACTGACCTTAATTGAGGCAAGTGAGGCCTGCAGTTCTTTAGACGTTGTCCTGGGGTCTTTTGTGACCTCTCGGATAAGTCGTCTCTGCGCTCTTGGGGTAATTTTGGTCGGCCGGCCACTCCTGGGAAGGTTCACCACTGTTCCATGTTTTTGCCATTTGTGGATAATGGCTCTCACTGTGGTTCGCTGGAGTCCCAAAGCTTTAGAAATGGCTTTATAACCTTTACCAGACTGATAGATCTCAATTACTTCTGTTCTCATTTGTTCCTGAATTTCTTTGGATCTTGGCATGATGTCTAGCTTTTGAGGTGCTTTTGGTCTACTTCTCTGTGTCAGGCAGCTCCTATTTAAGTGATTTCTTGATTGAAACAGGTGTGGCAGTAATCAGGCCTGGGGGTGGCTACGGAAATTGAACTCAGGTGTGATACACCACAGTTAGGTTATTTTTTAACAAGGGGGCAATTACTTTTTCACACAGGGCCATGTAGGTTTGGATTTTTTTTCTCCCTAAATAATAAAAACCATCATTTAAAAACTGCATTTTGTGTTTACTTGTGTTATATTTGACTAATGGTTAAATGTGTTTGATGATCAGAAACATTTTGTGTGACAAACATGCAAAAGAATAAGAAATCAGGAAGGGGGCAAATAGTTTTTCACACCACTGTAGTTATATGAAAACATGCCAGCATTTTCAGCTGTTTACCTTTAACTTGCAATAACCATGCAGTGGTAGGCTTAGCTAAAGGCAAGACAAATTTAATTTTTATATTTTGTATTTTTGCATATTTTAATCTTCTTTCACTATATGATCTTATGTTGCACAGAACTGTATATTCAATGTGTTTTTTTTCTGTGTACCTGAGTTTACCCGTGACACGTTACACAAGTCTTTATCAATACAGCCTACCTTTACCTTGTTAAGGCACTCTAATCCTATAGTGTTGTGTTACATTGTGCAGGGTAAAGTTCTGTTGGCTGCATTTTGTTGCTTGTGTTCTCTCAGGCATATTTGTGGTGAATCACAAATAATGCAGTTTTTTGTTTTGGATGGCAATCATGTATCAGGTCCCCCGTGAAATCCAGCACCACCCTGCTAAATTTGTTCTGGCAGCAACCTTACTTTACGGTTAACTTGATGTATTGTAATCTTCATGGTAGATGGAGCACAGATGTCAAAAAAATCCTGTTTGCAGCATATTTTTATTTTATTAATTACCTTAAAAATACTAATGCAATTGAAATTCTAGTAATTTTCAGAAGATAATGATTTCAAATGACTTAATATCATGAGCTCTAATTGAGTGTCAGTATGCAAAGTCACTGTTGAAGTTGCATCTCTTAGCGTTATAGTATATCTATCTATCTATATATAATCTATCCAACATCTGTCTGTCTGTCTGTTTGTCTGCTTTTCATGAGCAAACTACTTAACAAATTTAGATTGTATTTTCTTCTATAATTTGCTTGAACATTCTGGTTGATTTTGTGACTTCTGTCATAGTTTGCTATCATAGTTCGCTTGCAATATCGATTTTTTGCGTGAAGCCGAGAGACTGCTGGCTGAGGGAAGTGGGGCGGGGCCCTTTCTCACTCACACGCCAGCCTCCATTTGAGTCGGACTACCTCTCGCCATGTGTTGGAGCGTACCTTGCCACCACTTAGCTCCCGATACTTGCTTGCTCAATAAACATTATCATCTACAGTTTGTTAAGGAGTAACATTTGCAGTTTTTGAGAGAGAGATCAGAGCTACATGTGTTTCAGAGGGCAGCTGCTGATTGCCAGAGATATCATGGCCACGTGCTTTTCTCCCCATGCGGGGGACACTCTCCCATCAGAGCTGAACATAATGAGATACAGTGCCAACATTTGACATTGGAGCTTACCTACATTCCGCTTGGCCAGAATTACATTTTTTTAAATTGATTTTTAAAGTTTGTCATGTTTCACTACTATGTGGACTGAGCCATGGAGGACAGCTAGTAATTATATATATATATCTATACTAATTAATAAAAGGCAAAGCCCTGACTGACTGACTGACTGACTGACTGACTGACTGACTCATCACTAATTCTGCAACTTCCCGTGTAGGTGGAAGGCTGAAATTTGGCAGGCTGATTCCTTACAGCTTACTTACAAAAGTTAGGCAGGTTTCATTTCGAAATTCAATGCGTAATGGTCATAACTGGAACCTGTTTTTTCACAATATACTGTAATGGACGGCAGCTCGATGGCCGTGGGAGGCGGAGTTGAGTGTCACGTCATCACGCCTCCCACATAATCACGTGAAAAGACTGTGAACGCAGTAGGGAGAAATGAAGGAGGAGCCGCAAACAGCGAAGAACAAAAAATTCATTAAACAATTGAGAAGGGAGCGAAACAATAAGAAGCGAGCGAGTGAAGCATACAAGCATCTTCATAAGGGAAAAAAGCACGGTGTAAAACGTAAGTTTAAATTAAGTTTATAGAAACGCTCCCGCTGCGGATTGCAATAACATATTCGCGAGATAAAAGTTTAATGAGAAGACACGCGGTATAAACGAACCACACGCCGTAGCTCAACATTAGGGGCTTCACCTCTGGCGCTGACGTTCGAGATTCGATTCCCGAGAGCGGATGCAGTGAGTGTGTACGCCTGATGAGTCCAGAATTAGGGAGAAACACGTGTCGCATACTCTTTGCATTATTTGAAAGTAAACTATTAAAACCATTCTATGATCTGCTTCTCGCAACTGAAAGACGGCACATGGCGGATGTTAGCTGACTTGCTGACCGCAACGTTAGGGGCTTCAACTCTGGCGCCGCAAACAGCGAAGAACAAAAAATTCATTAAACAATTGAGAAGGGAGCGAAACAATAAGAAGTGAGCGAGTGAACCATACAAGCATCTTCATAAGGGAAACAAAGCACGGTGTAAAACGTAAGTTTAAATTAAGTTTATAGAAACGCTCCCGCTGCGGATTGCAATAACATATTCGCGAGATAAAAGTTTAATGAGAAGACACGAGGTATAAACGAACCACACGCCGTAGCGCAACGTTAGGGGCTTCACCTCTGGCGCTGACGATAGAGATTCGATTCCCGAGAGGGGATGCAGTGACTGTGTACGCCTGATGAGCCCAGAATTAGGGAGAAACACATGTCGCATACTCTTTGCATTATTTGAAAGTAAACTATTAAAACCATTCTATGATCTGCTTCTGGGAACAGAAAGAGGGCACGTGGCGGACGTAAGGCGACTTGCTGACAAACCACAAGCGTGACCTGGCAGGTAACCACCCATACAATCAGATTGTGATTCAGAAAACGAATGCCATGAATGTAATTACCACGATCTACATACTGTCAAATAAACGAAACACACGCCGTAGCGCGACAGCTGTGAAAAGGGAGCTTCACAAAAAAAACAGATCCTTAACAAATTGTTATTGGTATATTTTCGATCCGTTTAAAAAGGTTTTCTTTTCTTCTTAATAAAAAATTAAAAGCAGTACTTCGCCGCAACGAAGCGCGACAATTTGGCTATATATATCTGCTTCTCGCAATTAAAAGAGGGCACGTAGCGGATGTTAGACGACTTGATGACCAAGCATAACCGTTACCTGCCAGGTAACCACCCATACAATCAGATTGTGATTCAGACTAGGAATGCAATGAATGTAATTACCCCGATCTACATACAAGGCGAAAGTCTTGCAACATTCAAAGATGATGGTTTGGGATAAGTACACCATGGAACATAAAAGAGCTTATGAAGCCTTGAACCGAAAAAAGCAAGATCTCAGAGATCGTAAAAAAAAAAAAAAAAAAGGAGGTAATGTCGTTTTACTCGCTGTAGATTTTAGTCAAACATTACCAGTTATTCCACGAGGGAGACCAGCAGATGAACTCAACGCGTGTTTAAAATCCATGCTTCTCCCACGGTCGGTTATATGTCGCGTGTTCTCGGGTAGGTACACCAAAAAATGTATACATTTAAGCATGTAATGGGCAAAGAAAAAATGAGGTATACCCGAAGGCACTGCAGTAGTACTCAATGTAACTTTACTTCTTAAATGTTAATGTTTTACTGTTTAATAATTTATACGCTTCTTATATGTTGTTCAAATTCTTTTATCAAAATACCAGTGACAGCGCAATGCACGATAACATGGAGTGAATACACCATACGCATCCGCCCACGGCCGCCCTGGTGTGCGCAGATAGGAATTGATTCTACAATAAAATAAAATAAAGATAAAAAGAGTAATACAATCATCACCCATAAAGCGGATAGCAGACGTGACGTACTATATGTGTACCAGATTTCAAGTCAATAGGTGAAATGGTTTGTGAGCTACAGGTGATATAAAATCCTGGACAGACAAACGAATAGCCACGGTAGCAAATTATAGAAGAAGATTTTACTGTTTAATAATTTATATTTATATGAAATGTGCTTTTTATATATTACTTCATATTCTCATATGATAATGATGTTAATGTTGTTTATATTGATTTCTGTTATTGTAAGTGCATGTATGTGTGTATATGTATGTATGTATGTGTGTGTATATATATCTATACATATTAATAAAAGGCAAAGCCCTCACTGACTCACTGACTCACTGACTGACTGACTCACTCAACACTAATTCTCGAACTTCCCGTGTAGGTGGAAGGCTGAAATTTGGCAGGCTCATTCCTTACAGCTTACTTACAAAAGTTAGGCAGGTTTCATTTCGAAATTCTACGCGTAATGGTCATAACTGGAATATATTTTTTGTCCATATACTGTAATGGAGGAGGCGGAGTCACGTATCGTGTCATCACGCCTCCTACGTAATCACGTGAACTAAAAACAAGGAAGAGATTTACAGCACGAGTCAAACGCGGGAACGAAGGTAAATGACGTTAATTTTTGACTGTCTTTTAATACTGTGTAAGCATACATATTAACACGTGCAATTAAACGTGTGCATTAACGGGGTGATTTCTCAGGCTTAAAAGCTCGCCTTTTATCAAACGCGGGAACAAAGGTAACTGACGTTGTTCACTGTCTTTTAATACTGTGTAACCATACATATTAACACATGTGCAATTAAACGTGTGCATTTACGGGGTGATTTCTCAGGCTTAAAAGCTCGCCTTTTACTAAAAAGGTAAATGCAAAACTATTTTCAATCAGTTTATTGAAACGCTCCCGTTAAGGATTGCAATAACATATTCGCGAGATAAAAGAACGAAGTAGGGGGAAATGACGGAAGAGCCGCAAACAGCGAAGAGCAAAAAATTCATTAAACAATTCAGAAGGGAGCGAGTGAAGCATACAAGCATGTTCATAAGGGAAACAAAGCACGGTGAAAAACGTAAGTTTAAATTAAGTTTATAGAAACGCTCCCGCTGCGGATTGCAATAACATATTCGCGAGATAAAAGTTTAATGAGAAGACACGAGGTATAAATGAACCACACGCCGTGGCGCAATGTTAGGGGCAACAGTTTCAACCATTCTATGATCTGCTTCTCGCAACTGAAAGACGGCACATGGCGGATGTTAGCTGACTTGCTGACCGCAACGTTAGGGGCTTCAACTCTGGCACTGACGATAGAGATTCGATTCACGAGAGGTGATGCAGTGAGTGTGTATGCCTGATGAGCCCAGAATTAGGGAGAAACACATGTCGCATACTCTTTGCATTATTTGAAAGTAAACTATTAAAACCATTCTATGATCAGCTTCTGGAAACAGAAAGAGGGCACGTTGCGGATGTAAGGCGACTTCCTGACCAACCAAAAGCGTTACCTGGCAGGTAACCACCCATACAGTCAGATTGTGATTCAGAAAACGAATGCCATGAATGTAATTACCACGATCTACATACTGTCAAATAAACTAAACACACGCCGTAGCGCGACAGCTGTGAAAAGCGACGTTCACAAAAAAAACAGATCCTTAACAAATTGTTATTGGTATATTTTCGATCCGTTTAAAAAGGTTTTCTTTTCTTATTAAAAAATTAAAAGCCGTACTTCGCCGCAACGAACCGCGAGAATTTGGCTATATATATCTGCTTCTCGCAATTAAAAGAGGGCACGTAGCGGATTTTAGACGACTTCATGACCAAACTTAAGTGTTACCTGCCATGTAGGGTTACCACTTTTAATACAAAAAAATAAGGGACGCATACTGCAGCGGGTGCCACATCTCAGTGCCAACAGTTTGCAGACTGGTACTTAAAAGACCCGCCCTCCTCACTGGACAGTTAAAAAGACCAATCAAACTAACGATGACATCAAGTATTACCCAATCATAAGTAGGAAAGGAGGCATCTTCATAAAATGCGTGTGGGATGATTTGCATGAGACGCTGCTTTAAAAAAAATGATAAAAAAAATCCAGGACAAATCCCGTCCCGTATTGATTCAAAACGGGACGCGCAATTTCATTCTCAAATGCGGCACGATTCCGTATTTTAAAGGACGGGTGGCAACCCTACAGTGCCAGGTAACCACCCATACAATCAGATTGTGATTCAGACTAGGAATGCAATGAATGTAATTACCCCGATCTACATACAAGGCGAAAGTCTTGCAACATTCAAAGATGATGGTTTGGGATAAGTACACCATACAACATAAAAGAGCTTATGAAGCCTTGAACCGAAAAAAGCAAGATCTCAGAGATCGTAAAAAAAAAAATAGGAGGTAATGTCGTTTTACTCACTGTAGATTTTAGTCAAACATTACCAGTTATTCCACGAGGGAGACCAGCAGATGAACTCAACGCATGTTTAAAATCCATGCTTCTCCCACGCTCGGTTATATGTCGCGTGTTCTCGGGTAGGTGCACCAAAAAATGTATACATTTAAGCATGTAATGGGCAAACAAAAAATGAGGTATACCCGAAGGCACTGCAGTAGTACTTAATGTAACTTTACTTCTTAAATGTTAATGTTTTACTGTTTAATAATTTATACGCTTC